>NC_141139.1:155744624-156066499 GCF_053477565.2 Lygodium microphyllum | reverse complement strand
CCTCAACTCTTCGTATGCACATTGGCATTCTCTAGTCCATTCAAACATCACCAGCAATTTGTATGGAGGTCTAGTAGTTAATGCATAGTTTGACACAAATAGTCAATAGTACCCTATATGTCCTAGGAAGCACTGAACTCCCTTGTAATCAGTAGGTGGTGGAAGATCGATGATAACCCTAACTTTTGAGAAGTTGGTGGCAATGCCATTCTTTGACAGCATGTGCCCTAGGATGCATCCATGCTTTACCCACCAAAACTGGCACTTCAAGGGGTTCAACACAAGATGATACAATCTACATCTTTCAAAGACTGCTTGAAGCTTGTCTAGGTGTTCCTTCCAATTATAATGAATACATAAATCATCAATGAATACCTCTAAGTCTCACCTAAGAATGTATTTGAAAATGGCACACATGATCCTCTAGAATGTGGCTGGTGCATTCGTCAACCCAAAGGGCATGAATATGTAGGCAAAAATGCCCCACTCCGAAGTGAATGCAGTCTTGTGCCTATCATCGGGATGCACTTGCACCTGACTGTATCCAAAGAAGCCATCCAAGAAACTGTAGGCCTCTTTACCAACTACCCTCTTGAGCATATGCTCAGTGTACTACAGTAGATAATTGTCTCTCTTCATGGCAAGGTTGACTTTCTTATAATTGACACACACTCTGATCTTTCCATTCTTTTTCATTACAATCACTATGGGTGACACCCAATCAGTGTGCTCAATTTCATAAATGAATCCTACTCTTAACAGCTTATCGATTTCCTCTTTGAAAACATGAGCATGTTTGGGATTCATCGAATACGATCATTGCTTGATAGGTGTTGCATCGAGTGTCATTGGAATGTTATGAGTCACTACACTCGAATCTACCCCTTTCAGCTCATCAAGGGAACAAGTGAATACATCTATGTACTCTCATAAGATAATAATAAGAGTTTATTTCTCTTCCTTGATCAAGTCATTAGCCATGAAAACAAGTCGAGACATCTCCCCTTCCTTAGCTAGATTGACCTCCTTGACTTTGGTGGGTCCTTCTATAGGCTCACTCGCTTGCCCTTGTCTTTTGGCTCCTAGCAAGATTACTACCCTATCACCTTTCTTAAATATCGTGAATCATTTCAATAGGTCTCATGGCTTCCTCTTCTCCTCAACTTGCAAATCCGTAGGTTGTTTCCTTCTTTTCTCCTTCAACCTTTGGCACCTTAGGTGGACTGATAGGTCTCCTTTGGTGCGCTTGGTCTTAGGTGGCCGAGGTATCTCAAGATCACTGTCTGAGCTCACTTCCAACTTGGAATCAAACTCTCCGTCTTCACTAGAAGAGGGAGTCTCTCCTCGAGGTCATAGCTCCGATGGTGATTCTAGTTGTGAGCATTGGTGTAGCACTTGGTTGGAAAAGACCCGCTCGTTCATAATCAATCGCTCTTATGTGCTCCAACCAAGTGCGATTGCAATCCATTAGCATGACTCCTTCCCGCATTTGTTCAATCACATGCCCCTTAGTGTCGTACTCTATTGTGTCGATATCTTCTTCGCTCTCGTCATTGGAGGAACATCAGTCTTCGTACTCATCATTTGAACCGTCCTCATCTAACTGCTCGTTATCTCCTAAGTCTTGATACTGCATTTCCTTGTCATCGATGACCAGTTGGGTTCATCCAAGAGATCCTTAAGTGGTTTAAGATTTGCAGCTAAGTTACCAACTAATTTGTCTATTAGATGCTCTAAGATCTTGTGTGGAGGTCTCATTTGTTGTTCGGGATGTGAAATGTGACAGAAGTGGGTTGCCCATGCGAGCTTCTAGCCATCATGCAGACTGTTATTGAGGGCATGTCTTTGGGCTCATCGACTGCCTTAGCAGCTTGCCCATATTCCTTGTTATCTGAGAATGGCAGATCGATTGTGGCTAGCACATGCATCCAATCTTGCTCATCCTTAGGGATATACTTGGTCAGTGGCCCGTAAGGTTTTCTAATCTGAGAATTTCCCTTCAACATAGCTGAGATGGTGTCCAGGTCGATTAGTGTAGTCTTCTAAGTATCTATCTCCACTCTTACAGCTTTCGTTTGATTGCCTAAGAAGATTAGATTGTTCCCCCAGTCTTCTGTAACTTGTGCATTGTGCATCGAGGGTCGGCCTAAGAGGATGTCATATTCCACTCCTTTTGATGACTATGAAGTCCATAGAGAACCAGACTCTTGCTTTATTGAGAACCATCCAATTTTTCAACACTCTGGATGGCTTTACTTTTGTTCCATTAGCCAGTGTGACATTGAACCTAGCCTCCTTGACAAGTGGGTTACCCTAAGCCTGGAGTACTGCGTGGCTAAGTATACTGACTCCTGCCCCAGTGTCTACAATTCCCTTCCTCATGGTGTCACCTAGGGCTAGGACTGGCAAGACTACGTGCATCTCTGTGCCTTCCCAAAATGCATTAACGTGCAAGGACTTGGGCATTGAGTGAAGAGTTAGTCTTGGTATTTATGTTACTATGTCATGGTCTTGCAAGTTGACTCGTGTTTGCTCTAACGATCATTCCACCCATTGCTTTAGCTCCTGCCATAGCGTCAAATGTTGCCTAAGCAGATCTCTTAGGCTCAAAGTTACAAGGGTGGTCACTAGCATTCTGAGGAGATTGATAGCCGCTTGCTTCTCTCCTAATTTTGTGCTCCTTGGCCAACGGCCTTGATTAGTCTGCTGGCCTGTGGCATTCAAGCTCTGTCCAAGTGGCGCAATTTGAGGTGCAGATGCATCTCTTAATCGTGTGGGAGAGATTAGTGTGCTCACTAGAGAGATTGTCGATCTCATCCTCCAAGATGGGTTCAGCATCCTTTAGGTGTTCTTGGGCTTCCCTCACCCACTCCTTGACCTTTTCTATGGCTTTGAGTTGGTGCTTTGGGTTGGGGTACTCCCCTATCTTAGCACTCCCTTTCTAAGCAGTCTTTGGAGCGGATGTTTTTGCCTCAATGTCCATGACTTTCTTTCCAATAGGTAGTGTCATTGCACTCTTAGTTTATACCGTGACCTTTGCTTCACTTTTCTTTATTTTTCACCTACGACTTTTCTTTTTGATTGAGACTATGTCTAGGTAATTGGGCCCTGACAATGATATGCTGGTCTGCTTCATCTATGCATGGGTTGTAACATGCAACGAGATGGGCGTGACCTTCCCATCAAGTGTTTCAACACTAAACAACCCCAATGGAACTAATGGTATAATTACCAAACTAGAGGATGGCTTTCACCTAGGGCAATCAGCAAAGAGGTGGGTGATTGCACACTTAGCACATTTGATATCAACCTTATCTTGATTGTCTTGCTTCCTCTTGGATCAGCACGAAGAGATGTGTCATGGGTGACTACAAGTCCAACAGGAAATTGGCTCTTGGGTTTGCTCTCCTAAGCCTCTACCTCTCCCTCTTCCTAATGCCATCACTAGCATTGATCGATAGTCCATGAGAACTGGATTGCCCTCTTTGTCATACAAGACACAAGGGTTCACATAAGGCTCCTCATTATTTGGCTCCTCCACGTAGTGGATTGGAGCGTCACTCGGTGGATGGGCTACGTAAGGTCCACGTGGCCTAGGTATGCTTGTGAGATTGAAATCCATCCTAGAGGGATGACTGTCTTTGCATCGTTAGATGTCAAAAGGGCCAATGGGGCTCCTCTCCCAAAGAAATTTGTAGTCCTATTCCCTAGGTAAGGCTGGTTGTAAGGCTATGAGTATGGGAGTTTCCTAGGCAGTCAGCAGTGCATGGCATCGTGCTCGAACCTACCAAGGTCAGGATCTAGGGTCTTAACACTCAGCTCAAAGGTGGTTTCCAAGATAATACACTCATTAGACATGTGCAAGCATAGGTCTTCTCATAATCTCTTGTAGTCTGGCTAGCTCCATTTTCATCTCTGCTAGCTCCTGGCTTAGGTTACCTCCCTTCCCCTTGTCTTGGTTACTTGCAACTAATCGTTCGCTAGATGTTGTTGCCCTTTTTGAGGTTCTAGAGTTGACTTCATCTCAATTCGAGCTCCTAGAGCTTCTCTCCTTGAGCTGATCATCCACTCGTATGGTCTCTTCAAAGACCCTAGCTAGTGCATCTCTTTGAAAGGTTGAGTTTCCTACCAAGGCCTTTTAGAGTTCCTCACCGTGTATTCTATTGATAAACACGATGGACATCGCTCTTTCAACAGGTTGTTCGTTAGTTGGCATTCTCTTATAGAGACTCCACACATGAGTAACATAGTCCTTGATGTCCTCTTTGTCCATCTGGTTGACATTCAACAGCCACATTATAAGATTATCTGAGTATCCAGCCTCCGAGAATCTCTTCATGAAGAGAATCTTGAGGTCATTGTAACTGTTGTGCTTCATAGCATCTAAGCTTATGTATCACGTCCTACCCTTATCGCCCAAGCATAGACCAAAAGCTTGCGAGCACTAAGCGAGATCGTTGAGTCCATTAGCCTCATAAACCTAGTCAAATTTCTCTACAAAACTATACGGGTCGTTGCTTGGCTAGTACTTGTCTAGCTATTTTGCAACTGTGGGGATTTTTTATTTGCTTTTGGAGCCCTAGGTGACTGCTAATCCTACAAGCAATGATGTTGCTAGTGCTGCTACGCTTTATTTTGTCGATGTGTTGTCTATTCTTTAGTTGCTTCATGAGAAGCTTGCTCAACGTCAAATTGCCTCTAGTATTCTTTCCCTTTCCATGTTCAATCTTGTTTGGTTTCTATTTGCTAGGCCTAGCACACGTTGGACTTCTCACATTTCTATGTCATGTCTCGTAATCTCCTAGTTTGCTACCGCTGGTTGTATGTTGTCATGCTTTGCAAAGCTTTCTGTGCTAGCTTTCTTTCCTCCTAAAGGTCCACTATGATGTCTTCTGATGGTTTGTTGTGGTGGTCCAACCTTGTTTGCGCGTCATATTTATGCACCATCTTTTGGATTTCGATTGAGAAATCCCCTAGGTCAAGCTCTTCATTTCCACCGTTTGTACTGATTTCTACCATATCTGTGGTCTCTTGCTCCACCAAGTTGTCGATGAGGTTGATCAAGTTAGGCAGTGTCGCACTCCCAATGGTGTCAATCCTTCTATTCATGTGTCTAGCTTTCTGTGGTGCGTCTCTTACATGGTCCTACCAATTGGGATTCTTGATCACTCGTCTAGGTTTGAGGGTTGTTTCCTATTGGTGGGTTCATTCTATTTATCAAGTCTGAGTGTGTTAATTTTTATTTATTGACAATCCTCAATTCACGTTCACTCGGTATGTGTGTGGTGCCTTCCGCACTCCGGTCTATGTTCTCGGTCGAATAGGGCTTTAGGCTCAGTCATCACTAGTTTCTCTCATTGGTCTCTAGGGTCTGTGCTACGTTATTAAGCTTGATCAAGGTTAATTGGAGCCTCCAGTTCAGTTTATGGCTCTAAGAGGGGCTAAGAGATAATGTGATCATCAGGGGTCATGTTTAGCCATCCGGCTACGATTTCTAAGGTCAATTACACATGTAAGACTTTTAAAGCATTCCCCTATTGTGAGAGGTGTTTTACTTTATCCGGGATGCATTAAATTTGTCAGTTTTTTTTTTCGTCCAATTCTGCAGTGTTCGATTGTGCAACATCCAATTTTGTAGTGTTTGATTCCTAGAATTAGACATTAAATATTCAACCGTCCAATTTCCGTGCATCCGATTGTGATGTGTCAGATTTGGATTGGTCTGCTTATAATTTTTCCGAGTGGTCGATGGCTGAGTGTCCAAATCAAATTTTGGACATGTTCGATTTTAGGCCGTTCGATCATCCGAATCAGACAAGGAAAATGTTTGATTGGATAGGCAAAGGGTGGGGTTGTCCAATTGTCCGATCCTAGTTGATCCAATTTTCAAAATTGGATGGGTAGCATCTAGTCAGCTAGGCTAAGGTAGTTCGAGCGTCCAATTTCCCATAATTGGACGTCCGATTGTCTGATTCTAGGGATCGGACCTTGCGATCTCTGTCCGATTCCAATGGCACGAAAACAACGACGATGAAAAATCGACTCGACGTAATGATTTTGGTCACACAAACATGCAATGAGCTCCACAATACAAGAAGGGACACAGAGGAAGGTCTCTATATACATGGTACGTGCAAAAAACTCATGTGGAAATCAATCGATTTGCCTAAAGCTCAAGGTCTCTCTTTCTCTTTCTCTCAAGCTCTCTCTCTCTCACTACTGAAGGTGAAAATGAGCTTTCTCCTTGCTCTTTCAGGTCTTAAACCCTCTTTCCACTCAACCTTGACCTCTCTAATCACTCTCCTTGTGGCATTAACACATTCAAGTGCTTTTTATTTTCCATTTTTCCCTTGTTTGTGCGATGTTTGGGCATGTTTTATAACAGTAACCCTAAAGCGTTTCGCTTTGATCTCTCAATCCTATCCTATTCTAAGTGCAACAAAAATCAAAACCCGAATACTGAAATGATTTGTCCTACTTTCCTACTCATCAAAAACCCAAAATACTTACTTGTTTTGAAAATTAAAAGCCCCAAATCTCCTATATATATCAAGCATTGGTTTTGGGATGAAACCCTACTTCGACGCTCAATTTGAGGTGTGCAAGTACTCACGCTTGAATCTATTGTCCCAGCAATGGAACCAAAATGTGATGGGAGCTCATGCTCATCCGCCATGACCTATGGACCGCTTATTGCTTCAAGCGTTTCAAGCAAGCACAAATGGCCATCTCGCACCTAGCCAATGTGCCTTTGATCCTATGGGGTTGTAGTGAGCTTACCTTGATGCCCGAATGAGTAGCCTCCTCCCTCAAGCAAACTCATAGCTTCACAATTCGAGATGTGAGCTCAAGCAACCTTAAGCCTCTGCCTCCAAGCTCCATCCTCCATAGCCATGTGTGCAAAACAAGAGAAGAGAAGAAGAAGAGAGGAGATGATGGAGAGCTTCTTCTCCAAGATCCCTTACCCTCACAGACTCACTCTCACACTCCCTCTCTCAAGCATATACAAGCAAGCAAGAAGGAGAGAAGAATAGAAGAAGAAGAGACCAATTTAGCCACACTCCAAAGAATGAGCTTCTCATTCACTTTTTAACTTTATATACAAGCCCTAAATCCCTTGGGTACCCATCCCATTTTTTACATGACCAGGCATCTTGCCAAGGTCCTCGTTACCTATTCCCTTCTAATTGCCTTATCTCTTCACATGTGCCTATTTAGACTTTATAATTTGCATAGGAGGGAGCTTGGCACTCTTTTACAAAATTTTAGTGGCGCCCTTGCATTTTAAGATGTGCCTTTGTCTTCTCTTATTCCTTTGTCTGATTGCCTTAGTTCACATTATTCTATATTTTTGAATTTTCTTTTTTCCACCTTGCATTGGGATTAACAACCTCCCTCTTACATTTAGAATTTTTCCCTATACTTTGTGTCTTCAAATTTTCCTTAGTGTGCCCTTGTCCTTCGTCTTCCTCTTGCCTTAGGACTGTCTTCCACTTCTGATTTTTGGATTTTCTATTGTGGTCTTTCGAGGGTTAATACTCCACATAGCCCGGGGACTTTAGACTACACATCTCTCTAAACCACTCTTGATGAGAAGCCATGTGGTTAGAGACATCTGAATCTACATACCATACATCATTATTTTATAAACCATCAATATTCATAGTATTTATAAAGTGCTACATAACAAACAAATGTTCACTTTTATCATCATTGTTTCTACTATTGGATGCATAGCTACATTGCTGCTTTTTTCCATGTCTAATTTTAGCATTCTTTTTTAAACAATTTTTAGAAATGTGGCCTTTTTTACTACAATGTCAGCATTCTCTAATATCATCATAGTTATGTAGCCTATTAGAATCTGTAGCTTGTCCTCTTTGACTCCCCCTTCCTCAGGACTGTCCTCCTCTATTTTACTACGTATCATAACCTTGATTACGACCACCACCTTGGCCTTTGCCATGACCTCTACTTCTACTAGTAGAGTAAAATACACATTTTGACTTGTTCTTGCTTTGAGAAGAAGAGAAATCCAAGTCAAGGTTCTTCTCCTCAAGTATCAACATAGATATCAAGTCTATAAAATTAGGGATACCATCCCTCGTATCCATAGATGACCTAAAGCTCTTGTATTCATCTCCAAGTCCATCTAAGTATGCATGCACAACATCATTATCATCATTAACTACCATATTGATGGATCTAAGAGCTTCCACGATACTCTTTATCTTTAAGGCATAATCATTAATAGATAGATTTCCTCTTTTCACTTCATTAAGCTCTAACTTGAGCTATAGCTTTTTTACCTTTGTATTTACTTCGAATAGCCTTGCCAAAATTTTCTGTGCAATAGTAAGGATTTTAGATTCTTACAAATAGCCCATTATGATATCTGTGACATTGGCAGATAGTCAATATATGACTTTACCTTATGTCTACTCCCAATCTTTCTTAGCCTCCTTTAAGTATTCTACAGTAACATTTCATACAGGAACTTTAGGTACTACTACCATGTCTCCTTTAATGTAATTCCAAACACCTTTTTTCTTCAAGAAATTTGTCATCTTGAACTTCCATGTAAGATAATTATTCTTATCAAGCTTCTCGTTGACAATTTGGTTGGAGTTCTTAGACATTTTGACAAAATAGAAAACCTTACAAAAACCTACAATTTGCAAACAAGCTGATACTAGGTGTATCACTACTAAACACACAGCCTTTTTCACCGATCACATAACAATAAACTACAATTTGCAATCTGTATGCAAATGGCCTTTGGGTCTACAACCCAACAAAAACTTGAAATCTTACAAATTTGAAATTCATAACATGTGCAACTGAACAACAGGCACAGTTGAAACTGTAGTATACCCAAAGACTATTGTCGAGACCACTTGCAAGTCTAGAACGAAGGTCAAAATGACCTTAGATGGAAAAAGTCATAGTGTAATTGTCCTAAAGGGCTTCTTTGTAGTATATACATTATTCTTCTTGATCACCAAGTTTCATTGCGGTCGGAGACTACAACCCTACCAGCCTCAAGAGCCTCCCACAACTTTATAGCCTAAGGTAAATTGAACAAGGTAAAAGACCTTCTTGCCTGCTCGCTTACTTTCATGATCCAATGCCTTCACCTCATCCTTCAATCGAGCTCTTGCAGTTGTTGAATAGCTCTGATACCATGAAAACATACAAGAGGGGAGAGAGGTGAATCACCCAAGACCACACACACACAAAAGCAATGGAGACTTGAGCACACAAAGAGATAGGGCTAAAATCTTATTCTTCATTTACACAAAAAAACTAAGTCCACAATATGATAAAAGACTAATATGAAAGTACCACAACATATGTATGTGTGGTCACTAAGTGTGAACCCACTAGGAAAGAAGGGGTGGCACAATAAATGTGCCATAACCAAGGATAGACTACGTGGGGGTAGTCCAATTGTGGAATCACTAGTATATCCTCACATCGGTTACCTAACATGCTAGTGAATAATATGCTGACATGTCACCAAGGCATGTAGTGGATGCCAACTCATGTAGAGCTTGGCATCTCAACATAGCTCAATATGTGATTCTTGATTTTGGTGCATCTTTCATGTGACTCCTCATACGGAGTGATTTTGTTCATACCATAGCAGCAAGTGTCGATCAGTCCATCTCGGTAACAACTATGTATGGAATATAGTTGATATAGGCAATCTACAATTTGCTTTTCACAATGGATCTATCTTAACTCTTCAAAATGTAGGTCATTTATCCTAGCTTACTAAGAGTTTGATATTTGCTAGTCAATTGGATCACTTAGGATACTCTACCACTTTTGAGAGTTAATCACATGGAAAGTGCACAAAGGATAATCTATTATTGCTAAAGGAGCCAAATGTGGTAATTGTATCCCTTTCATGCATCTTTTGTCAAAAATCATATAATTGTAGTAAGTAAGTAGCCAAATGTATATTTGTGACATCATCAATTGGGACATGTATCTTGAAAAGGAATGGAAATGATATGTCATTTGGGTTACTTGCCTTCTCTTGATTTTTCTAATCTTTTTCTTTGTGAGCATTGTATATACAAAAATCATGCATGCTCAGCCCATAAGACAAACTTAAACAAAAAAAGAAGTGACAGGCTTGACTTAGTGCCTATTTTATCACATTCATAGATGGTGCAACTAGGAAAGTGTGGGTTTTCACTATGGGTAGGAAAGATGAGGCTTTGTCTTGTTTTTAGAAAATTTTGGCACTAGCTAAAAATCAACTTGACAAGAGTAAGAAATCCCTTGTAGTGATAATTGATAAGCTATGTAGCACATCACTATGCATACGTAGCTAAGGTTATACATGATAAAGACCCCACTAGCTTTGAGGAATGAGAATTGAAGTAATGCTATGGATAAAGAAATGGTTGCACCTAAGGCAAATGAGACATGAGATTTTGGTGCGCAAATCGGATGATGTAGCGAGAGTTGGAAGGTCCCCAAGAACAAATAACTCTACTTTAAGCTCAAAAATCAAGAGAACAGACTTGCACAACATGAGGCAAAAAGAACAATTGGGTACAATCTCCCCCCATGCCTTGTGTGAGCACTCCACAAAGCATGTATTTATAAATTTATTCATCTCAAAGCTCAAAAATAGCCCAATTTTACAATTAGCATGCTTTAGCTTTTGTGTTTGCTTTTGTCCAAATAAAGAATAAAGCGGTTGAGCAGTCCAAGAGTCGGGCAGTGCCCAAATACAATGTCCAATAATGAATATTTAAACCGTGCGCCCATGCGCATACAAAATACTAGATATATGTCAAGTGCTTCAATCAATAAGCACGCCTAAATAAATATTAGCGCCACGCCTTTAATGATAATACGTGTGCCCATCGAAAATGATAATTTCTTCTAAGTAACTTGAATACACACTATCGCCCAGTACTTCCCAACGCCAACGCCGCTTGCTCCACATATCAACTGAAGCATTCACAATTGTTAGAAAATAATAAAATTAAACCGACAAAAGTGAATACCTAGCATTCTTTAGCTACAAAATAAATAAATAGGTTGGAACTCTGTCCTAACCTTAATTTAATACAAGTGCGCACTCTAAACTCATAAACATCCATTAATTTAAGTATGTATTTTACGGAATCATCCACTTGCACATTAAATTAACGTGACGCCCGAAAAGGACAGGCATCCCTATCAACTTTTCGCACAAGGAATCTACCTTGTGTACGAGCCCCGATAAATAAATATAGTTTTACGGAATCCACCGCAAAACCTCACAGAATCCACCATGGAATAAAAGCTCATGGAATCCACCATGGTCTCACGGAATCCACCATGAAATATGCCTCTTGGCATCATACTCTCGGGGTGGGATAACAATTGTCCTCAATTGAAACAAATGGGCAAACAGAAGCTACAAACAATACAATTTTGGATCTTTTACATGCATACATAATTTTAAAACCATAAATATGGGATACACACTTGCATTTACTTCAGTTTGCATATAATAACATACACATACAGCTACACGAAAAGCACATTTTGAAATCATTTATGGATATAGATTGCCTACACGTGTTAGCTTATTGTCAAACAAAGTTAAAGCTGTTGATGATATTGCCAATATGCATGCTACTATTTTGGTTGAAGTTAAAGACAAGATTGCGAAAGCCCTGCAATTATACAAAATAAGCTAACAAGAAAAGAAAACCTATGAGTTTCACAATTGATGATTATGTTTGGTTACACATTGAAAAGAGAAGATTACAAAGTGTTGAGAAACGTCATGTTGTAAAGTTACAAAGTAGTCCAAAAATAATTGCAGAATCTAGAATCATGATCAGAAATAATAACTTTTGGCAAACCATGGTTAGTGAAAATAGTTTTCAAAAACAATTGTGCAGCTTGAGATGTAGTTAATGTTTTCTTGCATGTAATGAAATATGCTTGTTTGCTAAATTGATCTACAATAGTCCAAATCATATCATGATTAGCTTGGGTGTTAGGCAAGCCAGTAATAAAATCCATTGAAATATGTTCCCATGGTCGTTCTAGAATTGGTAAAGGCATTAATAAACCATATTGCTTACCATGGTGTCACTTAACTCTTTGACAAATTAAGCATTCAGATACAAAGTTAGAAATATCAGATTCCATCTGTGGCCAATAAAAATCTTCAACCAATGTGCGTAAAGTAGAAATAATGCCTCTACGGCCTTGATACGGAGAACAACGAATTTCGTGCAACAAAATGATCGAAATGAAACAGTCACACACAACCTTTTCTCATAAAACGTAAATCTGTCAGAATAAAACAATGAATTTATTGGAATCCAGTTATTTGCAATTAATGTATTCCAATCAGCTTGAAAACTGGGGTCTTGGTCATAAGTATCTTTCATAGAGATAAGGGAATTAAAAGATATCACAAAGATATTATGAATAGTTGGTCTTCTACTCAAGGCATCTACGACAACATTTTCTTTTTCGGGTTGATATTGGATAAGTGGGTGGAAACTTTGAATAAAACCAGCCCATTTAATATGATGGTCAGAGATTTGTGGCTAACTAAGGAGATGTTTGATACTTTGTTAGTCAGTTTTTATCATGAATTCAGATCCCATTAAATAGTGTTTCCATTGTCGTAAAGCTTGTACTACAACTAGTAATTCCTTATCATAGATAGAATACTTGAGTTTAGAGAGTTTAAGTTTGTAGCTAGAGTAGGCTATGGGATGTGAATCTTGCATAAGGACAGCTCCTATTCTAGATCCACTAGCGTCAATGACTACTAGGAAGAATGGTTTATTAAAGTCAGGTAGTTGCAATACAGGAGTGTGTGTTAAGGCATGTTTCAGTAAATCAAAAGACTTTTGCTGATTTTCAGACCAATGATACACAATACCTTTCTTTAATAATTTGGTCAAAGGTAATACAAGCAATGAAAAATTTCTCACATTTTTTGTAAAAGCTAGCAAGACCTAAGAAAGAGCGTAATTCATGCACATTTTTAGGTATCGGCCAATTCAAAATTGCTTCTATCTTTTTAGGATCAACTTTAATACCTTCAAATGAAACAATATGTCCTAAATATTCAATGTGGGTTTGGAAAAATTCACTCTTTTCAGGATTAGCATATAATTGATTCTTTTTCAATAGACTGAAAACCAAGGATAAATGTTCATAAAGCTCATTTTCATTTTTATTGAAAACCAATATGTCATCAAAGAAAACAATGACACAATGTTGATGCTTCAAAAATATGCGATTCATCATATGACTGGCTGGTGCATTAGTTAAACCAAAAGGCATAACAAGGAATTCATAGTGTCCAAATTGAGTCCTAAATGCAATTTTGAAAATATCATATGTGTCCAGTCGTACTTGATGGTATCCAGATTTAAGATCTATTTTGCTAAATATTGTAGCTCCTTGTAGTTTATCCATGAGGTCGTCTACCCTAGGGATTGGATATCTATTCTTGACAGTGATCTTATTTAGGACACGATAATCAATGCACATCCTACATGTGTTATTTTTCTTTTTAACTAATATGATAGGTACACCAAAAGGAGAACTACTAGGTCTAATGAGTCCTCGGGTTAACAATTATTCAACTTAGGTTTGAATTTCTTTCTATTCAGTTTAATTATGTCAATAAGGTGCTTTAGATAGTGATTGAGAACATGGAATTAAGTCTATTTTATGATCTTTAGGACATGTAGGTGGTAAGCCAGGTGATAAGTCAGTAGAGCAAAAAAATCTTTAAATTGTGAAAGAAATTGTGCGTGCCTAGGATGCATCTGATTTTCCTTAGCTTCAATTTCATTCACCCATATTAAGTAGGATTTGCTACCTTTTCTAAATGCACATTTAGCCTATGTATGACTAAGCAATGGAAAATTACCATGGGTGTGCATACCATGCAATGTGATTTGCTTTTCATTAGAATGAATCTTCATTGAATATGTGGAATAATCTATATCAGGATTATATTTGTGACGCTAAGGCATTCCTAAGATAATGTCACTAGATTGCAAAGGCACAACTTAAAATTTCTTCGCTCAACATAATCACCAATTTTAATTTCTAAGTCATGCACTTCTTGTGTTTCATTGTATCTAGTGCCTAAAAATGCAATCTTGATGCGATAATGAGTTAAAATAGTATGTAAATTCAATTCTTTGACCAATTTTGCATAAATAAAATCGTGTGCTCCCGTCATCATGTAAAAAAATCTTTTCTCTACCATGCACAAGACATTTCATCTTTAATAAAGAATGGGGATTTGGCATACCTGGTAAAGTATCTAAAGTAGTACCAATATTGTCATCGTCTTGTGTGAAATCTATGGAAGGTAGATTCTTGTAGGGTGATCGAGGCCTAGGGTGGTCGAGGCCTAGGGATAGAGAGTGGCAAGAGTTGAGGAGAGAACAACCCACAAAAAAGCACAAACCTTATCCTTCTCTTATTTGTAGCAAAAAAAAAAAAAGACATGGATTGTACCTATTGTTAAGGCATGAGCTTGATTTTGCCCCCATCTCCTTCTCCCTCTTCCTTGTGAATAACAACAATGCCTCCTTTCTCTTCTTCTCCTTCATTACATTACTGTTCCTCTTTTCCCAACATTAGTATAAAAGCACATGTATACAACCCTACTTTCCCTCTCTTCCTCAAATTGCAAAAACAAAAGTAGGAAGCCTTGCTTTTCTTTTTTCCCAAAGTGAGTGATAGAGAGCACAAGCTAAACCTTATTGGATATTTTCTTTATAAAATGTTCTAGAGTCATTTTCCAAGATGCTTTCTTTTCAACATATCTAATTCCCATTCTACGATAGCAAAATCACGCAAACACTAGTCCAAGGGAATCAATTTGCTTGCAATTTTCTCACTTGTCCTCCTTTATTTCACAATATGTTTTGGAGTGCAAGTTCCTATTCCATTTGTACGGCAAATGATTATGTACCTTAATGGTTGATTCCATTCATGACCCAACAACAACAAAACCAAACTATTGCGTCTTTCATTCGCCATGGTGGGATGTTGAATGGAATTCTTATATGCTTAAGAGCTTCAACCAACTCAAATATGGCTACCTCTCACATAACCATCACATCTTTGCCTCTTCAACAGTTCTCTCCTCTTCCAACCCCAAAAGCAAGAAAGCATGATTGATGATAGGTGTAGTGAACTTATTGACTTATCTTTGCATTATAGTCAAGATTCAAAGTCTTGCAAATAGCTCCACAATCCAAGTGTGGCTCCTTCAAACATTCCTTCACTCCATAGCATTCATGCCTATTTGCACTAGCTCCATGAAATGAGATATGGAGAAGAAAAATAAGAATAATGCAAGAAAAGAGGAGAGCTTCTCCCTTCGGTTGCTTAGTCTCGCTCACACACACACACACGCACGCACACGCACACGCACACACACACACACACACACACACACACACACACTCTACGCAAGCAAGATAGTAAGAAGTAAGAAGTAAAGATGCTCTCTCAAAGTTTGCACACACAAGAATGAGTTCCTCTATTCACTTTTTGGGTTTCAAATGTAGGGTTTTCAAATTAGGGCTCCCTCTAAAAGTTCAAATATCACACCTCTTTTTGGCCCAAAATTGGCGCTTTTTAATTTACGCATACAACTTAGATTAATTGGATAGTCCCTAACTCTGAATGAATAAAGGCACTACACCCACAACCATGATTGTTGCATGTAACCATTTTGACCCAAAAATAAACTACACCTTCCATAGGTGTGAGCCTAGCTCTTGGAGATACATCAAAATGACATATAGTTGTTCTTTTAGTAGTTCAAAGGGCTTAGGTTGACGTTTTTTAAAATAGAAGGAAAGAAGGCTATTGTTTGAAGGAGAGAACATGGTGAACCATGTGTGTGTTTGTTGAGTGTGGGAATTTTGATATGTAAGTCCCATTAAGAATGGTGGTTGCCACTTGATGCATGGCAACACCCCTATTGCTGCATGTATGCAACCTTCAAAGCACCACCTTAGGGATGGTGGTGCTAATGGAAGGGAGGAGGTGAATGGGAGGAGGAAAGATTAATGGGTGGTGGGGAGAGCATTGAATTGGACTACACTAGTGCTACCAAACAAGAGCAAATCAACATGGAGGAGGTTGAGAAAGAGCTACATGACAACATTGGTCTACATAATGGAAGAAAGAAATGACAAGCGAAGATTGGTTGGAGGGTGCTAGAAGCACCCTCAATGTTTAACTTAGAAATCTTAAGCACCGATTCATGCAATACTCAATAATTGGGATGGTTTGCATCAACCTATTTAACCACAACACTCTTATTATAATATTGGTTCATCCATAAGGGTTTTTTCTTTGTAGTTCTAGAGAACAATATTGAGTGTGATTATATGCTAGGTAGTATTGTAGGGTCCACATTGAACTTGGTCTACACCCTACCATGGTTTGCAAATTTTCATCTGGTCCTTATCATACTAGCTTAAGGGAGGGGCGGGAGCTTTAATGGAAGTACTGGGGCAGCTCTTGTGTGCACCACAAATTGCAGTGAAAATGCATGTTGATGGTGAGGCAATGGTGATTTCATCTATATATGCATACAATATTTTTTTAGGGCAAGGGCTTGGCTATGGGCCTAGCTAGACAACAAGTTAGCAATATCCACATGCTTAGACTAGAGATTGTCTGGCCACTTGTGTGATTGTTCTCATGGCATCGATAAGATAATTGCGGAAGAAAGGAATGCTTTGGATCACTTGTTCTTCAACAAGAATCACTAGACATTGTTTTTGTTAGATAATCATGATTGACTTTGTTTGCTTTTGTGTTTTGTTAATATATTGAGTTTTTGTGGTTGTTGTTTGGGATGATAGATCTTGCAATTTGTATCCACAGTGAGCCTATATAAAACCTGCTCTAGTACCATCAAAACATTGTGGCTATTGATTCTCTATGAAAGACTAAATTTGCAATGCTATACACATTACACTCTTAGTCATCATCATTGTTTATTATAGATTTGAAAGTTTGGATTTTGTTGTGGTTTCGTGAAGGAGTTTGTTTCAAGGGCCATTCCAAGGCTCATTTTCATGAGAAGGTCTTGAAGTAGTTTGATGGCCTTCTTCCAATGTTGGCTAGAGCTTAGAGCAACATGAGACTTCCTCTCATGACACCAACACTACAATCGAAGACTTTTATGTTCAGAGTGAGGGTGCAACATCATCAAGTTAGCTTCCTCTCATGATGCCAACACTACAATCGAAGACTTTTATGTTCATAGTGAGGGTGCAACATCATCAGGTTGGCATCATCAATATACAAGGACATCAATGGGGAAGAAAAAAAGGTCAAGGGAGGGGCTCAATGTGTGTGTGTGTGTGTGTGTGTGTAGGCTATGTGTGTACTTGTGTGTGGGTGGTTGGGAGGATATGAGAGGGCAGGATGGGGGTGGGGGACTAGGAAAGTGGGTCGTTAGGTTGTTGAAGGCCTTCACAAACTATAGAAAACTCTCTCTCTCTCTCTCTCTCTCTCACTCTCACAAAAGCGGACCCAAAAGACTCTCCTACCCCTCCCACTTCACATGACATCGTCCTCCCCATCCCTCACTCTCTCTTACAGCGCCATAGCCCTCCGCTTATGTGCTCCCCTCTCGTATGGCCTCTATCCATCCGCCACAGAAGCCCCCTCCATTGCCTCCGGATCCTCGGACCCTGCAGCAGGAGCTCCCGGCCCAGCCGCCGGACCATCATTCGATCGGGCAGCGACAGATGCAGCTGAAGGAAGACGATCATCTCAAGGAGGAAGATGAGAATGAGGAAGTCGAGCTGCAGCGCAGAGAGACGAAGCTGGAGGGCGAACAGGACGTGAAGAAGCCATTAAAGCAAGTAGAGCAGGCGCAGGACCAGGTCCCAGGACTCCAGCATCAGCTCCGTCGTGTATTAGAGGAAGGCACAGAGACGCAGATTGAGGTGCATGCCTATCGACAGGATGAGATGGCCGCAATCGAGTCCTTGTCTCTTCCATTCGCGCCGCAGATGCAGCCCCAGGTTGGCCAAATATTTGTTTGCGTAGGCTTCCATTCAACAAAATTTTTTGTGACTTAATGGATGGATTGTGCCTAGCTTGACTGCTTCTTTTAGTCAAAAGTTCCCTTGACAGGTTATCTCTTTTGGCATCCATAATTTGATGTATGGTCAATTGCAGACTATCTTTCCATCGGCCACTAATGGTCAATCGGGAAAGGAGGAAGAGACCTCTGGCCGATCACCTGTTGAAGCTCTGGTTGCCATGTCACCCCTACTGCCATCCTCAGTGGAGGATAGGAAAGCAGAGGTCTTCAGTTATGGGCCTTCACCAGCATGTGAGCCTGCCACTTCTTTTCCATTGGGCATTTGCAACTCGAAGGAAGCAGGGAACTCCAAACAACCTCCTCTCAGAATCGATCCTGCCATAGCTCCACCATTGCAGGAATCAAGCAAGAGCAGATCATCACATAACCTGCCCTGCAACCAGGTATTCTATTGTATTTTTCATCTAAAATAAGGCACTTCCCTTTCCTGTATTTGGCTCTCTAACAAAATTATTGGGCACAGATAGAAAGTGTTCTACAATCCTGCATTACAACAGCTCAGAGCCATGCCACACACCTCCTGCAGCAAGCTATGGGCACTGTTCAGGAAAAAGTTTTGTGTGCCCTACATCAGGTTGCCCTAGACATTGTGGACCGTGTGGGAAAAGATGCATCGAGCAGAATATTTATGGCAGAGAGAAAAGCTGTGCTTTTTGAGCAGGAACTCTGTAGTGTCAAGCAGCAAGCTCTGTCAATGCTCTTGAGACTCAAGGCTGATGCTGATGCTCAGGTCGCTAAACTATCCCGTCTGTTGTTGTTAAACAGTATCACCCAGCTTTGTGATCAAATTTCTTGCATAGTATCCTGCAATGCCTTTTAGGTCTACAATTTATGGTTATTAGTAGTCAGTTGTGAGCAGGATCTTGTGCCACAAAGAGACCTAATAATCAAGCTCTTAGTCATAAACAGTTAGGCTTTCAGATCCTTTTGAGCTTCATTATAAGAGTTGCCTTTTACAAGCATACATTTTTGTATTTGACACAGCTGCATTAAAAAAAAAAAGTATGTTCTGACAAGGAGGCTTGTGGGTCGTTTTGGTTGGCTGACTTCATATCAGATTAAGGAGAGTGAAAAAAGATTCCTTAGTGAAAGGAAACGTGCACAAGATGCAGAGGCTAAGCTTGCAGCCACACAAGAGATATCAAGGCGGTTGAAGCTAGAGCTGAAGAAAAAAGGTGAGATTCTGGATAAAATGCAAAAGCTGGTGCAACCTGTTAATGGGGATCATTATGATAAGCCATGCACCTATATTGAGTCAAGTAGCAAAAATGGACTAGCTGATTCAGTTTCAAAATCTACACACAATGGAGCTCTTCACAGTTCAGCTGTTAAATCTGTGGAGAACAAGATTCTTCACAATAGGAAAAGACTATATTCTGAGGTTCCTAGGATGATGATACAAAAGGCTGATAAATGTGTAGCTCAGTCCCATGAGATGGCACAGGATTTTGATAAGGATAAGAGAGTGGATACAACAGAAACAGTTTCCACTGAAGGGCTGGTTCAGATAAGACAGCAACAAGGAGATCTCTTGTGTGAAGAACTGGATAATGTATTAGTTGCTCAGAAGGTCTACAAGTTGAATATGGCATCAGTTGCAACTAGTGTTGATGAAAGATCACTAGTTGACAATCGGGATGCAGATAAGGAGAACACTACCGAGCTCAAATTGCCTGCTTTAGACATAGAGATGGCAAAAAATGAAGTGAATCATGTAGGTACCGCTGCTGTGAATAGGTATGCTGACAATATTGAGAACACTAAAATCCTGGCAGCTTCAGATTTTATGGACCTTCCGACAACTGTAGATTCAGGTATTTCTACAAAAAGAGTTGATGTGAATGAGACAAGTGCAAGTCTTCCTGGTATGGAAGAAGCTTTGGATGAGGCTGGGAGAGTGCTACCAAAACATTGTTCACCCATATCTACTCTTACTGGAGGAGGATGTGTCACCAGGGAGGCTTGTGCGGCCTCGTCTTATCAACTTCAGCATGAAGGAAAATGTGAAATGCTTGAAGTTGAGCAGCAAATTTTAGATCCTCAAACTCATCATGAGGTATGCATTGTGCAATCTGCACGGTCTAGTTCTGTGTGTCCATCAGGCGACATAGTAAATGGCAAGAGTCCCAGCCCTTGTCGGAAAGACAGTGGTTTGTTGACAGAGGCATTCACTGAGTTTCCCCGTGATTATGAGGCTGCTACCTCACTCGCAGAATTAGCAGTAACATGTAAAGAGGCTGGAGATCATTCTGGCGAGACCTCTGTTTCTAATGCAAGCAGACAAGAAAGTGAGTACAGACCACGTGTGTCAGGCCCAAGGATGAAGCGTAAGAGATCAGTTCTGGAGAAGAAACATGTCTTGGGCTTCCAAGTTGAATCAGTGAAGAAGATGAAAGCAACCAAAGGACATCCTAGTTCTTTGGATAATTGTAAAGAAAGGTATACAAGGAGATCGAAGCCTGCAGATCAAACCATTTCCAAAGACAATATTGGGATTGAGTCCTCACGTGATAGCCGGAGACTTATGCAAGGAGCACGGCAGGTATTCACTTTTGTGCAGATGTCTCCTTTTTATTTGAGCTGAATGATTCTAATCCCTTATTGAATATATGGTTATCTGAACTAGGAGACTGTTGTGCTGCAGCTTTTGTGCTTGTCAGAAAAGAAGTGGTGATATACTTTCATCAGCAAATGTGGAAAGACTCTAAAAGCAAAAAGAGGACAGTAAGTTACATCCTTCTCTACAAAAAGTTTCACAAATCACTGATTTTTCACAAAAGAGTGGTTGAGTCAGTGATCTCAGGTTCCATAAAACTAGCAAACAGGCTTATTTTGCCTGTTTCTTTCCAAACATTGTATCTACTGGTTCCAGATATAAAGGTGAGACACATCCAATGCCTAATTCATAAGCACTTTGTGATTCTTCTCTTTCCAATTGAGATTTATGATAAAATTCAGTTCATTTTTCAAGGATTTTTTGGTGCAAGACAGAGTTTTAGCTCATTGTTTTTTAAAGTAAGCACTAAAGTTTTGGCCTGAACTATTTAGAAGCTTGATATTTTGTATTTACAATGAGATAATTCATTGTAAGGGTTCTTGTTATTACAAGTGCATGTACATGCATAAATGTGGGATATGCTGATGAAGTACATTTCCAAGCTTGTGGATGCAACTAAAATCATAATGAGAACATTTTTTGCTCCACTTAAAAATGAGTTTTCAATGGTTTTATTGTAATAACATGACTGGATATTTGGAACACAATATTTTGAAGGCTGAATATCTGCTTCCAGCCCAGCGCAGAGGGTGCTCAGGACTTGACAACAGATGCTGATCTTTTGGCAGCCGGTTTTGGCTTTCTGGGGGCCCACCATCTACACTATTGATTATATTCTCTTTTGGGTCTTGATGAAATATGGGGTATTGTGGACTATCTATGTGTTAGAAGTGGTGCAGCAATGAAAGCATAGTCAAGTGTTGAAATAAACTGCTGAACACAAGACAGAAGAGAAAGGGAACAAAAGAACACTGCAAAGGAAGAGAACTCAAAGATGTGCTTGGGAAATGGAATCCATATACCAAATATGAGAATGACATATACAACAGTGAGTCATTGGCTATGTGGGCACTGGTGTCGGAAGGGTTTTAGTCGAAAGGTCGTATCCATCGGAGATCAGAGAGAGAAGGAAGTAGAGAATAGGAGATAGAAGAGAATAAAAAGAATAGATGAGAGGTACATAAGATAAAAACAAAGCACAATGAATCAAAGCACTATGCATTGATAAAACTTGAGAAGATAAATAAAATCCTTGTCTAGGATTACTTGGAAGCAATCTCTAAGCATTAGATATCTTGCAGCTCCCTAGTAGATAAAAAATGTGCGTAAAAAACTATCTTTTTTTTGTTGCTTAGACCGTAAATTTGATAGTTTCGTGGGCTTTAAAAGGGGGGTAAAACCCTAGGACACTTGGTCTGAATTCTTCTCGATCACTTCTTGTTCAAAGTGTTGTTTGTTGCTTGTAAACTGTGATCGTGTACCGTGTGATTTCGGAAGCCTTTCTTTTTTTATGTGATCTTCCAAAATTGGTTGAAAAGCCACTTGTTTTGCATGTCACCTTATTTTAGAAGTCTTTTACAAATTGTTTAGATATTTACAAGAAATAATATCCAAAATATCAAAAAATGATAAAATTGTTCAAAAATCTCGTATTTTTGGACCATCCATACTATGGACACTAACACTAATGACTAATATAACATTGACTCTCTAGATTAATAAGAAAGTTGGATAATGATGCACTTCAGGGTTTTTCACACTGTCTATGTAGTGACATGACACCCACTCTCTTTGAACTTGCACATTCTTTGATATGTGTCATCAATGCACTACTCTGATCAAACACCCATAGCGTCAACTTATTACTCATCATGCACATAAAAATGTATCCCCTTGGATCCTAGATCAAAGTGATTAGCATTTGCATAACTCTATCACCATACGAAGCATCCACTTCAAAGTCATCAGGCCTTGGATGTGTATCATATACTAGAGATTATTGAATCTCCATATATAGACTATCAATGTATCCATCAACAAATACATAGCAACATGCATGCTCTTTCAAAGTCCAACGTATGAAAATTTACTTATACTGATAATTGTGTATTATATTAAACATAAACTGAGCTTCACTTGCATCTAATATATGCTGATAATCATCGAAAGTAGTGAAGCAGTCCATATCTTGAAGTATCTTTGAATTGCTTATCAAGGTCTCTAATAAAGCATCTGAAACAATTTTCAATTATGGAGCATTATATCTAACATATTCTAAAGGCATATCCTTGAGTTCATAAACTATCTTAGAAATGATAATTGTATATTGTAAATCATATACATCCAACAAGTAATCAATCTCCCTTTGAGTTCTTGCATTAAGTAAAATATGAGTTTCATAAATATCTTCACATACATTAAGAAATTCTAAAAATGCAATGGTTGACTCAATATTAGACTGTAACTTAAATCCCAGTTGTTTGCTCTCTTGCTTGCTACCTTATTTCTACTTCTGTTCAACCTCTTCTGTAACATGCTCGGGAGGTGGTTGATTTTTAGCTTTAGATTGATCCACATTTCTTATTACTCTCTTAGATATTCTTACATTATCTTCATTTCTCTTTTGTTTCTCTTCCACAAGTACATTCGTGTTTTGTCATTTTGCTAAATATGCATCCATTGAATATGCATCTACCGGTGATTCCCAACTAGTTATGCCATGAATGCTTTACCTTGCATGAGGTTTACTATCTATAGCTTTTCTCTTTTCAATTACATGCAAAGTATGTGTTTATATTGCAGCCTTTAGACCAACCATCACTTGGCCAGGCATTTTATCCAAATGTAGACCAAAAGTAGAAGTATGTACAATCTCATAAGTATTTCGAACAGCTAAGTCTTCCAACAAGTTTTGCATACCTTTCTTTCCAAAATTCAAAGCAAGAGGCAATCTTGTTTCTTGTGTATGAATCTTGTCATCTTTCCAAAAGATGAGCTGTCATGCCAAGGCCTCCCGATAAGCAGCACAATCCTTCCTTTCATGCTTCAAACTATCAAACCACATACATATTTTCCTTGGTTTAGGGACTATTACCTATCCCCTTTCCTCTTGTTTTTTCTCATCTAATTTTGTGACCTTCAATTGAACATCCTGCATGTCTTTAATCAATTCATCTAATACATCTTCTCTAATAGTGGAAACAACAAGTACAGCCATAGGTTTAGCCATAGAAATAAGTGGCTTACTAGATACATCAACTGCTTTGGTCGTAACAGTGGGCAAGTTAGATACATACAATCTTTCTCTTCTTTTATGCTTTTTCACCAGTGCAGTAATAGCTTCCTTAACATGCCTCCACTTTGTTTTAAGCCCTGTCTCTGTAGCCTTATCCTCTAATAAATCATTAAGCTTCTCTTGAAATTCAGGATTTGCATCTTGTATAAACAATTCAATTTTTAGACTTGCAAGAGCTTGCTGTTTTGCAAGATCTAACTGCTCAAACCAACTTTCAAATTCTCTTAATAACTTTGTAGCCCATAAGACTCTTATTGGGTTTTAGAATCCACTCTTGGTAAGTCTTGTAGGTAATCAAACTGTAGAGTTGAAGCGGAAGTAGATAGAGAAAGAGAGTTGGGAGCAAACACATTAATCGAGGAGCTCAATGACCCAGAACTGAATAGTGTTGAACAATGATAGAGTGAGAGTGAGTTGACGGATAGGTGTGTACTAGTATGGTACACATAAAGAATAAAAGAATATATTTATACTTAGGGTATGGTACACTTACGCCTGCAAGGGTGAGTTCACATGTGTGAAGTAATATATACATATGAGAGCTCTTAAAGGGTCTTTACACCCAATAACCATCCACTTAAAGGTCCCAAGCGAACCTTTAACCAACCCCCACAAGTTTGATGCAATGCTCATGTGGAGCCTTTGCAAGACTTTTAGGGAGAACATCTGCAGGGTTATCCTGTGATTTGATCTTAGTCAGGGTGACTAGACCACCATCTAGAACTTGTCTAATAAAATGATACTGAACATCAATATGTTTGGTATGTGCATGAAACATGGCATTCTTAGCTAGGCATACACTGCTCTGGCTATTGCATCCAAGTATAGGTGTTTTGGTGGGGAGATCAAAATCCTTGACCAAACGACCAAGCCAAATGACTTCTTTTGAAGCTTCAGTGGCTAAAATATATTCAACCTTAGTGGTAGAGAGTGCTACTATTTTTTGCAATCTAGAGTACCAAGAAACCGCCCCACTAGTCAAAATAAAGATGTACCCGCTAGTAGACATGTGAGTATCGAAGTCACATGCCATGTTTGCATCACAATACCCCTGCAGATCTAACGTACCCTTGCCATAGCAAATACATTTTCTTTGTGTGCCCTTAATGTACTATAAGATACATTTCACAACTTCCCAATGTGCTTTGCCAGGATTTGACATAAACCTGCTTACAACTCCCACTACATAAGCAATGTCAGGCCTAGTGGCAACCATAGTATATATGAGTGAACCATAAGCTGAAGCATAAGGAACACCCTTCATAGTACTGACTGCCTTATCATCTTTTGGGCAATTTGCTTTGCTAAGCTTAAGATAAGGTGGAAAAGGTATACCAAGAGGCTTAGCATCAACCATAGAAAAACGATCAAGTACTTTGTTGATGTACTTTTCTTGTGAGAGAAATAAGAGCTGTTGCTCTCTATCTCGTGTTACACGCATGCCCAAAATATGTTCAGTTGCATCCAAATTCTTCATGGAAAAGGCTGAATTCAACTGTCGTTTCAATGCATTAATATGGCTTTTATGCTCATATCATCCACATAAAGCATAAGTATAATAAGGCTTTCATTATCAGCCTTCTTAATATATAAGTAGTGATCTACACTACTCCTTTTAAATCCATGTGAGAGCATGAAGGCATCAAACTTTTTATACCATTGTCTAGGAGCCTGTTTCAAACCATACAAGCTTCTCTTAAGCTTACATACCAAATGCTCCTTTCCTTGTGTAACAAAGCCTTCGGGTTGTTTCATGTACAACTCTTCTTCCATCTCATTATGCAAAAATGTAGTCCATCTGATCAAGTTTAAGATCCATAGATGCTACAATGGCAAATAACACTTGAAGAGTGGTGATTTTGACAATAGGAGAAAACACTTCTTGAAAATCAATACCCTCCTTTTTTGTATATTCCTTAGCCACACATCTGGCTTTCTATTTGGATTTGCCATCCATAAATTTGATTTTATAGACCCATTTGTTAGGAATGGCTTTCCTATCCTTGGGCAACGTAACCAAATTCCAAGTATCATTTTGATACAATGACTTCATTTCCTCCTGCATGGCTAGCTTCCACTTTTTCTTTAATTCACATGATAAGGCCTCTTTATACGTAAGAGACTCACCTTCATATGTGAGAAAAATGCAATCCAAAGAAGGATCAAATCTTTGTATAGGTCTTTTGACACGTGTAGACATTTTTACCCAATGATCTATGTTATTAGGTAATAGATCCAAATCTAAGGGAATGTCAATGACCTCATTGCTTGGCTGTTGAACTGCATGTTCATGTTGCTGTAATACAATTCTAGGTTGTTATAATTTATTTTTAGCATGGGCATTTTGGTGCTCAAGTTGATGTTCAGCATCCCCTTACTGCCCATTTTCATCTGGCTTAATAATGATACGCTGATTGTCATAATCAATATCAAAAGGAGCTGAATTTTTAGTGGCTAATGGCTGCTCAAGTAACTGATCATGTTGAAATTTAACTTTCTTTTTATTTGAGTCATTAGATGTGACATTTTTCAGTAGCTTTGACTCATTAAATACCACATCCCGATTGCGTAGCACCTTTTTCATGCTAGGAACCCAAACTCTATAGCCCATTTCACCTTCATCTCCATAACCCATGAAGATGCCTCTATGAGATTTCATGTCAAGTTTGGTTCTGCTATCAACATGTATGTGTACATAGCATTCGTAGCCAAAGACTCTTAAGTGGTCATATGAAGTAGGTTTGCTAGACCAAACCTCTTCAGGGATGCCACTTTCAAGTGCACGATGTGGAGATCGGTTGCAAATATGCATTGCAGTTTTAAGTGTCTCTCTCCAAAACGATTGCGAGAGATTAGCTATGGACATCATGCACCAAATCTTCTCACATAATGTGCGATTCATTCGCTCAGCCACACCATTAGATGATGGATTGTAAGGAGTTGTAAGCTCTCATTTAATCCCATTGTCATCACAAAGCTTATTGAATTATTTAGATACATACTCTCCCCCATTATCTGTTCTTATACATTTTAACTCTAAGCCTTTTTTAGTATTAACCAGTGCATAAAACCTTTTAAAAGCATCCAATGCCTCACTTTTCTGCTTAAGCAAGTAGACCCATAGCTTCCTAGAATGGTCATTAATAAAAGACACAAAATAACGGAAAACACTATGAGTTTTTATTGTCATGGTGCAAACATTAGAATGGATTGAATCCAAGATACATGCCTTCCTAGGGGGTCCATGAGAGTATGGACTCTTTGCATGTTTACCAAGAACATAATCATCACAAAAGTCAAGCTTTGAGTTTTTCACATAAACTCTTCCAAGTGAAGAGAGTGCTCGCAAACCCTTTTGGCTCATATGTCCAAGACGCTTGTGCCATAACTCCATGTGTGGCTGTACTTCAGTAACTACAACAAACTTTCCACGAAGTGCCTTGTAGTAGAGATAATAAAGAGTCCCCTTTTTACCACCTCTAGTGACTACCAGTTCTTCCTCTTACATTGTAGGCTCATCCATTGTTTTCCCCAAGTCTTACCTTGCGTCTAATCTCTTCATTTAGAATAGAACCATGCACACCATCAAATGAGAAGTTGAGGTTATTGCTCAATGATACAACCAATGCTTCCCATGAATCGCGCAAGGTCATGAGCAAGAAGATAACCCTTAATTTAGGATCAAAAGTTAGCAAACTTGCATTCTGTAACTGACTCAAAATATCAGTGAAAGCATTCAAATGCTCTACAGGCTTGGACTCATCAAGCTTCAAGTTGACCAACTTTCGCATGAGATGAACTTGATTGACTAGAGTTGCATTCGCATGCGTAGTCTTGAGTTTCTCCCAAACTACATAGGCAGTATTAAGCCCCTTTATATCAACCAAGTTATCATCTGTGACGGCCATTTTAACGTAAGTAATGGCCTTTTTATTCATTTCAGCCCAATCCTCATCTGACAAAGCAACAGGCTTATGTTCTTCTAAAGCATCATCACAATCCTTTAGAAAGAGCATACCTTGTATACAATATTTTCAAAGGTCAAAACCATTGCCATCGAATTTACAAATCTCAAAGAGATTCTTTGTGTCAGATGTAGATGCACTGCCATCCATCTTCAACAATACACAACTGCAATAAATGGCTAAATGCTTTCAGCCAATAGCAAGGTTGTTGAATTGTAACATTAAGTATACACTCTTGTACTTTCAAGGTGTCTAAGAAGCAAATTTTAGTCTCAAGTACTAATTACAGCATATGCACGAATCAAATCTGACACATTTGCATTAAGGATAGCTCCCACTTCAGTAATACATCACCAAAATTTTCAAATGCAATGATCCAAATGATGTATTTACCACTATTTCACTGCATAATGGGTATTCATCAATACATGTACAAAGAGAAGCTGCCCTTTTCCAACATTTGAAGCATCCAAAACTCAAAAGACTTCCACTTAGCACTGAATCTGCCGCAAATTTCATTGTCTTGTCTAAAAACAACTCAAAATACATCACCAACATGAAAAACCCCAAATTTTCTGCAGTGAATTTACTCCAATTGCGTAAATACATCTTCCCGAGCATCAAGTACGGTCTAATGTTACATAACTTTCAAGATTTTTGTAAAAGCCCCAAATTTCATGGTCAAAGAGTGCACACTTTTTAAGAAATCGGCTCAACCAAGCAAAAATTTCACTTGCATTTGAGAATCCTCTAAATTTATGAGGCCTGTGCACTCAATGTCTACAATTAATGGTTCAAAAGTCACTAAAATATGTGTCAGGCACCAAATCTGGGAAAAGCCCCAAAATTCAAGGGGAAAATTTGCACAGATTTGAGCTCTGTGCTTACTCACGTAAATACCAAAAAGAGGGGAGAATAAATCAAACTGAAAATTTCTGATTTTAAGAAACAATGTATTGGAGCGTTGACATGCCCGCCATCCGTGCGACCGCGTGATCTGTCCGTTGTCTGTGCATTTTGACACCTTGTTCTCGTCATGTGTGTGTGTTTGACTCATGCCTCCTCTAGTCGCCTGACATGCTGCAATTGCTCGTCGTTGGGTCACTGGTCGTCAATCCGTTGATTGCCTACGTCTCTCATCTGACGCCCGTGCATTGTTGATTGGTTGCCCGCTCTTCATTCCTAGATTGTTACACCTATAACTCTCCTGCATGTAATCCGAGTCTATTGACAACTATCACTGCCTTGTCAAGCTTGTAGTTGGCGACACATGCCTATGGCCTCCAAGAACCATTGCTGCTTTGATACCAGTTTGTAGAGTTGAAGTGGAAGCAAATAGAGAAAGAGAGCTGAGAGCAAGCACATTAATCGAGGAGCTCAATGACCTATAACTGAACAGTGTTGGAATAGTGAGAGTGAGAGTTGATGGATAGGTGTGTACTAGTATGGTACACACAAAGAATAAAAGAATATATTTTTACTTAGGGTACAATACACTTACACTCGCAAGGGTGAGTTCCCATGTGTGAAGTAATATATACATGGGAGAGCGCGTAAAGGGCCTTTATACCCAACAAAAACTAGTGTCTTCAATGTAAAATTCTTCCCTCAATGTCTTTTTGGAATCTATCTAGTCAACATCTTGCATATACAATTCAATAACTCAGGCTTTCAATTCATGTACAGTGACCCGTACAAAATACTGGCTCCATGCAAGTTGAGCCACCCCAAAGAACTCCATCTTTTGAGCATAGGTATGCAAATATGCAAATACATTCTTGCCATTAAGCAACTTCATTTCACGCTCTACTACTTGTCGAGCATTTATCACAATAGTTTCTGTTTGAGTAGAAGACTGCATCACTTGTTCTATCTATATAAGCATGTTCATATTCTGCAGTAATTATTGCAAAACATCACTAGAAATTGTGCTTGAAGGTTCTTCCATCCAATCTTTCCTTCTGACGACCTTTCTCGTTGTTGGGTTCACTAATGTCGGAGGGGTTTTAGTCAAAAGGTCGTATCCACTGGGGATTAGAGAGAGAAGGAAGTAGAGAATATGAGATACATTAGGAGAGTTTTGAGGTCTCGAAAATGCCTTTTAGGAGATAGAGAGAGAGTGCTCTAGACCAATAGGAGTAGAGCCTCTGTAATAGAAGTTCTATTTTAAAAAATACAAAAAATCATTTTACCAAAAGATATATATATAATAATATTATGACTTTGTATTATCAATATCTATTTTTAGCCTCTTATATTCGTGATTATGACATTCTTTGCATTAATCATAGACATCCCTGGTCACTTTTATTTAATGATATGTCTAGTTAATGATAATGACATGTTTAATCTAAATTCAAATTAATAAAGAGCTTGTCACTTATTTTTTTTCCTCCTTTCTTTTATCCCCTCGTGTTTTTTCCTCTTTTGTGGTAGCTTAGTTCTCTCTCTCTCTCTCTCTCTCTCTCTCTCTCTCTCTCTCTCTCTCTCTTTGCCATGGATATAGAAATTTGACCTTCAACAAAGCGTCCAAGCTCCAAATCATATCCATATCAGTATTTAACTCATTCCAAAACGATGGAAGCTGGATTTCTACAATCATTAGTAAAGGCAGTTGGATCACCATGCAATATGTAAAACATGGAAAAATGCGAAGATATAAGAGCTCGTTCATCTATGCTTGGAAGTGTAGAATTCGAGATTTCAAGCTTGGAGTAAATAAGAATAGAATAAAAGAGGTTCTGGTGCAACATGTGTTTATGCATAGAGAGTTATATTTGGAACCTGGAAGTTTAAATGTTTCAATGCATAAACCAAGTTGTAAGGACTTGATTCTTAAGGTCTATTTTTTCTTGGACTTGGTTTAAGGCTTTTCATTATAACATTCGTTCATTTGTCTTGTAGATGTCTATTCCTTTAATCTTGAGGAATGGCAATCGGTCGAGTCTATTATTGATGTGATTAATGTGATGCATGGCTTGATTGGAGAAGAGATGTACAAAGGTAGAAAGAAGATAGAGCTTGTAGAGAATGGAATATTCTTATATGACCATTCTTATATTGTCCCCATGCAGTGTAGCCAATGTGGATCAATATTCCCCCTTCCTTTGCCTGATTTTTCAAGCTTTGAGTGGCCTTTGCCAAGTCCAGCTACTAGTGTGAGGGCTATAGATGTAAAATATTTTCTGAGATATACAAAGAGCATTAAAACCTAGTATCTCAAGTAGGCTAAGCAAAGTTACTTTGTTCATGCCTATTAATGTATTTGTTTGACTTTTTTTCTAATGCTGGGATAAGAAGATCAAAGGCCATGCTTTTAGTGAAGAGACTAACATATGATCATGTTATACAATTTGTTGATGATGGATGAGACACTAGGACAGAAGGAAAAATTATATGTAAAACAGATCAAGACTCTATAGCTTGTAAATATATAATTGCTACTCAAAATTTCATCCTTAGCTTTTATTATAGTAGATGGCATTATGTTGTTGGTAGTCTAATTGCTTTAGACCAAAATCTTGATAATTTTAGCAAAGATTATATTAGTGGATCTTGATGTTCGGTACAATGAGGACATTATTGCATTCCTAAAGGTTAGATCATCATGTACGCTACATCAAGTGAGGATGGATTTACAGAATGAAAATATTGAACTACCATATTCATTTATGTTCCAACTTAATAACAAACGAGTAAGTTTTTATACCATATTATATTCACTTAGATGTATACCTAATTTCACTTCTTGATTAATAAACATTTGTAACATATATATTTTTACAGATATAAATGAGGAGAGAGAAGAATATACAATGCAAGGATATTGAAGGAAAGATATCTTTACTATCAATATAAAATGCATGTACAAATTTTGTGGTAATTTTTTGACAGCCATCTCCATGACTTATACATAGGGACTTATAATCAATTAGGCAAAGCTACTTTTTTTGAGAACTTTTCTTAGGAGAAGGGACATCTTTTCTAGGAGTTCTTTTGTCTATATTTGATGCTTTGGTTGCCTTGGGTATTGAAGGCATAACTTCACCTACTGTAGTTACATGTACCTCATCTCCTTCAATGTCCAAGCCCCCACTATTGTCCATTCTTGTTGGTTGTATACAATTGATCATTATGTACTTCATGAGCTTTGCTTTTATATACCAAATATGCTCACTTGTATAGCAATCCATTGCAAATTGTCATACATTAAGTGAGAAAAGATTTTTAGTTCATTGTTATTTTTTTAGAATGGACTATATTATTATCATCAATGGACTATTTTACAATAAATCTTCATCTTAAAGTTTAGTATGTTTCACTTTACCTTTATAAGTTTATTATCATTGAGATAAATAAACTGAACTAATATTTTGGCATTTACAATTACTCTCGAGCTACAAGAGCACTATCATCCTGATGAGGACACTGCAATCAACAATATAAAGTAAAGTTATGAAACTTATTTATGTTAGTTTTTAAAATAAACTTTCATATTGTGTTCCAATCATATTAATCAAGACCTTACCGCAACTTGTCTATATTGCATTGTTGCAAGTAAGTCAGAAAGCATGGGAGGCTTTTTCTCTAGCACTTCAATTAATCTTTTTACAACTTTGTACAAAAATGTAATAAAATTTAGAGTAATTACAAAAGAAAGATCAAAATATTTAAAGTACTTACAAAAAAAAGATCAAAATATTAAAGAGATCATCTTAGATTATATAACTTACAACTTACCATTTCCATGGCTTCCTTTTATAGAATTGATAAGGAAACATTGTCTCTTCACACAATCTATTCCAATTAGGCTCCAATGAGAATTGAAAACAAAAATATTTCAATAATTTAGTAAAATAAGATCTCATAAAATCTAACAAGATATCATATTACTTACTTTTTATTATATGAAATTAGAAGAATCTTCAAAGTTTTAAAGTCAATTGAATGGAACCAATGGTTAAATGCACTTACATCAAGCTCACTCCTTATATAGTATATGATAGATGGATCAAAAACCTCAATCTTTTGTTGTATATCAAAGGGGAGCTCATACATTACACACCTAGCAAAGGAATGGAGATAGTAAGCATCAACATGAAAGTCTATTACTAGAAAATAGTGTGAGTAAAAACAAATTTTGGTATACTATACCTCATCCTAGCAAGAACAATAGAGTCATTCACTTCTGTCACTTTATTCTTGAGAATTTGAACATAGTCAGAGTCCAAAAATACCATATTAGATCTTTTATTAATATCAATATGTAAAAGCAACAAACATTGAAGCCCTTAGGGTCTTTATTCCTTTTTTTTATACTATCTCCATTTATCTATCTACTCTTCTGTGGCTTTTTCATTTTTCTCATGTTTTCTTGTGTCTTTTTCATGGGTGACATCTTCAACCTTAAGACATGTATCATTTTTCTTCTTTTTATATGGAGGCACATTTAAAATATTGAAATCCTTCACATCAAAAAGGGAGACTAACTCAAGGACCTTTGAAAGCTCGTATCTCAATCTCCTGAGAATTATCATGTCTTTATCCATAAGTGTAAGCCTATGTGCATGAGCAACACATATATAATAATCTTGGAAAAACTCAATAAAAAAATCTTCTCTTGAATACAATTGAGAGTTGCCCTGATCCATCTAAAACTATCAAGGCAATGCTTATCACAAATTTATCTGACAAGCCTATGAAAAGACAGTTTTGGAATTGCATTATTCAAAGCCTTCATTGCACTTCTAATCTCCTTTAGGCAGCTAACATGTTGTGAGAACCTTCTCCTTGACTTTTGATTTCCTTGTAAGTTTGGAAGGCTTGAAGGACTAATGGATCTTTGTGGCAAGACCTCTAGGATCAACTTTCTGCTTCCTTGTAGTGGCCTTTGCTTTAGCCATCTGAAACATTAAAGAAAACAAATAATACAAGTAGATTAGGATAGATCTCCAAATCTCTGACATAATGTTATCTAAAATCACTTAGTAGCAAACAAACATTAATCACAGTCTACCTCCGGTTTTAATAAAACAATGTAGGCACAATACGTATGAAACACGAGGAGGTCTTTTGGACAAGAGAAACAAACACCCTCTCACATTTCACACGTCACTCCTTTTTTGGATACATATTTGATCAAAGATAATAAATGTCATGAAGTTTTACAAGTCTCAGAATAGAACATCTTATTATCAATGAGTATCCTTTTGTGTCATCAATTTTTGTTGAGCCGTGATTCTATATCAAGAAACTTGCATTTTGGTAACGTATGAAACGCAAAAGAACTCTTGTCTATAGGAAGAGCTATGACTTATCGTGTTTTATATATCGGGCTTTTTTGGGATCATTTGAAGAAACTTGCATTAGTGGAAAAAAAATCCATTTGAAGAAACTCGTCGAGCCATGACCATTCATGGAAAAAAAATTCCATTTGAAGAAACTTGCATTCTAAGTGATGTATGAAATGCGAACAAACTCTTGTTCATTGGAAGACCATGACTAATCATGTTTCATACATCGGGCCTTTTTTGAATTATTTGATAAGAGTTATAAAGTGATCTAGAGTAAGCTCATATTTGTCAAAGAACTTACATTTTCAAGGGTTGGGCTCGTATGCTGGGCGATAAAACCTTCTTTAGTCACCTTGCATTGAAGAATAATTTTGCACTGTGACCAAGTTAGCATTGCATTGGTGTGATCAAGCATAGAAAGAGCTTTGTCTTCGAAAAAACTCTTTTGCAGTTCATAATTTGGGTTTAAAAGGATGTTGTTTACACGTGTGGTTGCCCTAACACGTAGTTAATTTCATACGTGCGACGGGAAGACTATTTTTGCATGGGAAGTTGTGCCACATGTCACTTTTTTGGCATGATTGTGCTTTTATGACTCCACTTTTTAAAGATAAAATATAATTCTTAGCAATTTCTTTTTCATTTTAAGTGTAACTCCTCCGAATTAGTGCACTGTACATCTTGGACAAATGTGCAATGACCGTTGGCATACATATATATATATGACACTCAGGGTTAGGTTTATGTTAATATTTATTTCACGTATTTTGTCTTGTCTCCGACGAGCTATTTATCTTGTAAGCATCGCAAGCTAAACTAGGCGTATCTTAGCAAAAAATCATTTATTCTCAACAGAGCAGGGACTACAAATCTCAGGTAACAAACTTTTTCTTGTCATTTTTTCTTTGCTATTCTGAATTTTGAGGCATTGAAGATGATCAAATGGTTCAAGATGTATGAAACACGATTTTACCATTTGTAAATTGTTTTGAAAGTATATTGTCACGTTTCATGAGTCTTTAATGTCAAATAAAAAATGAATGATGAAACACGAAACTTAGAAATTGGTTTTACTTAGTTTTACATAGTTTTGAAAGTTTGTTGTCCCATTTTGTGATACATTAAGAACTATGAATTATGAATTATGAAACTAGTTTTGTATAGTTTTGAAATTTTTATGAATTATGGCAATATCATAAGCGTAAGCTTCTGCAAGAAGAGATGGATTGAACACCTAGATAGATTAGCAAGCTACTAGTGCAATTTTCCCTAGCTAGATTTTTGGTCTTTCCCTTAGAGAAGTTCATGATTTTGAATATTGTAGGAAAAAACAAGGATATTCCCACGTAGGAAAATGTCAAAAACTTCATTGAAATTATCAAGAGCTTACCTTGAGGAACAATATAATAGGCATTGAAAGGATGGAGTCGAGTGGGCAACATGATGTTTAAGAGAGTGACGTCCATTAAATGATGGGGTTTTGATATTCTAGATGCATTATTTTGGATACATTTTTCGGATGTTTTAAATGCGAATTCGTTCAGTTTTTTAGTTAAAGTGATATGTGAAACACGCTTTTATGAACTGTGAAGCGGTTTGGATAATTGTTTTCGTATTTCATGAGTTATGAATGTATAACAAAATTTGATCGATGAGACGCCGAATTTCATGCTTTCTCTGTTATATAAAGTGCAAACTCACTTCATTTATCTTACATTTCTAAATCTCTAACATAACAAACATGTTAAATTTGTCAAAATTCAAAAGCAGTGCCTTATAGGTTTTGACTTAAATTTTTTAGTACTTTTTATTCAGTCTTCTGGATATGAGCAAATATGGATTGGTATATTATGTCCCCAATTTTAATTATTTGTTTTTTGGATTTGGTTTTGTGAGTGTTCAGGATGACTAATAGGAAGTTTTCTTTAGAGGGAATGGAGGAGGAGGATCTGGAGGATACTTGTGATGAAAAGCTCTTTGATTTTCTTCATGCAACTGAAAATTCATCTAGATTTATTTACGTCAGAGATATGCTCAATGTTTCCTTTGATTTGTAAGAGCTCTTGAAGGATCTTGAAGATAAACTGAATGATTTTAGGGAGTTTTATAATAGACATATGGAATGCCTAGAGATTGAGGGATTTGTCCATTATAGCAATATAATAGAAGTTATCAATGCTGCTAGAATAACTTTACAAACAAGGTTTAACCTTATTAATGAGTAATTCAAGTGGAAATCATATTGCCATTTTCATCAGAATCAGCATCAATGTCTTCTTGTACAGAAGGATGTTGGATTTCTTATATATCTTCAATATATGGATGGTTGTTTTTTAGATACAATACAAGAGAAAAAGATAGAGCATATTGCATGCAAAGACAAAAAAGTTGAAGAGAAGGGAAATTTTTTTTAGAAGGATATTGAGAACCAGTTAGTGCAAGGATTTGATGTTGCTTTGTTTAAAAGTGAGAACATTACAAAAGTGGAAGAAAAGGAGATAGAGCTGAGTGCAGAGATTGAAATAGGTCCTCTTGAATGTGTCTCGACATTTCTCAGTTATTTCATCAACAAAAAGAGATATGTATTGCTAAATGATATTCAACACCTTTTGATCTTAGATAAGATTACTGCTTGGCAATCCTTGCAGCATGGGGTCACAATGATAAGATTTTTATAGGTTATGAAGAGGAATTGCTAGCAACTCTTGATGTTGAGAGAGAGAATTTTCAAGACAGCTCTATAGCCTTGCATTCTTATATTAATCAGATCATGGAATATGAGAAGGGGGGATACCTACAGAGGAAGAGTTCTTACAAATTCAGTAGAGACTTGATATTGATAACATGGGATATGAAGAGAAACTGAAGTCTCCATTAGAGGAGAAACCAAAAAGTTCAATAAATCTATATGATGATAGTCTTCTTGAAGAAGATGAAAACCCTAAAGTATGAATGATAATTCTAAGTATCTATTGATATCTTATACTGTTGTGGTTTATTGTGCAGATAGAAATTGAAGATGCAGACAACTTTCTTGGAAGAGCCAAGAGCTCAAGGCCATTGAAGCTTGGCAAAAGTTGGCAAAAGTCAAGGCCTTGGTCATTGCATTAGAAGCTTAAATAATCAAGTAGTTACAATTTATTATAGCAGGTTGTCAAGCTCTCCAAGCTTACCAATAATGGCTGTGAAAGCTATCTCCAAGTTGGATCCCAAGCTTTCAATAGAGACTCAGACAAGATAATTTTGGTGGAGAAGGAAGAAGCTGTAAGAGTTTTTGGCTTCATGCTTGGATACAATGGATCTAGGGCGGGATAGTTTGGAGTTCTTGGCTCTTATTTGCTCTCCCATGTAGGAGATGCCAAGAATTTAAAGCTCCTTTCAAGCTATAGGAAACCTTGGGATGGGATGAAATAAAAGATTCCTTTAGACGACCTAGTGAATTCCCTAAAACTAAAGACTCTTCTGAAAAAAAAGTCAGACTAAAATATGTTAAAGGTTTCTTGAATCCCACCTTTTTCCATCTCTTTGTCTATTTTGTAACCATTATGAATATCTTTGCTTTGTACAAGAGTTTAAATATCCCTATTTTCTTATTTGGGTAATAGTGGATATAGTCCTTGCCAAAGATGATGTATTATATGATGCGATTGTGTCTTTGAGCTTATGCCAAATTTGTCTGTAGAACATTGAAAGACCTCTAATAAACTGTTTGCTTTGTGTCTTCCACCTCCATGTCTTGTGTGTCTAAAGTATTTTGTTTTTTCTTGATAATGCAAATTTTCCATATCTTGGGTTGAGCAGATAGATAGAGATCCATATTTCTTGATAAAATATGGAGCACGGTTGTACCTAGACAACCTTAAGGAGTCCAACCACATCTTTGAAAGGCTCATCCCCAAAGGATGCAGGCTCCAATTCTTTGAAAGAATGAGAAGGGGGAAAATCAAGAACAAGAAGATGGAGATTTAGAAGAGGAAAAGGGAGGAACCAACTCAACCTATTGAGGACAAAACAAAGATTTGGAGAAGAAGAAGAGTAGCAAGGAGAATACCTCCTCTAAAAGCATAGGTAAAGAGGCTACATTAGAAAAATTCCAGAAGAAAACTCAAGACATAGAAGATCCTCTTACTAAAGAATAGGAATGCACCCTTGTAGCTATGCAAATCTCCTTCAAGGAAGATATGAGAAAATAGAAAGAGTTATTGGCATAATGGATTGAAACAGAATTAGCCAAAACCAAACAAGAAGAAGGTTCTAGCAAAGGAAAGGAGATGCTTGTAGAAGAACCATCCCTAATAGTTTCCCAAAATGAGCTTCAAAACTGTGGGATCTCTCGCTCAACTGCCAAGACCCACAAACTGCTTATTACTTTAAGCCTTTCAAGCCAAGTGCAATGGTGGCTACCTCTCACATAGCCGTACACGCTCTCACACCTGCGAGTGTAATGAGCTTATCTTCATGCTTGATCAAGTTGCCTCCTCCCCCAAGCTCTACGGTACCTCTACAATCCAAGGTGCAAGCTTGATCCTCAAGCTCCAAGCTCCATGCTCGATTGCCATGCACATGAGACAAGAGAAGAGAAGAGAAGAGAGGAAAAGATAGGAGAAGATAGGAGAAGATGGAGAGCTTCTCCAGCACGGTCCCTCACCTTGCACACTCAATCCCTCACACTTCCTCTCTCAAGCACAAGCAAGCAAGCAAGCAAAAAGAAGAAGAAGAAGAAGAAGAAGAAGAAGAGAGCTAGTTTTGGCCACACATAAGAATGATCCTCTTCATTCACTTTTTTCCCTTTTATACATGCCCTCCTCCTCTTTGGGCACAAGAAGAAGAAGAAGAAGAAGAAGAAGAAGAAGAAGAAGAGAGCTAGTTTTGGCCACACATAAGAATGATCCTCTTCATTCACTTTTTTCCCTTTTACACATGCCCTCCTCCTCTTTGGGTGCCCATCCCTTTTTACATGACCAACTGTTTTGGTCTAAGCCCTCTTTCCTTATTCCTTCCTATTTTTACAATTCTTTCATCCATGCCCGTCTACATTTACAAATTGCACAGGGGGGAGCCTAGTGCTCTTTTACAAAAATGAATTACAATGCGCTTACTAGTGCTTTTCTTGCTAGAATATTCGATGCACTTGTTATTGTGTGTTTCCTTTTACATTGAGGCTTTTCTTGCATTTTTATGAGCTTGCCTTTCTCTTCCATTTTTTTCGCCTTGGGTTGTTCGCCTTTTTTATGATTTTTCATTTGTCTTTCATTTCTACCTTTTTGGGGCTTTTCCATTCCATTTATCTTCCATTTTTTCCTTTTTTGGGGCTTTTACGTTCCGTCTTGGACTTCCAAAGGTATAACAAAAACTACTAGCAATAATGCAAGCAATCCAAAATGAGTTGTGTGAGCTAAAGAAAACAAAGAGAACATAAGATGTAATGCTTACATTCCATATTGGGGTGGCCACTAAATCAAGTATGATTCTTCAAAGCAACCTAGCAAAGCGACATTCACCCCAAGTAATTTCACCACCTCAAAAACCTATGCAAGGAGCTCAAGAAAGTTAAGGATAGAGTAAAAGAGCAGCCAAGGGATTCTGTTGCACTTAGATGAGAAGAGAATAGATTGCCAAGATTATGTACAAGAATCAAGACAAAAAGCTCTTCCAGGTGCGTGACCACCTGCTGGTGTGCAAATCGGATGTTGAATGCACACGTAGTGAGCACTGGAAGGTCCCCAAGAACAAAGAACTCTACATAAACTCAAAAAGTAAGAAGAAGGTTATGCACAACATGAAGCAAAAATACAAATTAGGTACAATATCCCCCCATGCCTTGTGTGAGCGCTCCATGCCTATGTGCATACAAAATAATAAATATTTGTCAAGCATTTCAATAAATAAGTGCACTTAAAAAATTTTAGCACTACGCCTTCAATGATAAGGCGCGTGCCCATCAAAAATGATAATTTCTTCTAGGTAATTTGAATACACGCTATCGCCCAGTACTTCCCAACGCCACTGTTGTCTGCTCTACACATCAACTAAAGCATTCACATTTGTTAGAAAATAATTAAACGGACAAAAGTGAATAACTAGCAGTCTTCAACTACAAAATAAATAAATAGGTTGGAACTCTGTCCTAACCTTAATTTAATACGAGTACACTCTAAACTCATAAATGTCCATTAATTTAAATATGTATTTTACGAAATCACTTGTTGTGGAATCACCCACGTGCACATTAAATTAACATGACTCCCAAAAAGGACAGGCATCCCCGTCAACTTCTCGCACAAGGAATCCACCTTGTGTACAAGCCCTGATAAATAAATATAGTTTTATGGAATCCACCGCAAAACCTCACAGAATCCATCGTGGAATAAAAACCTTACGAAATCCATCGTGGTCTCACATAATCCACCGTGGAATATGCCTCTTGGTATCAGTCGCTTGACTCTTTGACAAATTAAACACTCAGAAACAAAGTTAGAAACATCAAATTCCATGTGTGACCAGTAAAAATATTCAATCAATGTACATAAAGTAGAAATAATACCTCTATGGCCTTGATATGGGGGACAATGAATTTCGTGCAACACAAACAATTTAAATGGAACAATGACACACAATATTTTCTCATAAAATATAAATCCATCAAAATAAGACAAAGAATCAATTGGAATGCAGTTATTAGCAACTAATTTATTCCAATCAGCTTGAAAATTGGGGTCTTGGTCATAAGTATCTTTCATAGAGATAAGAGAATCAAAAGATATAACGGAAATATTAAGGATATTTGGTATTCTACTCAATGCATCCGCAACAACATTCTCTTTTCCGGGTTGATATTGGATAAGTGGATGGAAACTTTGAATGAAAGCAACCCATTTGATATGACAATCAGAAATTTGTGGTTGACTAAGGAGATGTTTGATACTTTTTTGGTCAATTTTGATCATGAATTCAGATCCCATTAGATAGTGTTTCCATTGACGTGAAGCTTGTACTACATCTAACAATTCCTTATCATAGGTAGAATACTTCAGCACAGAGGGTTTAAGTTTACAACTGGAATAGGCTATAGGACATGAATCTTGCATAAGAACAGCTCCTATTCCTGATCCGCTAGCATCAATGACTACTAGAAAGAATGGTCGATTAAAGTTAGGTAATTGCAAAACAGATGCATGTGTTAAAGCATGTTTCAGTAAATCAAAAGACTTTTGCGCATTATCAGACCAATGATATACAACACCTTTCTTTAATAATTTTGTTAAAGGCAATACAAGCAATGAAAATTTTCTCACAAATTTTCTGTAAAAGCTAGCAAGACCTAAGAAAAAACGTAACTCATCCACATTTTTAGGGATTGGCCAATTCAAAATTGCTTCTATCTTTTTAGGATCAACTTGAATACCATCAGAAGAAACAATATGACCTAAGTATTCAATTTGGGTTTGAAAATTTTCACTCTTTTCAGGGTTAGCATATAATTGATTCTCTTTCAATAATTTGAAAACCAAAGATAGATATTCATAATGCTCATTCTCATTCTTACTTAAACCAATATGTCATCAAAGAAAACAATTACACAATGTTGATACTTCAAAAATATTCAATTCATCATACAACTAAATGTAGCTGGTGCATTAGTCAAACCAAAAGGCATAACAAGGAATTCATAATGACCAAATTGAGTTCTAAATGCAGTTTTAAAAATGTCAAGTGTACCCAATTGTACTTAATGATATCCATATTTGAGATCTATTTTGCTAAAAATAGTGGCTTCTTGTAGTTTATCCATGAGGTCGTCTACCCTAGGGATTGGATATCTATTCTTAACAATGATCTTATTTAGGGCACGATAATCAATGCACATCCTATAGGTATTATTTTTCTCCTTAACTAATAGGATAGCTGCACCAAAAGGAGAACTACTGGGCCTAATAAGTCCTCGGGTTAATAGTTCTTCAACTTGGGCTTGGATTTCTTTTTGTTTTATCTGATTGTGTCTAAAAGGTGCTTTACATGGTGGGTTGAGAACCTGGGATTAAGTTTATTTTATGATCTTCAGGATGTGTAGGTGGTAAACCAGGGTTATCAGTAGTAAAATAATCTTTAAATTGTGAAAGAAATTGTATGTGCCTAGGATGCATGTGATTTTCCTTAACTTCAATTTCATTCACCCGTACTAAGTATGATTTGCTACCTTTTCTCAATGCATATTTAGCCTGTGTGTAACTGAGCAATGGAAAATTATCAAAAGTATGCATTCCATGTAATGTAATTTGTTTTCCGTTAGAATGAATTTCATTGAATGTGTGGAATAATCTATGTCAGGATTATATTTGTGATGCCAAGGCATTCCTAAAATAATGTCACTAGCTTGCAAAGGCACAACCAAGAAAGTTCTGCACTCAACATAATCGCCAATTTTAATTTCTAAATCATGAACTTCTTATGTACCTAGTGCCTAAGAATGCATCCTTTATGCGAAAATGAGTTGGAACAGTAGGTAAATTCAATTTTTTTACTAAATTTGCAAAAATAAAATCATGTGTGCTCCCATCATCATGCAAAATAATCTTTTTGTGACCATGCACAAGACATTTCATCGTTAATAATGAATGAAGATTTGGCATATATGGTAAAGTATCTGAAGCAGTACCGATATCATCCTCACCTTCCGTGAAATCTGGCATTTCTTCATGGTCTTCGTCTTCAGTCGCTCCCAAGTAATTGATGTGAACACTTGGCTTCTTGGATTGACAGTTCACCGCTAGGTGTCTAGGTTGATGGCACTTGTAGCAAACTACAGACTTGGCTTTGGAAACATTATTGGTAATGGCTGGAAGTTTAGGTATGTTGGGATTTGGCTGGAGAGATGGCTTAGGATTTGAATTTGTGTTTGATGGTCAAGCACAGGGTCGTGTCCAAGATTTACCAAAAGAAGAAAAAACAAAGTGATTTTGATTGAATCTTCAAAAGTTAGAATTGAATCGCTTTGTACCAAAGTTACCGTTAGTTGAAAATTGTTACGGTTGCTTTTCTCGTCCACACAGTTTGTCTTCAGCATCATGGGCCAAAGAAATCTCATCCTCCAAAGTCTTTGGCTTGAACATGTTCACTTCCGCATAGAAGTGACCAAGCAAACCAGACATATACTTGCGCTTGTGGATCACCTTAGGAACATCTTCAAGCATTCGAAGTTGTAGTAAGGCACTCCAGAAATGCTCAGTGTATTACGGTATGGATTCACGATCTCTTTGTTTTGCAGAAGATCCCACTATTTGATTGCTTTTTCATGGAATTGAGGTGGAATAAAAATTTGCAAAATTTTCTTTTGAAAGGCCTCCCAGATAGTAGGTCAATCAATACTTTTGCAGGCAACAGTCCACCATAACGATGCTCTGTCCACTAGATGGTTAGTGACACATTTGAGTTTATATTTTTTAGCATACTACTCTTCATGGAAATAATCATAAAATTGACTAATAAAAGCAGGAACAGTTTTTTTGTCATGTTGCCCATTAAAAGTACGGAATTTGAAATTTCTTTTACTTATCTTAGCTTCTTTCCTGAGAGATTGTGCTTCGAGTGTCGCATCAATCATATGTTGAATAACATCTTCAGGTTGCACTCCATCTTGATCAACAATGGATCATTGAAGTGTGGCCAGTTGTGCTTGCAAAGTTTGATGTCCTCTTCTCTCCTCTTGAAGTTGCATCATGATTAGGTCTAATTTTTGCTCCATAGTTGGTTCCAGTAAATCACCTTCGGCCATAAAATCTTCCATGGTTTGATCGGACATCCTGCAAAATCTCAAACAATCTCACACACTTGAAATCTTGTTAGAGGGATGAGCATAGCTCAAGTTTGGGTTTACAAGGCTTGCTTTTTTATTTAAAAAATTGACAGATTTTTGCGATCTTGCTTCTTTTGTGAGTACGGGAATTGATGAAGGTCTTCTTTAGAGCGGAAAATCGACTACATATTACAATTTGCTTGCTAGAAATCAACTCTGCCAGGGTGCACGTACAAACACGGGCTTGTTGGAGTTGCTAAATGGGTTCAGGGTTGGTTCTGTGTGGACTTCCATTATGCAGGAGATTTAAGAGTAAAATCCTTAAGCTTTGGTCTAAGCTTAAAACCTTAAACTTAAGCTTTTTAATAAAAAGCTTAATCAAATCATCAAGTCAACATGCATTATGTCCTTCTGTTCGCTAACGATTGAAATTGGAAGCTCAAGCTTCTTTTTAAAGCTTATTAAGCTTTATAATCTCCAATTAACTAATCTTTCTTCTCTATTCTGTGTTAACCAAAGAGACTTACAAAGGATCTTCAGAGGTGGTGCTCTGTCTCGCTAGAGAGTGGTCCTTCGTGATCTGACAGCACAATAGGGGATTCTTCACCACCAGGAACATGATGGTATTGATGGTTCATCGTGAGATAGCCTGTAGAGCCTGTTCGTTCCAGGAGCTTTGCCATCGCACTAGATGGTAAGCAATTGGAAGCCCTTGATATATCAGCTTCGCTCTAATATCACTGGTGCACAAATCGGATGTTGGATGCATGCATAGTGAGCACCGGAAGGTCCCCAAGAACAACAAATGCTTGCAAGTACCACCCAAAAGTGCTACGGTTGGATGATTATATTCCTCTAAGTACAAACATAAAAGGTGATGGATGTCCCAATAGACCTCTTATCACTTGAGGTACAAGAATAGGATCTAGAAGAGACACTCCAACAATATCAAGAATGACACAAGTTTGACATTACTATGGTATTTGATTTTAAGTTTTACCAAGAGCCTAAGTTTAGGTAGGTCTTACCTATTCAAACTATGTTAGAATCTCATCAAAATAACTTGAAACATAGCAAAAAACATGGTTGGAATAATAGGATACCACTACTCTTAATGACGTATTCAAGATCCAAGGTGGCTCAAGATCTTGTATCAATAAGAAGCCCCAAGAGGTGTGGAGGATGCAATCTGAATGACATTACATTGTCCTAAAGGTAAATGAACAAGTGTAGTTTGCATTATACTATACTCTCCTACATGATTATGTCAATATTCTTGATTGATTATATCCAAGAAGGTAATTTTATGACTACAATCCCAAGAAACATAGCAAATGCAACTTCCCCATGCTCCCTATTGTATGCGCTGCTCACTTAGAAAGGATATACCTATCCCAACTTGGGAATCTAAATGATTCATTCACTTGCTTCATCTAAAGAACTTCAATGATTTCCTTGGACTATCTCTCATCATTACTAGTACTTATTTACAACTACTCATAATTTTGCTAAAGCAAAACTCCAACATACATGAAGAGAGCTTACCCCTTCTTTGATGTTAGCACTAAATCAATCATTTTACAATGCCACAACTCATCTCCAAGAACTTGTACTTCCATCCTACTATTTTTCTCTATTGAAATATGTGGCTAATAGTAGATTTGCAGAACATTTTGTAGTTCTAGAATCACTTATCATGCTACAAGAGTCAATGAAAGAGTACCTCTTGAGAAAAGATTATCTATCCTAAAGGTTGCAACCTCTCCTTTGAATTACAAAAATACATGTTTATTGGCAAAAATAGAAGAAAAAAAGAAAAGATAAGGAAAAAATTTTAAAAAAAGAGAGCAATGCTCATGTTGGTTTAACTACACCAACAACCACTCCACCTAGGGGTTCTCAAGATTATGGTAGACATACATGTAGTTCCCTTAAGAAGACCGGTATTATGAGTAGGGGTGACCCTCTAGCACTAGTTAATCTTGATGTTTGTGGACCTATGCCATGTTAGTCATTAGGTGGTACAAAGTTGTTGGGGGTAAAGGCGCCTCTGCCTAGCCGCCCGTGTATTACTACACTGACAGTACCCGCCACTGCACACTACAGGTGGCGGGCAACCATCACCGTCACTTTATTCTTTATTCTTTTAGTGACAGTTTGAATAAATGAAGGCTCAGTTACACAATGTGACTGTTGGAGTTCCCATTTGTGTCTCTCTCTCTTTTTGCTCTTTCTCTCCGCATAGCTCACTTCCCAGCAAGCTTCGATCCTTGATGAACCAAACAACCCAACCATATGGACTCTTTGCAAGCCTCAGTGGCCGCAACATACTCAGCCTCAGTGGTAGAGAGATTTGTAAACTTCTGAACCATGGACATCAAGAAACAACACCTCCAGCATAGGTGAAGACATAGTTGAAAGTGGACTTCCGACTATCTACATGTCCTTTAGGTATCTCATGATACCCTTCACGGCATCCTAATGCTTCTTTCCATGTGTAGCCATATAGCGTGCCACAACACCAACTGCAAAGGCAATATCTGGACGAGTGGCTATCATGGCATACATCAAACTGCCCACGGCTAATGCATAAGGGATCTTGGCCATCTCGGCCCTCTGCTCATCCATCTGTGGACAATTGGCCTGTGAAACCTTCACATAAGAAGGTAATGGATAGCCAATAGGCTTTACGTTCTACATGCAGAAATGCTCAAGGACTTTATGAATGTACTCCCTCTAGGAGAGGTAGAGTGTCCCTGATGCCCGTCGCGCTTAATGCGCATACCAAGAATGTGAGAGGCATGTCCCAAATCCTTCATCTCAAAGATCTTCTTCAGTTGAATTAGGACTAGAAATAGTAGAAAATAGTAATCTAGAATATCTCTGATTGAGATATCCTCTACATATGTGTGTGGACAGTGAAGTTATGATATTTGCAAGCTACAAAAACAAGAGTGACCAATGTCTTTGAAGATGAACTCAAATTTATAAGTTTGGTATGCACATGAAACATTGGATTTTTGGCAATGGTGATGCAACTCTAATTGGGACATATTAGCATTGTTGGATATATTCATCCTACACTCTCATATGCCATAGGCTCCTCTTTAACCATATTACTTCACATGTAGTAAAATAAGCTACTTTGTACTCTACTTCAGTAGAAGATAATGCCACTATTGGTTGCTTCTTACTTATCTAAGAGAAGATTCCTAAACCTAAAGGGAAGTGATGTCCAAAGATTAATTTCTTGGAATCACTCTCACCTATCAACAAATTTGAGTCACTGCTATCAACAAGAGAACTTTCAGAATTATATTTTATATCATAGTCAAGCGTTTCTTTCAAGTAACTAAGAACCTACATCCCACTTTTCAATGACTTTCTTGTGGTTTGTTTGAGAACTTGCTCAAAACACAACAAGACATTGATATTTGGCTTGATATTGCACAAATAGATAAGACTATCAACTAGCCTCTTGTACCTCCCAATGTCTACTACTACTGCTAATATATCCTCAATGGATAACTTCACATTGACATCCATAGATGTGGTTATCTCCTTACACTTGAATGTGGCACTCCAAATTCCCTCAATATCTCCCATGCATACTTATTTTGGGAGATGAATATCTTTCCAAAATTCCATCCCTAAACAATAGTGAAACAAGCCCCAAGTTTGTCATTTCAAACTCAAATCTCAATTTTTTTCGAGTTGGATGGATCATATCTTCATACTCACCTACGATAAGAAGGTTATCCATAGATAGGATAATCACTAGATTTTTCACCATCCCTGTAAACATACAAGTTATGCATATGTGGCACATCTACTAGAAAGGATTTATCTATCCACTGGTACCATGCTCTAGGGGCTTGTTTTAGCCCATACAATGGATTCTTTAGCTTAAAAACTTTGTTCTTGAAATGGGGGACCTAAAACCCTAGTGGCTAAGCCACATGCACCTGCTCCTTGAGGTCACCATTCAAGAATCTTGATATAGCATCCATTTGGTAAACTAGCCATTTCTTATGAGTAGCCATTGCAAGTACTCTATGAATAGTGGTTGTTTTGGTAGTTAAAGAGAACTATTCTTGAAAATCAAATCCTTCAACTTGTGAAAACCCATGTGCAACTAATCTCACTTTGTATTTTTCTAAGCTTCCATTAGCCTTTTTCTTTACCTTCCTCCAAACCCACTTGGTGCCAATAACCTTTCTCTTTTCTGGCTAATCCACTAGCTCCCAAGTATCATAATTTATTAGTGCTCTCCGTGCTCTATCAACAAGTGCTTCTTTTAAGTCTGCTGGCTCCTTTACTTCTTCTCTCATGATATTAGCTATCAAGGCCATATTGACCATGTGAGCAGGAGCCTTTCTTTGCTCCTCTATTCTTTGAGACCTACACAATCCATCTATCTTTTTCTTAACACTTATATGCATAAGTTTACTATGAACATAGATTTGTTTCACTCATTACAACAATAGTATTTTTAATGATGTGATTACAGATTGGTGAAATTTATCCTCATCATCTGAAGATAATGCTTCCTCCTCCTTGAGGATTGGGATAGCTTTTGGGATAAGTTCATAGTGGACTACTTCTTCGCTAGAGATGATAAAGTAGAAGAACTTCCATTCTTCTCCTCCACTATATGTGGTTGCTCCTTGAACACCACATCATGGCTACTCGCTATAATTTTCTTTGCCTCTTGGTCATACAACTTGTAAGCTTTTGCTCATCATTATAATCCAAGAAGATACATTTTTGTGCTTTTTGGTTTTAACTTATTCCTCTTATTTTTTGAAATATATGCATAATATTCATATCCAAAAGTTCTAAAGTGCAAGAGACAGATGGTTCCTTACCAGTATAGGCCTTGTAAGGAGGCTTTCCCTTGAGAGCCTTTGTGTAACTTCGATTGAGTATGTAGACTATAGTATTAATAGCTTTGGTTTAAAATTGATTAGAGGATCCCCTTAAGCATGCACCTTGCCATATCCACAATGGTAGAATTTTGGCATTCCACAATGCCATTTTATTGAGATATTTGAGGAGTCATCAATTGACACTTAATCCCTCTGCTCTTACAAAAGTCTTTAAACTCCTTCTTTCTGTTGAACTCACCACTACCATTTGTTTTGAACTTCTTTACACTTTTTCCTATTTCATTCTCAACAATTCTTAGCCATTCTTTGAACTTACCAAAAGATTGAGCCTTATCACAAAGGAAATACATATGCATCTTCCTATTGTAGTCATCAATTATGAACATAAAATACGAAGATCCCCCCAAGGCTTGGGTAGGCATTTTACCATACAAGTCATCATGCACTAACTCTAGAGGATCCTTCTCTATCTTTGTTCTTACTTTCTTGTGGAAATGCTTTTTTCTATTGCTTGCTCATCATACAAGCTTCACATGGTTCTTTCATTTCAGTTAATACAAGTAGATGAGAAACCATACCTTGCTTATGCATCTTATTTAACATTGCAAATCCAATGCGACCAAATCTTTCAAACCAAAGTTACTTGTACCCATACCAGTAGTGACTACAAGAGCACTTAGCTCATATATGTTATTCCTTCTTTTGCCTTTGTCGACAACTTTGCTAGCACTATTATGAATTCTGCACATGTCTTGGTGAGCCTCACTTCACAACCAATATCAATTATGGGAGAAACTGACAATATATTTATCTTAAAATATAAACATAATAGAGGTCACTTCTAAAAAGGATGATAGTTCCACATCTAGCTCTCACGAGTAAGGTGGTCAATTGATGCATATAGAAGAAAAGGAGCTAGCTCTAAATCAGTTTTATGAAGAGGTGAAGAAGGAGAAAGGGCACGTATTTAGAAACAACACAAAATTACAAGCCAATTGAATAGCATGGTGGAGGCATACTAGGAATACTTGAAACAAACTGCATTGCATTGACACAAGACCTTTGTAATGAATTAGAGAGCAAAAATTAAGGAACTAGAATATATGAAAACATGGATCCAAGGGCTAGAAGAATTGTAGAAGCAAGCTGAGAAAGCTTGAAAGCAACTAGAGAAAACTAGAGTAAAGATGGAACAAGAAAGAAACAAGGTGGCAAGTTTGAACAAAGAACTTATAGATGTTCAACAAGCCCATGTCCAACTAAGTCACCTTCACATGCTTGCAAACCACTCTTGAGAGACCAACCTTATAGAGACAGCAGCAAAGATGGTGGGGAAAGCCGAAAAACATCACTTAGACATGCTATAATGTATGTCTATTGATGTAAGTAGTGCCCTCTTGCAAGAAAGTTGATACAAAGTGCAGGTAGCTATGTGCAAGTACATCAACTCCACCCAGCAAAGAATGTACCATGAGACAATAACAACTACAGCAAGATCCCAAATAAACCAAATTGAGGAGTGACCATGATTATCTTGAACAGAGGAGCAAGGTGAGAGTCAAAAGGAACCTATGCGCAGAAAGTCATGAACAAAGTGATGTAATCACATTTCATCTGAAAGATGGAGCAACAGTGGAAGCATGAGCAAACACAAGAGAGAAGCAAAAGCTATGGAGGTCCAAGCAAGAGAGAGAAAGAAGGTATGTGAGAACTCCAATAGTCACAATGTGTGACCTACCTTTCCTCATTCTACTACCATGTAAAGAATAAAGAATAAAGTGACAATGATGGGCAGCTTCTACTTATAGTTTACATGTGTGCAAACAATAAGTACAAGTAAATGTAGACAGCTAGGCATAGGTGGCCTTTAACCCCCTAACAACCTCCTGCTTTAAGAAAAATGTGCCTGAGTGTGGAGAAAATAAGAAAAAAGTGACAAAGTTATATGTACATATTAGTACAACAAGATGAGGAGAAGACATCATCTCATCCTACACCCATCATCTTCCTAAGGTATAGTGTTCTACTAGGAGACTTTTAGTGTGTAGATCTATAGAATTTTCATTAGTCAAGTTCTTAACAAGCTCTATCTACTCTATAGATTTCTCGTTTTTCAAGATCTTGACAAGCTCTATCTGCTTGGCCATGGACCTCACTGTGCTTGGTCCTCGCATGAAAGATCGGATTATGTGTCAACTAAATGGCACTCATAGAGTTCAAATATAATGTAGGAGTCATAGTCATACTAAGGTCTACTACCAAATAATCTAACTATAAGGCCTCCTTGAAAGTCTCAATGGCTGCAATGTACTTAGCCTTGGTAGTAGACAAGGCCGTGCACTTTTGCACTTTAGACATCCTAGAAACAATACCTCCAACAAGAATGAAGACATAGCCAAAGGTGGACCTCCTACTATCTACATGTCTTATATAATCAGAGTTAGTGTAGCCCATGACTCTAGTATATTTGGCCACCATAGTAAATGCATATATTTGCGGAGTGCTCTTAAGGTATCTCATGATACCTTTCTTGTGGGCATTCTTTATGTGTTGTATGTCTTGCAAGAGCTCAAGCTCTCTCTCTCTCTCTCTCTCTCTCTCTCTCTCTCTCTCTCTCTCTCTCTCTCTCTCTCTCTCTCTCTCTCTCTCTCTCTCTCTCTCTCTCTCTCTCTCTCTCTCTCTCTCTCTCTCTCTCTCTCTCTCTCTCTCTCTCTCTCTCTCTCTCTCTTTGTCTCCATCTTTTTATGGTATTTGAGGGGTATCTAGGTGAGTATTTGTGAGCTACAAGCACAAGTCTACAAGGAAGCCTTGCTGTAGAGCATACTTGTGGATATTTTTCTCATACAGCCTCCGATTGTTGACTAGTTGTCTTCACAAGCTTGCAGCACTCGAGGGGGTGTAATAGACCTCCATTCTAAGCCTAGTCTAACAAATCTATAGCAAGAAAAAGTAGCATACTTGAAGGAACATGAAGAATTTCTCACAATCATGTACTTGTCTTATCAAAAAGACTTGTAAATAAGGGAAGAAGAGCTACATATAAAGGTGGACGAATTCCTCACAATCATGCATAGCAAGTAGAGAGAGCAACCAGAGAGAGAACAATCATGCATACTTGAAGGAGCATGAAGAATTCGTCACAATCATGCAAAGCAAGTAGAGAGAGATGAAACATCTAGTAGAGAGAAGGGAAGTCACAAAAGGACAACCAAAACTATACATAGTGCTAACTACCGTCCAAACCAAGCAAAGAGCTCTTAGAGCTAAAGAGAGGGAGATTTGTAGAGGAAGCTACCTCTAAAAAGGATAAACAACAACTGGATGAATCTAGAGCTAGCTCTCACAAAAGCAAGGTGGTCAATTGATACATGGAGAGAGAAAACATCCAACATTAGAACAGTTGTGTGAAGAGCCAAAGAAGGAGAAATCTAAGGAACTTAGAGACAACACAAAATTACAAGCCAGAGCTGGAGATTTACCAAGAACACTTGAAGCAAACAACACTATAGAATATGAACTCCACAATCAATTACAGAGCTAAAGAGATGAAAATATGAATCCAAGGGCTAGAAGCTTTAAAGGTAGGGTGAGGAAGCTAGAATACAACTAGGGAAAATGACAATGAAGATGGAGAAAGAAAGCAACAAGGTGGCAGGTCTGAATACAAAAATTGTAGATTATCAGTAAAACCATGCCCAACTACAAGTCGTCACCTTTACACCCTTGAGACTAACCTTACAAAGACAATGGCAAAGATGGTGGGAGAAGCCGAAAAATCTTGCTTATACACCCTACAATGCATGGTTATTTATGTAGGCACTGCCCTATTACAAGAAATTCAATATAAAGAGTAGGTAGCTATGTGCAAGCACGTCAACTCCACCTAGCAAAAGAATGTACCATGAGGTAGCACCAACTGCACTAAAATCCCAAACAAACTAGGGAGATCAAGACCAAGTTGGGAGTGACCATGGTGGTCTTGGAAAAGATTGATTTAGGAGCAAAATTCAAATTGATGACCTATGAGCCTACCAAAGAGAGGTTGGTAGCCCATCTCTGCCATGCGGGGTATAATTCATAAATTTAAGAATGTAGGGATTTGGATGCATATCTCCTCATCATCAAGTGAAGGTCATCAACTATCAAGACACTTCCTAAATGAAAACCACACCACAAAAAAAAGGGGGGGGAAACAAACAATAGTTCCAACTTAGATAGACACACTACACAATCACTGCACCTATGGATCATCAAGTTGGATGCTTATGGTGGCTTCCATCAAAGGACTCTACTTCTAACCCCCTAGCCCTTTCTCCCACAACACAAATGCAAGGCTCATCAAGGGAAAGACACCCTAAGCCACCAAGTAGACCTGTCTCCTTAAGCACTACACTACTTCCCTTGCACCAACTATGTCCTCAAGTATGGGACAACATTCTTAGACTTTGACCCAACTCTTACTTGCACCAATATGGATATTAGCCATCACATTAGTGAGATAGGCATACCTCTTAGGGAGAGTACTACTATGTCAACACATAATGTTAAGAGATCCATAAGGTTCCTCACCATCGATGGCCCTACATCATCCATGATCCATGAGTCCATCTCATTGCTCTTTTTATCATGGCCAAGAAAAAATAACCTTCAACTTTGCCTAGATTGCTCAACACATTCACAATTCCTTAATAACATAACAATCTCTCCTCCACCCGGACTTCATTTATGATCGTCCCAACACTACTCACCATCAATGCTCAACACGACAAGCCACTCTCAAGGAAGTACCATGGGAGTAGCATGCATCTAGAAGAGAGTAATGTTAAGCCCATCATGAGCAAGTAGAGAAGCAAGGGAGTGCCCATCCTCAAATGGTGGAGGATTAAATTTCATTGATACAAGCACTCAATTTCATATGAGTGAATGTTCCTATAGGTTGGATAATGTAATCAATTGAAGACGAGAGTTGAGGACTCACTTCCATGTAATATTTGTTATGTCAAAGTCTCATGTAGCATCCAAACAATTGTATTGAAAAATCTTGTCATAAAACCACTTGAGTGGGCTAAGTGTTTGACCGACCCAACAAAGGTAGAAACCCTCAGAAGCATATATAAAAAGGACAGAAGAGAATGGAATAAGCTATTTGAGTGGTGCCAACTTTTAAAAGAGCTTACTCTATTCAATATTTGCTTTTACTGTTGCTTATGGCTCTCATGTGCTATTGAGAGATGAAATGAGAGAGGGAGTGAGGAAGAGAGTAGAACTATGAGATCATGAGGGATGCAATGTGAGTTGCTTAATAGGCTTCCTACTCATTCCTTGTTCATGCATCCTTTGCACAACGGCGACTTGACTCTCATGGTAGGCTAATTGCTTGGTTCAAGTTTGGGGACTCCCATGCAGTATGTGTGGGATGTTTGAGTTTTAAATTAAAAGTGAAAATCTTATCGATATTTACAATAAGAGTGTTGCTATTTATGTACACTATGGGCTTTAGGGATCACCAATCATAGAAACCCAAATTACACTTGAGCTTGACGATAGCGTTTAGTTTTACAGGTTGAACCCTGAGGATGCATATGTAAGAGGTAATATCATTAATATCATTAAGCAACAAAGGTCCATTAAAACATATATCTTTCCTATCAAGATTTTTCGAAGAGGGGCCGATAGCTACCACTAAGCCAGCCCCCTTACCCAATATCTGGTTGGTTCCCATGTTTGAATCCCGAGCCCAACCCACCCCGTTGCACATGGGATTTACCAAAAAGATGTAGGGAGAAATTATGTGCAAGCATGGTTAGGAAAAGGTAAGGGTTGGTGAAGTGGAGAGAAAGGGATGATGATAGTGAAAGCACTTGTTATCCTAAAGCCAAACTTTGTGTCAACCCTAATTCGATTTACAAACTGCTAGCTCGAGGCAGAACCCAACACCCAATAGCTGGTACACAAAACCTCTTAAGATGAATAAGGCCTGAGTTCTAGTTACTTAAATAGTCATCCGTATACTTCGTAAAGCTTGTGCAATGAACTTGCGACAACCCGTTCATCATCATGTGTTCATGCGGAGACCGTATATGTTGAAAATGCTAGCAATCCTGATATCTGATCCCCTTGCCTCATTGGCTAAAAATTGCTGCCAGTCACCCTCCATCTGATGACATCTCCTTGCCAACTCCCTCTGGTCCCCCCTGCAAGCCGGTAGCCTTTCTCCCCCAAATTATGCCAGCCCCTATAAAATCAGCGCTAGCTATCTCCCCCCCCCACATCCCATTCTTTCGTTGATTTTTGCCAAAATAATGACATGGTTGCCCCCCAAGGCACTTCCCCAAAAATGAGGTATTGCACCTTGGTAGCTGTATGTTTACCTTGTTGTTCCATTCGAGAGAGGATGTACCTATGTTATTTTTCCTTTTGCATCTAGCACTATAGCTACAATCTTTGTTACGGCAAGCACATTGGAAGAAAGTGTCCCTCCAAACTTTACATTTCTTTGTAGATTTACCCTCCTTGCTTGTGTGTCATTATCCCAAAAAGAGAAGCTTGAAGAACCCACAAATCCAACCCTAGAGATGATATTCTTATCACTAGAATGAATTGTTTTCCTGATGCCTAATTTTCCAACAATCTCTTACTATAAGAATATTCGCAATCCAAAGAAGTTCACCATCCAACCAAAAAGTGCTTCAAAAATTCACCTAATGTAATTCTTCACATGATGATCACATAGGAGCATGACAACATCTAGCAAGGGGTAATGTTAACCCCATTATGGAGCAAATATAGCTAGTAAAATAATGGAGGGAACATCAATAAGAGTCCAAAAAAAAAATATTGATACAAGTGTATTACAATTTTAGCTAAGAGAATAATTGTAGTTATTCTTCTAAAGATGTGTTCAATGTGAAATCGAGATCCAAACTCACTTCCATGCAACTTATAATTATTTTAGTTTAAAGACCAATCTCATTTGAACACCAAAATGCATGTAATGTAAAGGCTGGTCAAAGGGACATAAGATGGAATGCATATCCAACAAGGGTAGAAACCCTAAATGCCATATATAAAAGAGACAAAAAATAATGAAACAAGCTATTCACGTGTGTGCAAACTTGTAGCCTCCTTGTTCTTGCTTATCCTTTCATGCTATTGTGAGAATGGAAGAGAGGGAGGGAGTGTGAGAGCAAGGGACACATTGGAGAGAACCTCTTGGTATTCCTCTTCTATTCTTTCTCCTCATTCTTGCTTATCCTTTCATGCTATTGTGAGAGTGGAAGAGAGGGAGGGAGTGTGAGAGCAAGGGACTTAGTGGAGAGAACCTCATGTTATTCCTCTTCTCTTGTTCTTTCCTTTCATTGCTAGAGATGAGGTTGACAAAGTGTAAGAGAGATTTGAGAGGGAGCAAGGGATGCACCGCGAAGCTCACTTTGCTGTACTTTCACCCTTCTTTTTCTTCTTTCCCCTCTCCACATTGCATGCGAAGGAAAATGTGAGAACATGGAGCAACCAAGGAGTAATGTGCAAATCATGGAGCATACTTGCATGGCATCACAACTACAACAAGGTAAGTTACTAAGCATATTCGCTACGCCCATGCTTCTAGTCATTCTACTGCATGCGGGATCGAGAAATTCAACAAAAAGTAATCTTGCATGTGAGTTGGCTAGGTGACATGTAATCATGACAACTTCGCTTTTTTAACAATGCAACACACACACACACACACAAAGTTGTTGCAAAGCAAGCATTCCTTGCACACACTTCACGTAGTATAAGGAATACTAGTCATCACTATGCATGTGAGTATTGGATGGGTGAAGTGTCAATTGGTTCTAATAACATTATATTAGAATGTCGATGGTGTTATTACCCAAGCTCACTAATGAGCTATAATGCCCTGCAAACATTCACCATGTTTATCCCAAAGCATATTTTACGAATGTGGGCTAAAATACAAGCTTTTTGGTCACACAAATATACAGTTCTAGATAGCCTAGCCATAAAGAGCTTACACAAGAGTCTATACATGTAGTCATACCATTATTTGTCTTATCATGCTAGAAACTCCTAATGCCAGTAGTGAATGAATATAATTATAAACTAGTTGATTGACTCTCTCAACTTTCTCTTTGGCCTTTAGAGCACAAAACGTAACATTTCAATGTATGTGCATCATCTTCAACCTTGCTACCAGCCGAAACTGTTTCTGATGCTAATTATGCTCCTTTGGTGAACCACCTTGGAATCAAAATGATTGCTTTTGTATGCCTCTTTTTGCTACCCTTTCATACCTCTTTTTGTTGCCACCGTAAGTTTTACTAGTGAGTCCATTACAATGATTATAGGTGACAAATCTCATTAGATAGGACTTACTTAAACCACTACATCAAATACACATCTAAAAGATACAATGAGCGCACACTCAAGTGCAATGAAGGACAAAATATTATCTTGTTCTTCTCATCTTTCTTAAACAGAACAATGTACATGTAAATGTAAATCTAAGTACATCAAAAAGAGAAGTGGCATACTAAGTCGACCAATGCATAATTAACTACAGTGATCAGCTCCCTATTCTAATTTATAAGTGAATTGAGAATAGTTGTAAGAAGCTCTTCTAACATGTCGTAGACCTACATATTTGCTAGAATGATATATGTTGCACAGTGAAAAAAGATAAAAAATTTATGGAGATTTGATATAGAATAATCAAGGTAAATAAGGTTGTTGAACAATGTACAATTCTAAATATAATTTGTATATCTTCGATAACCTTAACCTAGAGCTTTGGATGGTTCCATCACTAAGCATAGCCCAATTTGTAAGTAAATTGAGATCAGACATCGAGACAATCAAGATACATAAGGTTGTTAGACTCGAAATACATAGCATTAAGTGTACTTGTGACTCTAATGGTTGTCATCCCACACTTGAGGGGAACGTCTTTCAAGACCCAAGTAGTAATGTGCATGTGCGCACATAAGAGAGCATCTGAACCTAGTTCAAATGATGTCCACGTGCACAAACGTGTATAGCTTTGAACAATTTCCAATTGGAATGATATAGAAACCAAGAAAACAAGGTACATGAGGCAACACTACAATCACACAAGGGACAGTGAAATTAGATTTTTCCAAAATTAGATCCTAACACGAGCACAAGTCACATTGCAATTATGGTTTTATTACCTTTGTGTGTTTTTAGGTGCTCACAACCAAGGGAAATGGCACACTCTTCTAGCAAGCCTGAAAACCTTATGTTCAACAACATATCATTTAGCACCAAGGGAAGGCACAATTATTCTCGATCCATCGTGTTTTTAGGATCTCCAGAAGCTATTTTGGCACATCTACATGAATCCTAACACATTCTTCTACCATGCAATCACACAGCCAACTTCCACTCAGACCCTTTGCCCCAATTTGAACTCGTAAAAGCCATTTACAGACAAAACAAAATGGTCATTCCAAACTTGATACTTTCTATACTGACATTTTCTTGAACAACCTAAATGACAACCTCACAAAGTTTGTCAGCCCTTTTTCCACTGTTGTTTAAAGCTTGTATCAGCCCAACTGTAAATCCAATCAAGCCAGCCTCCTGGAGTTGAAATTTGCAAACCAAATATTAAGATAACCGGCACTTTTACAGCAATGGAGAGCAAGATATTTAAAGCATAGTCACCTTGTTTGGGTGCCATTAGCCACGAGTGATCAACATAAAGTAACACAAGTTATGAGCACCTAGTTCACAATAACGCATAGGAGTGCTATGTTTGCACTGGTGACAGAACATATCCTCAAAGAAGAAAAGCACCAAACCAGTGTAGTTGGCCTCAATCTATACAGAGTCCAAAATCATGGGCTTCACTTGAGAATTTTTGTTATGCATTGAAAGCCTTAGAGTTGAATCTATAATAGATGGTTCTGCCATTGCTCCATTGCCATAATCTCCACAAGCTAGCTTTTTAGGTATTGGTGGTATAATAACAAACCCCAACTCTTTGATTGCCTGTAGATGCTTTTGTGTGAATGGGTTGTCCCACATAAAGGTATTCATTGCTGGAGCTACAAACACCGGCTTTGAGAAATCCCATGCCCGAAGAATGCATGTCAGAAGATTATCACAAAGCCCACCTGCTAGCTATGTATATAGAAATAAAAATATTCACTGTCAGGTAAATAAGAACTAAAGTTTTTCAAAGAAATTACAGATCACATTAACCCACATAGTCATCTTTTTACAAGCTGTAGCCTTGACATTTACCTCTGAAACACATCTATTTTAGTACAACAGACGGTTCAACTTACAGCCCCTAGTAGCCTTCATATTATTGCATTATCAAGCACTGTACCTTTGCAAGGGTGTTTGCTGAAAGAGGTGCAATCACCATTGCATCTGCCCACTTTCGTAACTCAATATGGAGAACGTCATCACCTATCTTGCTCCAACTGGACCATTCATCCTCATCTGTATACAGCCTTACTGTTGTTGGTAGAGAAACTTTATCAATGAAATGCAGAGCAGATTTAGATGCGACAGCTTTCACTTCTGCCCAATCAGATAAGCTCTCAGCAAGAATTCCAAACTTTATGGCAGCAACGCTACCACTTGCTGCTAGAATAAGTCGAGGCCTTTGACAACTTGCAGACTGTGACATTGAAGCTGATAATGCCTTTGTAGCCATTTCCACCTCAGCATCTGTGTTAAGCCAGCATTTATGACCTGCAATTAAGAGCTAACTAAGTAACCAAAAGTTTGGCCAGATTGCCAAAAGTCATGCAAAGACACTCAATCCTAGTTACTCATGCAATGAAAGACATTTTTAAATATCTAAACTTTCTGAATAGAAAACAGACAAATAAGGCACAAATTGCACAAACATATCATTTGAGGATAAAGTATCTTCAACACATAATCAAAAGTGGATCTTCTGGCAGAAGATAAAGCTCAAACATGATTTGTCTTTGCCTGTTTACAACAACACAGGAAACATACAATATCACTAGCCTAGCTGCTACACTGAACCCAATTCTGCTGCTTCAAACCGATTGTGACTGTTCAGGCTTTTTCAAACCAGTCTTCCTTCCGTGGATGGGTGGTAAATCCCTAATTACAACTTAATTACAACAGCAAACAATTAATCCAAATCTGAAAATACAAATTTACCTACTGATCTTGCACAATGCACACTCGATCGGCCCCAAAATTGGTGCCCCTTTCAGTATTTCTTTAGCTTTATTGAAGAAGAAGTTGATTTACAATGGGATTCTCCCAATCCCTTTCGGTATTTCAACTCCCCTTGCTGTCCAAAGTGACCAGCAAGTCTTCAATCTATTTTGCCCCTTGATTCGGGCACTTAATTGGCCTTCACCCACTTCATGGACAATGGAAATGCCCCAAATTCAATGGTTGGCTAGTCCTCCACCTGAATTTAGCTGAAATTCACCTTCAGCCCTGTTGAATCTAAGCCTTGGAGCTTCCAATTTCTAGCACACTTCCCGAGGCCCCTGCTAAACCCTAATTTTTGTTGTAAATTAGGGTTTATAGCTGAGAAATTTGCAATTTCTCAGCCTCCAAGGGTCCAAATGCTAAGATCTTCGGAGCAAGGTTGCAAAATGACTGTGAGATGAGAGAGAAAGTTGTAGAGAGAAAATTCAGAGTTTTGTCGTGAAGAATGACTGAAAATCAGTCAAATGCAAACGCTGCCCTACCACAACAACTTGTAGATACAAAGAACTGAAGAAAATCAATCATTTACTGTTGCTGCCCCATCTTAACAGCATGTAGATGCTGTCACCTACTGTTGATTGGTCTTCTCTTGTCCTTGGCTGCCTCGAAAGGTCCTCCAATGACTGCAAATCAGACCAGCAGTCTCTCCTCCCTCTCTCTTGTAGACTGAATTTATAAAAATGTCTCTCTCCAGCCTCTAAAGACGTTTTTCAGTCTTGCATGGGCATTTTTGACAAGTGGTAGCCTTTCCAAATGGTTTTTCCAACATTTTTCATAATTAAATATATAAATAATTTTCAACCTTTAAATATTGAAAATTAATCTAATAATTATTTTGGTGCCCTGAAAAATAATCTTACTGGCCAATAATTAAATTGGCTAGGCAACTTCTATTCCCGAGTGTCTCTACGTCATCTTTAACTATCAGATTGGCGTTAGGTACCATTAAACCCCACTTCTCTAGTGTCACCAACTGACACTTATGGCCAAATGGATGACCTAGGCCAACAACTAGTACCAGATACCACTAAGTAATTATGCGGCATAACTTATAGCAACTTTTGCCTTTGATATCTTGTGATTTCCTTGAGTCCCGAGCTTGTAAAATTACTCTAACCCTAGTTACACCTTACGTGTGCAACGTTTACTTAACCATGTGATTAAAAATTAATCCACATGTTAAGTGAGGTTTCAAAAATACATGTCCTCATGATAGTCCTTCCCCTTGAAATCCTTACAATCGCCTTCGATTGCACTACCAAATGCATCAAAAGCAAAGTATTATACTTGAATTTTCCATAGGGCATCATAGTCAACACAACATTGCGCATTGTTGTTCAACCATTTCATATGCCCAACATATGCTGAAAATTACCAATCTCTTTATGCATTGAAGTGCCAACATTTGGGTCATTTCCCACATTTTCAACATGTTGTCCATGCTGAGAACCATGCCCAATATCAGTCATTGCATTTTCCCCTTCACCATGTGATTGACCAAGGAGTGATGCATCATCTCCACTTGATCTCGTATCACCATGTGAAGACATGCTTGCCATAATTCACTATTGAGAACAATTTCAGCAATAATGCAATAGTCCCAAGTTGCAATCAAGTACCACAGGCCCACCAATTCAAAGGATTTAATGGTATCCCAACAATGGAACCATGAAACCAGTCTTCCTTCCGTGGATGGGAGGTAAATCCCTAATTACAACTTAATTACAACAGCAAACAATTAATGCAAATCTGAAAATACAAATTTACCTACTGATCTTGGACAATGCACATCCGATTGGCCCCAAAATTGGCGCCCCTTTCGGTATTTCTTTAGCTTTATTGAAGAAGAAGTTGATTTACAATGGGATTCTCCCAATCCCTTTCGGTATTTCAACTCCCCTTGCTGTCCAAAGTGACCAGACCACCAAGTCTTCAATCTATTTTGCCCCTTGATTCGGGCACTTAATTGGCCTTCACCCACTTCATGGACAATGGAAATGCCCCAAATTCAATGGTTGGCTAGTCCTCCACCTGAATTTAGATGAAATTCACCTTCAGCCCTGTTGAATCCAAGCCTTGGAGCTTCCAATTTCTGGCACACTTCCCGAGGCTCCTACTAAACCCTAATTTTGCTGTAAATTAGGATTTACAGTAGAGAAATTTGCAATTTCTCAGCCTCCAAGGGTCCAAATGCTAAGATCTTCAAAGCAAGGTTGCAAAATGACTGGGAGATGAGAGAGAAAGCTGTAGAGAGAGAAAATTCAAAGTTTTGTCGCAAAGAATGACTGAAAATCAGTCAAATGCAACTGCTGCCCTACCACAACACCTTGTAGATGCAAAGAACTGAAGAAAGATGCTATCACCTGCTGTTGATTGGTCTTCTCTTGCCCTTGGTTGCCTCAGAAGGTCCTCCAATGGCTGCAAATCAGACCAGCACCCTCTCCTCCCTCTCTCTTGTAGGCTGAATTTATAAAAATGTCTCTCTCCAACCTCTAAAGACGTTTTTCAGTCTTGCATGGGCATTTTTGACAAGTGGTAGCCTTTCCAAATGGTTTTTCCAACATTTTTCATAATTAAATATATTAATAATTTTCAACCTTTAAATATTGAAAATTAATCTAATAATTATTTTGGTGCCCTGAAAAATAATCTTACTGGCCAATAATTAAATTGGCTAGGCAACTTCTATTCCCAAGTGTCTCTACGCCATCTTTGACCATCAGATTGGAGTTAGGTACCATTAAACCTCGCTTCTCTAGTGTCACCAACTGACACTTATGGCCGCATGGATGACCTAGGCCAACAACTGGCGCCAGATACCATCAAGTACCTGTGCGGCATAACTTATAGAAACTTTTTCCTTTAACACCCCATGATTTTCTCGAGTTCCGGGCTTGTAAATTTACTCTGACCCCAATTACACCTCACATGTGCAACGTTTACTTAACCATGTGATTAAAAATTAATCGACATGTTAAGTGAGGTTTCAAAAATACATGCCCTCATGACCCTTTTTGTGCCTGGGGTTTGCTCATTCTGCTTGCAGGCATGCGGATGGAAGCTTTTATGGAGCATATAGTGCTTTGGAAGCAATAAGCACACTTGATGCAATGAAACTTACAGCCAAACATAAGACGAGCTAGAATGAGAAGAGGCAGCCATCCTATAAAACAGCCATAATATTAGAACACCACAGTGATCCGCAATTGCCATGCACCTTCAACAAAATTCCTATCCAAACTTCAAAGAAGTGGAGTAACAGCTGAACTACAACATTATAGCAAAATAAATAATGAACAACCTAAATGCCCCTACTGTGCAAAGTGGCCCCTCACTATGTAACTATCCACAATGGGTAGAGGTCCATACATACAAAAGTCAAAATCCACCTATTGATACTCTATCCTCAAAAACAAGTAACCAAGAGCATATCCAAACATGCAACAACATAGCTTGTTGAAGTGGATCTCCAGCAATGGCACTACATCCATATACTTGAACTAGTTGATAGACACAACTACCACCATGTTGTTACACCAAAATTTCTGTCACGGTGATGGGCTCTTTTTTCCAAACTAAGCCTTCCATAACTATCGTACAATCTAGTTTCTCACTGGTATTAGCCGCATAGCTTGCTCCAAAGTACACAACTAGAAACTGTACATACCTTTAAAGACCTTTGTAAAAATTTGATGTTGGTTTTTATGTGTTAGCTGTCTCGGAACAATTTCAAATGTCATGTGAGCCTCAGGAAATGATGATAATAACTGTTTGGTCCTGTCTCTAGAAATTTGACACATCAAGGTTTACACAAAACTCAGAAGAGTTTGGTGGAAGAGATCGCAAAGGGTGTTAGGAGTTACTTGAGAACTGTCTCAGGGAATTTCTAGCATAGAACACATTGTTTTGTGCCTTAAAACGGGTTTATCCCTTATGGCATATGAAAGGTGGTTTTGTAAAGAATGAAATAAGATTTAACTAAGCCTTATAAGGCTAAGGCTAATATGAGAAGAAGCAATTGACTTGTGAAGTTGATGATTGTGTGGGATTTTGGATACTTCGAGTTGGCTTAGAGATAGCAATTGGATGCACCAACCTGATCGGAATGAGTCTAGCAAGTAGATTTGAGCACTGCCAAGTGTGATATGAGTTGGGAATGGCCATGCAGGGCATGTGGGTATCAGGCACGATCAACAGACACACTGATTTTGAGCAGGTCAACTGATTGTAAGGATTGAAATGAGCTCTATAAATAGAGCATACACTTGCATTGTTGAAGAGGGATGCTCTATGATGCAACACGACTGCCATCCTTCCTTATAATCCTTTTTTTCTTCATCATGATTTATACAATTGCAAAATAAGCTATTGTCCTAACTATCTCATAAACTATTCTTCCTTCTCTTTTAGCTCTAATACCATGTGAAGACTTTGAAGACTTGTGAGGACTGGAGTTCCATGCAATATGATGGACTGAAGCTGCTGGAAGTTCGAGAAGAGGAGTCCCATCTGCAAATTCAGAAGGAGATTATCAATTTCTCAATACAAGTTGCTGTTGTGCCATTTTCTTTTAAACTAAAGCTTCATAAAAGTGGTTTATGGTTAATATATGGGCGCTTGGCTTCCATTCATAATAGTCAATCGTAAGATCTTGTTAACTCTTTGTTGTTGCGCCAAGAAGAAGGAAAGGAAGGTAGTTAAATCTTCCAATGATTTATACTACTCAAGAAGGTGGATGATAAAGTAAAAGAGTCACTTGTTTAACAAATTATTGTTGGGTGTAAAGGCCCTTTACGTGCTCTCTCGTATATATATTACTTCACACATGTGAACTCACCCTAGCGGGTGTAAGTGTACCGTACCCTAAGTATAAATACATTCTTTTATTCTTTGTGTGTACCACACTAGTACACACCTATCCATCGACTCTCACTCTCACACTCTCTCACTATTCAGCACCTCCATTGATGTGCATGCTCTCTCTGCTTCTGCTCATGCTCATCAAGATAGTATCAAAGCTTGACAATTCAAGCTGGTAGACGTGACAAGCAACACTTGTCATTGATAGGCACCGGCAGCACTCAACAGTCGACAAGTGCAAGCAATAGCCAACACTCACAATCAACACGTGTAGGCGATAGCCACAGCTACAGTCGCAAGAAGCAATCGCAGGTAAGGGGAAGCAATCACAGGTGACAAGCAATGCCTTCACGATAGGCGTGAGCACAATCGACAAGTGGTGAAGGCAAACGACAGTTGAGCGGACAGTCGACAAGCGATTGTTACACGACTGGAGACTGTTGCATGACGGGCGACTGCGACGTGTCAAGCGATTGGAGGAGGCATGCGTCAGACACATCCCCATGACGGGCGACAGGGTGTCAAGCTACACGGACAACGGACAGGTCACGCAGCCGCACGAACAACAGGTAGGTCAACGGCCCCAATATTCTTTTTTCTTAAAATCAAAAATCTTCAATTTGATTTATTTCCCCTCGTCCGGGTGTTCACACGAGCAAGCACAGAGCACGAATCTGTGCCAATTTGCTTCATAAAATTTGAGGCTTTTCCTAGATTTGGTGCCAGACACATGTGTCAATGACTTTTGATCCATAAATTGCAGACATTGAGTGCACAGGTCTCAGAAATTTTGGGGACTTTCAGATGCAAGTGAATTTTTTGCTTTTTTGAGCCAATTTTCTTGGAAATTGTGCACTCTTGGACCCCAAAATTTGGGGCTTTTGCAAAAATCGTGAAATTTCTGCAACAATAGCCCGTACTTGATACTCGGGAAGATGTATTGATGCAATTGGAGCAGATTCACTACAGAAATTTTGGGGCTTTTCACATTGGTGATGTATTTTGAGTCGTTTTAAGACTGGACAGTGAAATTTGCAGCAAATTCACTACCGAGTGGGAGTCTTTTGAGTTTTGGATGCTTCAAATGTTGAAAAAGGGCAGCTTTTCTTGGTACATGTATTGCTGAATACAGCATTTGGGAATTTTGGTGATGTATTACTCAAGTGGGAGCTGTCTTTAATGCAAATGTATCAGTTTTGATTCATGTACATGTTGTAATCAGTACTTGAAATTGAAATTGCAGCTAAACATCTGCTTCTTGGACACCTTGGAAGTACAAGAGTGTGTACTTGCTGTTACAATTCTGCAACCTTGCTATTGGCTGAAAGCATTCAGCCCTTTATTGCAATTGTGTATTGCTGAAGATGGCTGGCAGTGCATCTACGTTTGACACAAAGAATCTCTTTGAGATTCATAAATTCGATGGCAATGATTTTGATCTTTGGAAAGATCGTATGCAATGTATACTCTTTCTCAAGGATTGTGATGATCCTTTAGAAGAACATAAGCCTATTGCTTTGTCAGATGAGGATTGGGCTAAAATGAATAAAAAGGCCATTACTTACATTAAATTTTAGGGCTTCATCTGTGATTGCGTTTGAGCATTTTGGAGATCTTGGACACTCTATTTGGTCACCATCTACTCGACTTTGGAAGCTTCAGTGCTTTATGCTTTATGGGCTTGAGATACTTTGGGATTTATGCTTCGAGGATGTATCCTACTTGGATGTCCAATGTCTCATGATATGTACTTGATGTATTTAAGAAATGCTTACTCCATCTCTGTCTAACTTTCCTTCCAGTGGGAGATTCTAGCCTATTTGGATGTATATAGAGCTTTGACTTTGCAGTTGAGCTTGAGATTGTGGGACATTGACATGTATCTACTCTCTCTGTGCTTCATGTATGCAATTCATGCTTAGTGGGCTGATTTAACCCTACTTAATCAAATGGTTGTTACATTTCTGCATGGTGATCTGGAAAAAGAGCTATACATGAAACAGCCCAAACACTTTGTTATACAAGAAAAGGAGCATTTGGTATGTAAGCTTAAAAGAAGCTTGTATGGTTTGAAACAAGCTCCTAGACAACGGTATAAAAAGTTTGATGCCTTCATGCTCTCACATGGATTTAAAAGGAGTAGTGCATATCACTACTTATATATTAAGAAGGCTCATGATGGAAGCCTTATTATACTTGTGCTTTATGTGGATGATATGCTTATTGTGTTGGTAAGCATAAAAGCCAAATTAATGCATTGAAAAGACAGCTGAATTCAGCCTTTTCCATGAGGGATTTGGGTGCAACTGAACATATTTTGGGCATGCGTATAACACAAGATAGAGAGCAATAGCTCTTATTTCTCTCACAAGAAAAGTACATCAACAAAGTAATTGATCATTTTTCTATGGCTGATGCTAAGCCTCTTGGTGTACCTTTTCCACCTTATCTTAAGCTTAGCAAAATAGATTGTCCAAAAGATGATAAGGCAGCCAGTACTATAAAGGGTGTTCCTTATGCTTCAGCTTGTGGTTCCCTCATGTACGCTATGGTTGCCACTAGACATGGCATTGCTTATGCAATGGGAGTTGTAAGCAAATTCATGTCAAATCTTGGCAAAGCACATTGGGAAGCAATGAAATGTATCTTACGGTACCTTAAGGGCACACAAAGAAAATGTATTTGCTATGGCAAGGGTACATTTAGATCCGCAGGGGTATTGTGATGCAGACATGGCAAGTGACTTGGATACTCGCAAGTCTACTAGCAGATACATCTTTACCTTGACTGGTGGGGTGGTTTCTTGGTGCTCTAAATTGCAAAAAATAGTAGCACTCGCTACCACTGAGGCTCAATATATTTCAACCACTGAAACTTTAAAAGAAGTAGTTTGGCTTGGTCGTTTAGTCAAGGATTTTGGGCTGCCCACCAAAACACCTGTACTTAGATGTGATAGTTAGAGCATTGTATGCCTGGCTAAGAATGCCATGTTTCATGCACGTACTAAACATATTGATGTTCAATATCATTTTATCATATAGGTTCTAGATGATGGTCTAGTCACCCTGACTAAGATCAAATCACAGGATAACCCTGCAAATGTTCTCACTAAAAGTCTTGCAAAGGCTCCACATGAGCATTGCATTAGACTTGTGGGAGTTGGTTAAAGATTCTCTTCGGACCTTTAAGTGGGAGGTTTTGGGTGTAAAGGCCCTTTACACACTCTCCCATGTATATATTATTTCACACATGTGAACTCACCCTAGCAGGTGTAAGTGTATCGTACCCTAAGTATAAATACATTCTTTTATTCTTTGTGTGTACCACACTGCTACACACCTATCCATCGACTCTCACACTCACTCTCTCACTGTTCAACACCTCGATTGATGTGCATGCTCTCTCTACTTCTACTCGTGCTCATCAATTATTGTGGAGGGGATGGCCTCTATAGACCTTGCAAAAGAGGAAAAGAAAAATGCCCATGAAGCCTTGATGTGTCAATTTCCACATTTTGATTACACTAATCCTGCGGGTTTGTCATGACACCTTGTATCATAGAGAGCTATATATGTATTGGAAAAACGCATATACTTGTTTGTATGTCTCAAGCCTTCAGTTCAATCTGTTCCACCATGTAAAAGGAAAGCCCTTTAAAATTGTGTTTAAAGCACACACTATATACAATCATTTGCAATGATAGAAACCCTGCAACCACAAATTCATGTTGTAATATGTTACATTAATAAATGTAACATCTAGGGGAGACAAGCGCAAGGGATGACCGTCCGCGGGCTTTGGGCGCCCGTACAAGGTTAAGGGTAGCTTAGGAAGTAAGTGAGTAATACTAAAATAGTAGAACTCACCAGGTAATGACAGCTGATAGATGGGTCACGACAGGGTGGCACTCGGAGAACTTCCTAAGCGTGGTCGGGAGGAGAGAGAGGGGCTCTCGAGCTTGTTTTTCCCATAACAAAGTTGTTCATCAACAAAAGACAGATCTAATACAAAACGTAATACTTACTTTGAGTCATCTAATGCTGGTATTAGAGCCGTCGGGCCACGTCCTGTCAAAAGGGTTTCGTCCTCGTCTTCAGCCGCTCCGATCACGCTTCCTGTCATCTTCAGCCGCTTCGAAATTCCTGCCGAAGCGTGATAGGTTCCCGTCTTCAGACGCTTCCGTGTTAGCGACCACGACAGGATGGTTCAAGTCCCCGTCTTTTGACGTGTTGATCACTTCCGAGTTGGAGTGGACGGTAGGATTCGAACCTGCGCGGGCGGAGCCCACATGATCACTTCCGTGTTGGCGAGTACGGTGGGACGGTGCAAGTCAGAGGGCGAAGTTCGGTGGGATGGTGCAAGTCGGGCGAAATCCTGCTTTTGTCACAAATTGTTTCCACGTGATCTGGCGGAAAGGGGGTGTTTAATCACATCCTTACCCAACGTTCTTGCCTAACAAGCTTTATTCTCGCATAATCTGCACACAATTAGCACAGATTTGAAGAAAGCTTCACCATTCTTCGTGCCCCTCTGTAATCAGGAAAGTATCTCTTCTTTGTAAGCAAATTTCTTATATTTGCTTTCTAAATTCCAGTGTATTAATGGAGGGGAAAGAGAAAGAGGGGATAACCGAAGGCTCTAGTTTCGGGAACCACCCTATGGTGGATCCCCATGAAACGGAAATACAAGAAGAACAATGGGAAGAATTTTTTGCTACACGAGAACAATTTGATGATCTAACTGCTGGTGTGCAAGCACAGGGGATTCAAATGGAGTTGCTAACTCAAGCACTCACTGAAATAAAATCCCAATTAGCCTTATTATTAGAAAGGGATAAAGATAAGGTAGAGACCTCAGATATTCCATCTTCATCAAAAGATCTAGATGTGACTATGCGAGACTCTAGGGAACCCCACCAAAAGCTGAGGGATAACCCAGTGTTAAAAGATATGAAACACCCTTAGTTTCTTGGGGAGGAAAAAGACAGAAATAAAGATACTATCTTTAATTTCCTCCAAAATAGGGAAGATTTGCACAAATTAAAGAATACTCCACCACATCTCCAAGCGCTTGAGGCCAGTCTAACCTTGGGGCCGAAAGCATGTAAATGGTGGAGAACTTTAAAGGAGGCAAATAAAATACCTAAATCTTGGGCTCAATTTGAATCAATCTTTTTAAAAGAATTCCTTCCTGAAAATGAAATGGAAAAAATTTGAGAAGATTAGGATTTTGTTAGACAAAAGGGAAGACCTTTGCTGACATATCGCGAGGAGTATCGTGAGATAATCCTTAAATTGGAAGGAATAGATGAATTTCAAAAGACAAGAGGATTCATAAGGGGACTAGATAAGGCCTGTAAAAAGGAAGTGAAAATGAGTTCTCCTAAGACGCTTGAAGAGGCAATTAAATTTGCATTAATCAATGAAGATAATACGCGTCCAGGTGCACTCACTAGTCTCACTGATATGGAGCCTAAGACTAGGGAATTTGAAGCCTCAAAATTTGTAGGCAAATCTAAAAGGAAAATGCCATTCCTTAAGGGTAAGAAACAACCCTTTGAAAAGAAACAATATGTAAGGCCAAAGTTAAGTCAATATGACTTTGATAAGGCCAAAAAAGAAAGGTTGATTTCAACTGCCTATCTCCTAACCATGTTGCCTGGAATTGCCCTCAAAGAAAAAAGGGGGAAGATAAAGGAAAGGATAAGGACAAGGGCAAGGACAAGGGCAAGGGAAAAGAGAAACAAATCCATGTAGTGCAGACCTTGGAATTAAAGGGGCATGAAAAGTATAAATCTTTAGAGGTCCCGCACAAGGATGTACAACACAAGTGTCGTATGTCAACTTCTATGTGGCAACCTACCTTTGGGCCACATGATTTAGTTAGAGTGCATGGATTGATAGCGGGAAAGAGGGTTAGAGTCATGATTGATGACTCTGCCACCCACAATTTCATAAATTATACACTTGTCAAAAATTTGAAACTTCCCCAACAAAAGAGTGAGCATCAATACGTTGTTCGTATGATGCAAGGTCAGGATAATAAAATATGGCATACAATGGTATCCAATTTGGAAATCGAGATCCAAGGATATAAAGATAAGCTTGATTTCCGAATTATGAATATGGAAAGAGCCGATATTGCTTTAGGGAGGGAGTGGCTATGGGGATTGGAACCATCCTTAAAGCGTAGTTATCATCATAATACACTGGAATTTGAAAGGGATGATAAGACTTTTGTGATTCAAGGTGAACCTGAAGTATCTGATAACCCTTTGATGTGTTCCCTTGAAGTTCAAAAGCTGATAAAGAAGGAAGCCTGTGAGGTATATATGTTATGGTCCCTTCTTGTACATAACACTTTTACTTTTTGTAATATTAAGCAACAATTTTCTTATGTTTGTGAGTTGAATGTAAATAATGAATTAAGTGGTTTGTTAGATGAATTCAAAGATGTGTTTCCTTCTGATTTACCGAGTGGCCTTCCACCAGATAGGGGTGATGTAAATCACCCAATTGACATAGATAGGGATACACACCCTCTTTCTAAACCACCTTATAAGCTAAGTGAAACACAGCACCAAGAAGTCGAAAGACAAATTAAGGATTACCTTGATAAAGGGTTTATACAACCCAGCAATTCACCTTGGGCTTCGCCAATTTTATTGGTGAAGAAAAAAGATGGTTCTATGCGACTTTGTGTCGATTATAGAGCACTTAATAAAATAACGGTGAAGAATAAATTTCCTATGCCAAAATGGAAGATCTTTTTGATCAATTACAAGGGGTAAAATTTTTCACAAAGATTGATTTAAGATCAGGCCATCACCAAGTAAGAATTAAGGCCCACGATGTTCCTAAGACGGCATTTCATACTAGATACGGGCACTGTGATTTTTTGGTGATGCCTTTTAGTCTCACTAATGCACCAGCTACTTTTATGAAGCTGATGAATAGTGTATTACAGCCCTATCTAGGACACTTTGTAGTAGTCTTCTTGGATGATATATTGATCTTTAGTAAATCAAGAGAAGAGCATCTGGAACATTTACAGAGTTAGTATTCCAATTGTTAAGAACCCATTCCCTTTATGCGAAGAAAACTAAATGTGAATTCTTCGCACAAGAGGTCAAATATTTGGGGCATATTATCTCGAAAGAGGGAATCAAGATAAATCCAGAAAAAGTAAGGGAAATTATTGAATGGCCATCTCCAAGGAACCTGAAAAAGCTGCAGATCTTCCTAGGTTTATCTGGATTTTATCGTAAATTCATTCGAGATTATGCCAAGATAGTTGTTCCAATGACGGGACCAACTTAAAGGGAAAGGGAAGAGTCTTAATTGGGGAACAAACCAAAATGAAAGTTTTCAAAAACTTAAGGTAGCTATTACTATAGCTCCAGTACTATTAATTGTGGATCCCAATAAACCATTTGTGGTTGAAGTTTATGTCAGTAATAGGGCAGTAGGCGCGGTCTTATTACAAGAAGGTTGACCAGTTGCTTTCGAAAGCAAGAAATTAGACCGTGCAAAACGGAATTATTCTGTTTATGATAGGAGCTGTATGCAATAGTACATGCAATGAAGAAATTGAAGCACTATTTGTACGGTGCCAAACCTTTGATATTGTCGGATCATGAAAGCATTAAGTGGCTTAATGACCAACCGGATCCACAAGGGCGCAAAGCCAGATGAGCCGAACTCCTCCAAGAGTTCGACTATGAGATAAGGTATAGAAAAGAAAAGTATAATATAGTGGCCGATGCACTCAGCAGAATGCCCATCATAAATTAATTGAGTTTTACTCAGTTCACTTCCGATTTACTTGAATCCTTAAAAGAAAAATGCCAAGTTGATCCGGCATATTCCAACATATGCGAAGCAATAGAAAATGGGAATCCAAATGGAAGAGCCTCCACTGAGAAAGGAACATCTGAGGATATTCAACAAGGAAATGGAGCATCAGGGGTTGCTCAAATGGGATTCAAGTGGAAGAATTTTACCATTGATAATGGTTATTTACTCTACAAGGGTAGGGTATGTGTCCCGAAAGATGAAGAAATAAGGCGCCAAATACTCTTTGAGTGTCATGATATCCCTAGTGCGGGACATCCTGTTAGCGATCAGATCAGGGCAGCAGGGCAGGTGGCCTGGTGCAGTCGGACTGCCACGTGGCAGTCCGACCTGCAGCAGGCAGTCCGCTGCATTTAATGCAGCTGACTGGGCATTTCTGGCGCCCTCTTTTGCCCGGTTTTTCGGCTATTTATACCCGACTTCTTCAGCAGTCTGGTACACTTCTCTGCTCGCAGATTACAGACCGGTGACACGCGCAGATTCCGTCTCTGTTCGCAGATTTCAGACAGCAGACAGTGCAGACTGCAGCGGACTTCGAGGTGAACAGCAGGTTGCATCGTCGAGGTGGAGACACGCAGTCCAGCGCACTGCGCCCGTGTATATATCTGCATATCTTTGTATTCAGCATTCTTTATATAGCAGATCTTCATCGTCCACTGTCTCTTTCTCTCTCTTCTTTCTCTGCGTTCTCTCTCTCTCAGTCCTACGCTTCCACACCGCTGCACTCTGACATGGTATTAGAGCAGTGTTTGAGGGCTGACTGAGCGCAGAATCAACCTGAAGAGGAGTTTCCATCGCAACACAAATTTTCGTTTTTGCGTTTAAGGGCAGACAGGAGGACTGCGCCTTGGAACAAGGCTGAAACGAGTGTGGGCGCACAGGAAAGGAGTACAGGTGGTGGATTAGCTGCTGTTTACTGTTGTTTGACGCGGAGGAAGTTGGAGTTTTCAGCCTACAAGTGCAGGTTTTGCTTTTTCATCGCCTCCGGCGCGTGAAGAAGGTTCAGGACGCGGAAGAGCCTTAGCAGGCTGAGTTTTCCCAGTCAGAGGGGCCTGCTTTTGCATTTGTGAAGGCATTGCAGGTGAAGATGTCTACAGAGATTGACTTGGAGTTCCAGGAGATTATGGACCAGAAGGTGCCTGTCTTACCGGCTCTTCCTGCAGATCAGAAGCTCGACGGCGACAACTACCGCATTTGGCGTGTCATGATGTTGGCCATCCTTGAGTCCTATGATTTGGCGGAACTGGTACAGGAGGAGATTGACCGGCCCTCGATAAGAGATGAGTCCAAACTCTCTTCCAATGCTTGTGCGGAGTTGGCCAAGGCCCAGTCTCATTGGGACAAACTGAATGCCAGGATTCGATCCTTTCTCTTTCTATCATGCACTACAGTCGTGATCGCTCACATCGAGCACTTGACAATGGCTCGGGAGATATGGCTGGAGCTTGATCACATGTACAATCGGATGACCCTAATGAAGCGGGTTTCTTTGGAGGTACAGATGCGGACCTTGTCTGTAAATAAGTCTTCTTCGCTACGGGAGCACATTAACAAGCTAAGGCAACTTCAGATGCAAGTTCAGAATGCGGGGAAGCCGATTTCCTCCGAAGACATGGCGATCACACTATTGTCCCAGTTGCCGCCCCGATTCGGTACATTTTACTCTGCCCTTATTGCTTCGGGGCGAGAGTCTACTCTTCGGTGGGAAGAGTTGGTTCCTATGGTCTTGGACCAAGAGGAACAGTTAAAGGAACAGAATGCTTCCAAGTCGGAGGCGCTGACGGGTCAAGCCTCTCAAAAGAAGGGGAAGGACCAAAAGAAGAAGAAGGGGGATAACAAGTCCAAGAAGGACAAGGAGAAGGACAAGGACAAAGACTCCACATGCCATATTTGTGGAAAGACTAGCCATTGGAAGAAGGATTGCCCTGACAAAGACACGAAGGACACCAAGAAGAAGGACACCAAGGATTCTGGAGCGGTGGCTGCACCCTCATCAGCTGCATTTCTTCATCTAGCTGTCATTGAGGACGCTTCACCGAATGCTTCTGATGCTGCGATAACGGCTCCCCAGGCTCGCGAATGGATTGTTGATAGTGGTGCCTCACGGCACATGACTCCTTCATCAGATGGTGTTGCCCAGTTGCGACCCTCGCGTGGGCAAATTCTCATTGGAGACAGCTCTTCAATATCTATTGCAGGTCGGGGTAAGATGCAGCTTATTCCGGATGGACGAGGTGGTACCCATACCTCAGAGGTTTTGCATGTACCAGGATTAGGGTACCATCTCCTTTCAGTTCATAAGATTTGCTCCCTTGGTCTTCTAGTGGAGTTTGACAATACTACGGTGCGAGTCCTTGATCGTGGATCGAGAAAGGTTCTCTCATCCGGATATGAGGAGAACGGCATTTACAAACTGAAGTCTTCCACCGCCCTCTCTACTCTTCTTCTTACCTCTCAGTCACAGTCAGAGTTATGGCATGCTCGGTTTGGTCACCTGAACTATGACTATCTTCGGAGGGCGTCACGTGGACAGCTTGTTCGAGGGTTGCCGGATATAGTGGTGAGCCAACAGCCATGTGTCTCCTGCATTCGGGGGAAGCAGCATAGAGATGCCATTCCCCACACAGCTTCGCGGCGGTCTACTTCACCGATGGAGCTAGTATCTACGGATCTATGTGGCCCTATGAGGAATGAGTCCTTGCGTGGGAGCTCGTACTTCATGCTGATCGTGGATAACTACAGCAGGATGACATGGTCCTACTTTTTGGCATTAAAGTCAGAAGCTTTCTCGCACTTCAAGGATTGGCTTCTCTTTGAGGAGAACCGATTGGGCCGGAAGTTGAAGACCTTTCGATCCGACAAGGGAGGTGAATTTGTTTCTAATGAGTTTGCTCGGTTTTGTGCAGATAGAGGAATTCACCAGGAGTTTGCCAATACCAACACTCCTCAAGAAAATGGTATTCTTGAATGGAAGAACCGCAATGTGATCAAGATGGCACGCACCATGATGGAGCACCAACAGACCCCTCAGGTTCTGTGGGCCGAGGCTGTGGCTACTGCAGTCCACATCCTTAATCGATCCCCTACTTCGGCCGTGGAAGGGATGACCCCATTTGAGGCTTATTTTGGGACCAAGCCAGATGTTTCTTACTTTCGGGTCTTTGGGTGTGATGCCTATGTTCACATTCCCAAGGCTCACCGTGATAAATTTGAAGCAGCTTCCCGAAAACAGGTATTTGTTGGCTACAGCTCCCAGTCCCAAGGCTACCGACTGTATGATCCCGTCAAGCGGGATGTGTACACTAGCCGTGATGTGCGGTTTGTGGAGGTTCCGGCTACTTCAACGGGTGAGGAGCATCCCGTTCTTGGAGATATAGGGGAGAGTTGGGCTCCTTCTACAGTTCCACTGGAGCCCGTGCCTTTTGATTATGATTATGTTTCTGACACAGAGTCTACTGTTCCACCGGACACCTCTGCGCAGTTACCACCGGTGGATATTCCCGAGTCTTCTGCTGATGGAGAAAGACGAGGGGAGGTTCGGCCTCCTCCTCGCTGGGCCCGTGACACACTCCGTGATTCAGGGATCGAGGGGGTTCCTGAGGAATGGGGACCGCAGGATGGTCCGCGGCGGTCACGGAGGCACCAGGCACATTCTACGGAGCTTGTTTGCTCCAACTATTGTTTGATGACCCGTGTTATGCAGGATCGAGAGCCCACCTCCGTGAAGGAGGCTTTACAGTCCGCCCCATGGAAGAAAGCTATGGAAGCCGAGTTGGAGGCTATTGAGAGGAATGGCACTTGGTCACTCGTGCCTCGCCCCCCGAATAAGAAGGTGATTGAAGTCAAGTGGGTCTTCAAGACCAAATACCTTAGCGACGGTTCTTTGGATAAGCACAAGGCCCGCCTTGTTGCTAAAGGTTTTGCACAGCGCCCAGGTATTGACTGTCATGATACTTTTGCCCCCACAGCTCGTATGGCGACCATTAGAGCTGTTCTTGCTTTGGCTGGCCATAGGAGATGGCCTGTTTATCAGTTGGATGTGAAGTCGGCCTTCCTCAATGGTGACTTGAAGGAGGAGATCTATGTTGAGCAGCCTCTTGGCTTTGGATCTTCAGATGGGAAAGTCTACAGGTTGAAGAAGGCCTTGTATGGCCTCAAGCAGGCTCCGCGTGCGTGGAACGAGAAGATTGATTCGTTCCTCCAATCTCAGTTGGGATATCGGTGGTCCAAGGCCGACCCGCAACTGTATGTACACACTTCTGAGGATGGTTGTGTGTTGTTTGTCTTATATGTTGATGATTTGATTGTCACAGGTGATGATGCACAGCAAGTCCAAGAGACAAAGTCAGCTTTACATCGGACGTTCGAGATGACGGACTTGGGTCTACTCCATTTCTTTTTGGGCCATGAGATTTATCAGTCTCAGAGGGGGATCTTTATCTCTCAACAGAGATATGTACAGGAGCTCTTAGTGTCTTTTGAGATGGAGGATTGTCGAGCTCTATCTACTCCTATGGATCCGAACTGGAAGGCCACTTCCCATTCAGCTTCTCCTTTGGCGGATGCGTCCCGCTATCATCAGTTGATTGGATCCTTGATTTGGCTTCTCAACACTCGGGTTGATCTATGTTTTGCTATTGGGCTCTTGGCAGGGTTCATGAGTGAACCTAAGACGGTGCATTGGCAGACTGCTCAGAGGATACTTCGGTATTTGAGGGGGACGTCTGATTTAGGGATTCATTACCCCGCAGGGACAGATGGTTCAGATCTTGTACTTGCAGGTTGGAGCGACTCGGATTGTGCCGGTGATGTGGACCACAGGCGGTCTACTACAGGTTACTGTTTTACCTTGGGTGCAGGTGTTATTTCATGGAGTAACAAGAAGCAGCCCACGGTAGCCCTTTCGTTTACTGAGGCGCAGTATCGGGCCGCGTCTTCCACCACATGCGAGGCTGTGTGGCTTCGGAGATTATTGGAGGAGCTTGGGTGCCCCCAGACTCGTCCTACATTGCTGCGATGTGACAATGAGAGTTGCATTGCCTTGGCAAGGAACCCTGTTTTTCATGCCCGGACGAAGCACATAGAGATCCAATACCATTTCATCCGAGAGAAGCTTCTGGATGAGACCATCACTGTGGAGTACTGCAAGACGGAGGACAATCTTGCGGATTTGTTTACGAAGGCACTTCCTCAGGCTTTACTTCGGAGAAATTCCAGATCCCTCAGGCTTCTGCCCTGCCCAGGCTCTGAGAGGGGGTGTTAGCGATCAGATCAGGGCAGCAGGGCAGGTGGCCTGGTGCAGTCGGACTGCCACATGGCAGTCCGACCTGCAGCAGGCAGTCGGCTGCATCGACTGGGCATTTCTGGCGCCCTCTTTTGCCCGGTTTTTCGGCTATTTATACCCGACTTCTTCAGCAGTCTGGTACACTTCTCTGCTCGCAGATTACAGACCGGTGACACGCGCAGATTCCGTCTCTGTTTGCAGATTTCAGACAGCAGACAGTGCAGACTGCAGCGGACTTCGAGGTGAACAGCAGGTTGCATCGTCGAGGTGGAGACACGCAGTCCAGCGCACTGCGCCCGTGTATATATCTGCATATCTTTGTATTCAGCATTCTTTATACAGCAGATCTTCATCGTCCACTGTCTTTTTCTCTCTCTTCTTTCTCTGCGTTCTCTCTCTCTCAGTCCTACGCTTCCGCACCGCTGCACTCTGACACATCCAAGAGTTAATAAGACTTGTAGTCTTATTAAAAGGCAGTTCTATTGGCCTGGAATAAATAAGGACGTCCTAGACTATGTGGTCAAATGTAATAAATGCCAAGTTAATAAAGTTGAAAGATTGAAAATGGGAGGACTTCTCCACCCATTAGAGATTCCTTCGGGAAAATGGGAGAGTATCTCCATGGACTTTATTGTCGCATTACCCAGGACACAGAGGGGGCACGACTCTGTGTGGGTGATAGTGGATAGGTTAACCAAAATGGCTAGGTTTATTACAACTTCAACTGATGTTAAAACACCAAAATTGGTTAGATTGTTCATAGAGAACATATACCGATTGTATGGCCTTCCCGCAAATATAGTTTCTGATTAGGACAGAAAATTTGATAGTCAATTTTGGCGTGTTGTATTTAGGAAATTGGATACTAAACTTAGCATGAGCACGGCAGAGCACCCGCAAACAAATGGGCAAACTGAAAGGGTTAACCAAATCCTTGAAAATATGTTGAGAGTATGTGTAAGTAAAAGGCAAACTAATTGGGAAGAGTATTTACCAATAGCAGAGTTTGCATATAATAGTGCCAAGCACTCTTCCACTCGATATAGTCCATTTATGCTAATGTATGGGTTTCAGCCCAGAGCTCCTCATGCAGTAGGACTGCACAAGGAAAAGGATTTTTTGGAGGATATGAATAGTATGTTAAAATTTGCTCAAGAAAATATTAAGAAAGCTCAAAATCGAGCTAGAGCTTATGCAGATCCTCACCGAAGAGGCATCTCCTTTGAAGAAGGGGAATTGGTCTATCTTAAGATGCCTGAGGCATCTCCTTTGAAGAAGGGGAATTGGTCTATCTTAAGATGCCTGAACAAACTAAAACCATGAAAACCGGATGATGTCCAAAACTGTCACCCAGGTATTGTGGTCCTCTCACAATACTTAAAAGGGTGGGAGAACAGGCTTACAAGCTCCAACTACCTGCTGGTAGTAAAACACATCCAGTTTTCCATGTAAGCAAGCTAAGAAAGAAGCTGGGTGATATGGATAATCTAATCTTAAATGATAACATTAAGGAGCTAATAGGTGACCAATCTATTCCACACGAACCAGAAAGAATTTTAAGTGTTCGTAACAAACGAACAAGGAATACTATTTATCAAGAATATCTGGTAAAATGGAAAGATTATTTAGAAGAAAGCTCAACATGGGAGCGAGTAAGTACCTTAGGGAAAAGGTTTCCCAATTTACAGTTGGACCTCCCAAGCATCGTTTTCGAGGACGAAACCGATTCTTAAGGGGGAGGAAATGTTACATTAATAAATGTAACATCTAGGGGAGACAAGCGCAAGGAATGACCATCCGGGGACTTTGGGCGCCCGTACGGGGTTAAGGGAGCTTAGGAAGTAAGTGAGTAATACTAAATAGTAGAACTCACCAGGTAATGACAGCTGGTAGATGGGTCACAACGGGGTGGCATTGGGAGAACTTCCTAAGAGTGGTCGGGAGAAGAGAGAGGGGCTCTCGAGCTTGTTTTTCCCGTAACAGAGTTGTTCATCAACAAAAGACAGATCTGATACAAAACGTAATACTTACTTTGAGTCATCTAATATAATCCCTAACATTTTCCAAGTGGGATCATTGATATAATACATTGGAATGAAAAAATGCATGTGTGATACACTTAGTATGTTGTAAACACTATAGCATCTGCCTGTGAATCTCCAATAGCCAATTGTAAAGATGGCACTCTACTTGAACTTAGCTTTATCTACTATAGTCTCTATTGTAATACTTTATGGATGCCCTTGTACCGAAGTTATTTCCTAGCCATTCTTGAATGAATGGACACTCATCCTTGAGCTGCTTCCTTGTGTTCAAAATGTATTTGTACTCGTAGACTTGCTTGAGAAAGTCTTATGTTATCTCAAAAGTTCCACTTATTAGGTACATGTTTGGAAATGCAAAAGACTAAGTCCTAAAGTAAGTTTTCGGTCCCTACTCATTAAATTGCATGCTTGGGATTGTCATTAGAGATTTGGTTTTTGCAAAAGTACGGATATATTTGAGGAAAAGTAGCTATAGAGATTTAAGCTTGTGTCGTTCTGCTAACTCCCATTAAGACATCAAGCTTCAACCCTAAAACCATGGGTACATTGCAAAGTAGTATGTATGAGTTGTATATTGCATACTAGCTTGCCTAGTACAAGAGATCCACATGTATGTAAAACCAGTCTTCCAAGGGCAGTAATGACCTCATTATCCACTAATCACAAGAAGCAATGAAATTCAAATGAACTAAACTACAATAATTGCCACTTAATCTTGGACAATAAACACCTTGTTGGCCCCAAAACTAGTACCCCTTCCGATATTTCTTTAACTTGTATTGCAATTGGATAAAGTATATTGAGATTCATTCAACCTCCCCAACTAATCCAAATGCCTCTTGATGTCATAAATGACCTACAAGTCCTAAAACCAATTTGCTCCTTGGTTTGCTTAGGGATTGACCTTTACCTTGCTCCTTAGATGACAAATTTTGCCCCAAATTCAATATTAGCTGGCTGATCTCTTGGAATTCTTTGAAATTTCCTAATTTCAACTGTTGCTGAATTCCAAGTGCTAGGCCCTAAATTTTGAGCATGCTTCTGAAGGTGGCTATCAAACCCTAATTTCTATGGTAAATTAGGGTATATAGCAAAGAATCCTTGAATTTTTCATCTCCAATGTCTGAAATGGCTGAGATTTGCTAAGATAATTGGAGGAATGGCTGGAGAATGAGAGAGAATGCTGAGAATAGAGAAAACTCAAACTTCCTTTGCAAGAAGCAAGGTGGAAATGCTGCCAACACCACTAGGACTGCCCCTAATGCTGTTGCTTGCAGCCAATAATGACTGAATTGTAGTCCTCAGCTGCTGTGGGGGCCTAGGAGGCAGTCACCAGCATCTAGAAGTCCTCCTCCTACTACTGTCACCAAGTCTTGGCCTAGTCTCTCTTGGCTGGAAATAAGACCAACAGCATCTTCACACTCTCTCTTTGCCTCTTGCTTCCCTAGAATGGCTGGAATGAGCTTCCATCAGCCTCTCACAGCCTTTCCACCACTTGTATGGGAAATTTTTTCCAAGTGTCAACCTTGTACTCACATTTTTCAGCAATTTTCAAGCAAACCAAAATTAATTTAATTATTAATTTTTGCCCAAAAAATAGCTACACCAACCAACAATTAAATTGGCTATATCAATTTGTCACCCAAGTATTCATGAGCATTTATTAGCCCCTGAACTGGCATTAATTAATTTATTAATACCTAGTTCCTAATGTCACCACTAACATTAATGGCTAATAATGATCTAGGCCAAAATCTATCACTAGCTACCACTTGGTACCTATCAAGTACAACTTATTACAACTTTGCCTTTGGTATCATCTAATAGCTCAGGGTCCTTGGCCCGACTTTGTGAAATAGCTAACTTGCAGATCACACGTGCACCTCACACTCGTACATTTGATTAACAACTTAATCAAATGCCAAGCAAGGCATCAAAATTTCACGTCGTAGTAGATCTCCCCCTTGAAATCCTAGCAATTGTCCTCAATTCCACAACCATGTGCCAAAAGCAAAATGTTGCACTAGAATTTCCATAAAGCATCATAGTAAAAACACTATCAACTGCTATTGCTCAACCATGCTATCATCAAACACTTTTGCTGAAAACTTCCAACCAGCATAATTAAAAAATAAGACTCAAAAGAATCCAAGATTGTTGCCATAGGATGCATCCATTACTAGTACATCTCAATTGTTCTAGCCAAACAACCATAGTAAAGCAGAAACTATTTATAAACCATGGCTGAACTATCAATGGCATTCGTAAAACACACTGTTGTTCATAAACCAGTTGAATACCATTGATAATGATGATCATCCATTGAAAACAGGCAACTAATAAAAATCAATCTCTAATAATCAATTTGATGGCCATACGCTAATGTCCATACATTGATGCCAATGTACAATTTCAAAGCTCTAGTGAGAACCAAACTCATTTGCACATCAACTATGGTGACCTCTTTTGGGGGATTCAAAGAGCGCATAAACCAAGGATCATTTGCCAATTGCACTAACATTTCAGTTGCTGTCCTCAACTGATCATTAAATTGGTCATCAAATTCCTCTTCCTCTTGTTGGTCATCAGCTTCAAGAGGCTTGAGACGACCTGCTGCTTGGTCAAAATCATAGTAACTACTTGTTGGCCATGCTAAGTGCTCATTCTTTTGCAGATTCGGCACACTCCAATATCTATGGCTCTCCACCATTATCCCAATGCTTCCTTCTATCACCAACCTAATCCAATGCCCTCACTAACACTTTGAGCTGCATGTAGGGATTGAGTAGTCTATATTATATTCAGCACTTTTTTGGAGTTTAATGCAGATTTTCTTCTTCCATTCTCTTTTTTCATAGCAGTCTTTCTCTTCCCTTCACTCTCCGCGTTCGTGTTATTCTTCTATTGTGCACTCTCACATGGTATCAATTTCAAAAGGGAGGACTCCAAGGTTCTACAAAGAGATGAAACTCTCTACTTGCTGTTTGGTGCAGATTTGTCATAAAGAATGCAGATTTTCTGCATTGTTCAAGCCTTCTACGAAGTGTGCGAGGCATCTACAACTTCCCTTTGCAAGGTGTAGCTGATTTCTCCTCTATTTGGGCAGTCCGATACCAAAGCACAGCAATTTCTTGTGTATTTTCAGATTTCTTTGAAGAGCTATGGACTATCGGTTCAATGCATTGATGACTCAAACCAAGAGTCAATCACCTTCTTCAAACAAGCGGTATTGCCACTTAAAACGTCACAAAGAGTGGCACGAAGATCAAAGATTGGAGCCACAATCATCCAAAGATCATCACTCTAACAAGTCCAAAGGATTAGAGCAACCTCATTCCCCCTTGCTTCTCTCTATGTTTCTACCATGGCTCCTACTAGATAGCCTCATATGGCCATTCTAAAACCATCAATACAAGTGTCTATTCTTCCATCCTTGCTCAAAAAAGACCACCTTGATGGCACAAATTACTTCCTTTGATCCTGCAAAGTAGATTGCATACTTAATACCTTCGATCTATGGGCATTTGTTACTACCCCAATACCCCATCCAATGGAGAATCCTTGCATTGGTTCCACTATGGACCAAGCTACTGTTTGGGATCAACTCAACTCAAGAGCCCGATTTTTTCTCTTTATGAGTTTGCCCTTTCCTTGTGCATATGCACAAACTTTGGATTACAACTGAGGTTTGGACAAAGGTATCTTCTCTCTATCAACAACACACCTTTGCCCATCGTATTACCACAAAAAAGCTCCAACTTTCCATTGATGCTTTCCTTCTCTCAAGGACCACATCAACAAGATGGAGGAATTATGGGATAAGCTTGTATCCCTTGGTGGATGATCATCAACTCCGAAGTATGATATCTTCTATGCTAGTTTACTTCGTCCGCAAGGAGTCACCTTGGGGATACACCACAACACATCCTTACTAATTTTTTTAAAGCTACAACTACAATTTTAACACTTCAAAGAACACTCAAATCCAACTTGTGGATACAAAGCACACTATCCACAATGCCCCGGTCCACATCCCTACTTGAGGCACCACCAAAGGACACAAACAATCACCGCCATACCATTGAGCAGCCATATCTCGACACTTCGACTTATCCATGTTGAATAGACCCATGAGAGATTATGCGATAATATTGTTTGTCATGAGGACATGTATTTTTGAAACCTCACTTAACATGCCGATTAATTTTTAATCACATGGTTAAGTAAATGTTACACATGTGAGGTGTAACTAGAGTTAGAGTAAATTTACAAGCCTGGGACTCTAGGAAATCACGGGATGTCAAAGGCAAAAGTTGCTATAAGTTATGCCGCACAGGTACTTAGTGATATCTGGTGCCAATTGTTGGCCTAGGATATCCGTTTGGCCATAAGTGTCAGTTGGTAACACTAGAGAAGTAGGGTTTAATGGTACCTAACGCCAATCTGATGGTCAAAGATGGCACAGAGACACTCGAGAATGGAAGTTGCCTAGTCAATTTAATTATTGGCCGGTCAGATTATTTTTCTAGGTACCGAAATAATTATTAGATTAATTTAATTATGGCTAATGCTAGAAAAACCATTTGGGAAGGCTGCCACTTGTTAAAAGTGCCTATGCAAGACTGAAAAACGTCTTTAGAGACTGAAGAGAGGTATTTTTAGTAGATTTAACCTGCAAGAGAAAGAGAGGAGATGTTGTTGGTCTAATTTGCAGCCATTGGAGGAACTTCTGAGGCAGCTAGGGGCAAAAGAAGACCAATCAACAACATGTGACAACATCTACAGGCTATTGAGACAGGGCAGCAGTAGTAAATGACCGATTTTCTTCAGTTCTTTGCATCTACATCCTGTTGTGGCAGGGCAGCAATTGCATTTGACTGATTTTCAGCCATTCTTCGCAACAAAATTCTGAATTCTCTCTCTACACCTTTCTCTCTCATCTCCCAACCATTTCACAGCCTTGCTCCAAAGATCTCAGCATTTGGATCCTTGGAGACTGAGAAATTGTTAATTTCTCTGCTGTAAACCCTAATTTACGGCAAAAATTAGTGTTTAGCAACAGCCTTGAGAAGCGTACTAGAAACTGAAGCTCCAAGACTTGGACTCAACAGGACTGAAGCTGTTTTTAGCCTATTCAATTGGAGAAACCAGCAAATAATTGAATTTGGGACATTTTCCATCACCATCAAAGCGAGTGAAGGCCAATTGATTGCCCGAATCAAGGGGCAAATCAGATTGAAGACTTGCTGGTCACTTTGGACAGCAAGGAGAGTTTGGATTGTGAAGGGGATCAGAGAATTCCATTGTAAATCAACTTTTCCTTCAATAAAGCTAAAGAAATACCGAAAGGGACACCAATTTTGGGGCCAATCGAGTGTGCATTGTCCAAGATCAGTAGGTAAATTTGTATTTTCAGATTTGCATTAATTGTTTACTGCTATAATTAAGTTGTAATCAGGGATTTACCACCCATCCATGGAAGGAAGGCTGGTTGCATTGTCCTCCTTTTCTGCCCCGTAAAATGTCATATCAATTTCACATTGTATCTACCTTGTATTTTTTGTCCTTATAGATCATTCATTTGGTCATAAGTATCAATTGGTGACACTAGAGAAATGGTACCTAACGCCAATCTGATGGTCAAAGATGGCACAAAGACACTCGGGAATAAAAGTTACGTAGCCAATTTAATTATTGACCAATCTTTTTTTTTCACTGAATTAATTATTTGCTTAATTTTTAGTATTTAAAGATTGAAAATTAATATTTAATTATAGATAATGCTGAAAAAACCGTTTGGAAAGGCTGCCACTTGTCAAAAATGCCCATGCAAGACTGAAAAACATATTTAGAGATTGGAGAGGCATTTTAGTGTATTCAACCTGCAAGAGAGAGGGAGGAGATGTTGCTAGTCTGATCTGCAGCCATTGGAGGACCTTCTAAGGCAGCTAGGGGGAAGAGAAAACCAATGTGCAACAAGCAATAACATCTACAAGCTATTGAGACAAGGCAGCAACAATAAATGGCTGATTTTTTTCAGTTCTTCATGAAGAATGTCTAAATTTTCTCTCCCCTCACCATTCTCTCTCATCTCCCAGCCTTGCTCTGAAGATTACAGTATTGAGATCACTAGAGATTGAGAAATTATAAATTTCTCTATTGTAAACCCTAATTTGCAACAAAAATCAAGATTTAGCAACAACTTCGAGAAGCATGCCAAAAATTGAAAGCTCCAAGACTTGGATTCAACAGGGCCGAAGCTGTTTTCAATCAAATTCAAGTGGAGGGACCAGCAAATCAAACTTGGGGCATTTTTCATCTCCATCAAAGCAAATAAAGACCAATTGACTACCCGAATCGAGGGGCAAATCAAATTAAAGACTTGCTGATCACTTTGGAGAGCAAGGGGAGTTGAGATATCGAAAGAGATTGGGAAAATCCCATTGTACATCAACTTCTTCATCAATTAAGTTAAAGAAATACAGAAAGGGGCACCAGTTTTGGGGCCAACAGGGTATCCATTGTCTAAGATTGTAAGTTAATTCGCATTTCTCAGTTTTGTAATAAATGTTGATGCTATAACTAGATTGTAATCAAGGAATTACCACCTATCCATGGCCGAGATACCACTCAATCCCTTGATTTGGTGGACCTGAGGCACCTGATTGCAAGCCAAAGCTTTGTGCTAATGCTGATTTTTACTCTCAATTGAGAAATTACAACAATATATCTTCATATAGTGAGATGGACTCAAGCCGATGATGATGCCTCTCAGTATAAACATTCACATGGGAATGAAGGAAATGCAATGTCTGACCTTGAACAAGGCTCAGATCATGGACAACAAGCTGAAAATGTTTATGTTGGGCAAGATGCCAAGGCTGATAACCAGTAAAATGAAGAGGAATTTGATTACCAATTCAAGAATCAGATGAGAACAACAACAAATCTCTTTGCTAAATTGACAAACGATCCTCAATTTACCCGATTTTCGAATGCTCCAAAGAAGGGCAGCAAGGGCAAGAAAAATAATGCGTCTTCTATACCTTTAGGATAGCAAGGTACATCGAAGATAATGCCAAACCCTTCATTTGAAGCTCCCAAAGATATTAATGAAATAAAACAGTTGGTACCTACGAGGCAAGGAATGCAAATGCAGGGCCATCATGGAAGTGCCAATCCAATAGATTTTGGACAACCAGGCATGCATGCTATGATGGGGCAGCCAAGATATTTTGGTAGAAGCATGATCTTTCATGCTATGGTTAGACAGGGACCACATACAAGAATGTATAAATCCACCACGTCTAGCATGTCTCAGCTCATAGAGACTACGACTACAGTTAATACTTTGCTGCGTGGGAAGGATTCGGGCTTTATAGAGAGTAGGGAAAAGCTGAATAAAAAGTTGTTTAAGGCTGAGAAAAGGGGTAGATCTGAAAATCAGCCTGAAAAAGGCCAAAACAGCAAAGAAAGGGCTTGAAACATTGGCACAACATAAGGAATTGATGGCTGCAATTAAATGTTTTATTTGTAAATAGAAGGGTCACATTGCAAGGGACTGTCCCAATAGACAACAAACTAGAAAGTCAAAAAATCAAGGAGATTCTAAAGAAAAGAAACCCAAAACATCAGTGGGATTGGTGTCCAATGTTATTAGTGATCCGCCCAATGATGATGCTACTGAGTTGTGCGGAGCATGGGGCAAAATTAGGGATCATCATGCATTGATTTTCTTTGATAATGGTGCACAAGCCAATTTCATCTCTATTGACATGGCAGCCCATCTAGGCATCAGAGAGGATGAGATGGGATCCATGGGGAAAGTTGGAATGCCATGTAGAGCCCATCACACCGCTCATTTGAAAGCTTCGGTTACATATACAGGGATATGTGGACAACAAAGAGTTCTTCATTGCTCCGCTTGAGGGTTGTGATGTATTGCTTGGTATGCCATAGTATCACCATATGCACGCAACGATTGATTCTAATGCAAAAAAGATTACTATTCAGCATAAGGGAAAGGTACTCACACTTGATGTAAAGTTGAAAGGTGAATTTGTCCCTGCTATCTCTACAGCTGTCATTTCTAAAGTAATGAAAAATCATCTTTCAGCATACTTGGTTTTTACAAAGAATAAAGATGATAGTGAGAATATTGGCAACCTGTCTAAGTTAAAGAAGGATCGCATGTCATTTCTGAAAATATATGTTGATTGCTTCTCTCAGTCACTTCCAGGGCAACTACTACCTGAAAGGCCAGAAGATCATGGTATAGATCTTATCCCTCGAAGTAGCCCACCTAATAAGCCACCATATGAAATCAATGCAACCCAACAGGAGATTATGAGTCAAGTGAATGAGCTGTTAGACAAAGGATGGTTCATGGCATATGTGCATTGACTATAGTGCTTTGAATAACATCACGATAAAGAAACGCTTTCCGTTTCCTCGAATCAATGATGTTATGGATAGATTGCAAGGAGCAACCATATTCAGTCGTATAGATTTGTCATCTTTTGGATTGTGTGAGTTTCTTGTTATGACTTTTGAATGCTCCTACCACTTTTAATCAGATGATGGATTGCATCTTCAGGCCACATAGAGGATTTATGGACACTTTCTTTGATGACATGATTGTCTATTCAAAGAACCAAGCAGAGCATAGAAGACACTTAGACATTGTGTTCAATGAATTGCATGAGCATAGGCTAGTTATCAATGACAAGAAAAGTGAATTCTTCGTGCATTGTATCGGCTGATGATATTCGCATGAACCCTGCAAAGGTTAAGGTAATTCGATCATGGCCACCTTTGAGAAATATATATGAGATCCATAGCTTCTTGGATTTATGTTTTTACTACAAGAAGTATGTACGCGGGTTTGCTGAAATTGCATCTCCATTGCATGCTTTGCAAAAGAAGGATGTGCCATTTAGATGAACAGTAGTGGAAATTTTAGCATTTGAAAAGTTCAAGAAAAAAATGACTTCAGATCTTGTGCTTGTGTTGTCAGATATCTAAGAAAGTCGTTCATTGTTCAGTGTGATGCATATAGTAACAGCATTGGGGCTTTTCTTATGCAGGACAGCCGAGTTGTGGCTTATAAGAGCCGAATTCTCCACAAGCAAAAAAAAAAATTGCAGGTCTATGAGAAAGAGCTCTTGGCTGTAATTCATGCATTATCTATGTGGAAACATTATTTGTTAGGGGCTGATTTTACAATGCAAACAAACCATCAAACTTTGAGGTACTTTTTGATGCAAACAAAGTTGTCAAAGAAGCATATGAGATGGCAAGTTTTCTCTCTATGTTTCACTTTCAAATTGTCCATATTGATGGTAAAAAGAATGTTGTGGCTGATGCACTATCACATAAGCCACAAACTACAGCCATTAGTATGGTTTATCACACTGAGTTTGATGCCATGAAAGAGCAATATGTTGCTGATTCGAACTTTGCTAATATTTATAATCAGCTTTGCAACGGCCAAAGGCACTATACTCCTCAAGTGAGGCCTACAAGGCTGAATCATTAGATATTGCAGAGGGCTGACCGGAATTGTCCTTATTCAATTGCAAAACAAAGATTTGTGAGCATTTCTTAAACTCCCGTTTGAGTTGCTTTGCTGTAATGAGCTGAAAATTAGCATGATCTTGAACTCCCTCTAGGCGGATGGGCTATCCATGCATCATAAACTCCATGCAGAGCTAAGAGAAGTCCATGGCAATTTTCCCCAATTGTTTCAACCAATCACAACCCAAGACAACATCAATGGGCCCCATATCTAAGGCAATTAGATTAACTAGTGCCACATAATTTTCAGCCAAGCATAAGGGGACTGCGGGACATACATATGTGCTGATTTCTTCTTCTCCATTTACTACTTGGACCTCCAAGGGGTGGTGTAATTCCATAGGGGTGCATTTCAACCGATCAATGGCTGATTTATTGACAAAACTGTGAGTGCTACCACTGTCCACAAGGATGAAGACATGCTTTCCATGGATACTTCCTTGAATGCGTAGGGTGTTGGGGCTTCGGAAACCTATCCAAGGAGATAGAGCAAAGGGAAGTAGTAGGTGAGTGGGATATCACATCAAGTATTCATGATGCATCACCACCCGGGTCAAAAGGAAACCCATACTCCGCGTCATAGAACTGCTCGTGATCAACATGCTCAGCAAGCTCAGCCTGGTCGGTGGATAGGTCACCCTCATCATTGTGCCAATCTTCCATGACATACATGCTATGAACCTTGACCTCAGTCGTCTTGTACGGGCACTTGGAGGGATGGTCAACAATGTACTTATCCCCGCATTTAAAGCATAGGCCTTTTTCCTTCCGTTCCTTCACAACATCTGGAGAAATGAAACGCTGGCCACTGAAGCTAGGGGAAGGTGATGCAATGGACTGTTTGTTTTCAGCATACTTATTCTCAGCATGCTGTCCCAAAAGTGCCCATTTTTCTTTAAGCATGGAAGGTGGGTTAAGTGGGTACTTTAGGGCTATTATTAGGCATAGAAGTGCCTCGGAAACCACCTCCATATGGGGCTGATCTTGAAGGGATGCGGAGCTGTCCAGAATCTTGCTAAAAATGTTCATTCTTACGATACTTCCTTGCATGTCTCTCAACTAGTTCAATTACATCAAACAGTGTGGTAGGTTTTTAGGCCATGGCATCTACCGATAGGCTCAGTTCCAACCCATAGATATACGTATGCAATTTAGCATCATCGCTAATGCTCTCCACATACATGGTCAAGTTTATAAACTGATTTGTGTACTCACGTACACTGAGGTTACGTTGGTCAAGAGTGTACCATCTTCTTGCCAACCGCTCTTTTTCCACAGGAGACACAAAGACTTGGACCATATGCATTTTAAAATCTTCCCAGTCAATGAATTGATGATTCTCTCGATTGATATAGTGTCACCATGTGTGGGCAAATCCTTCCAAGTGGAGAAAAGCAAAAAGTATTTTCTGATCATCAGTTCGAGGGTAGATATTGAAGTAGAACTCCAACTTGGACATCCATTTCTCCAAGTTAGATGGTGAGGGAGATTGCCCATTGTACTTTGTTAGGATGATCTTGTCACACAGATCATGAGGGTCATGCTACCCATGAAACCCTTGCTGCCCATACATCCCATAGTGGCCATACATACCTTGTTGTCCATACATCCCATATGGTGCATTTATCCCATGCTGTCCATTATAGCCAGGCTGCCCATGATTGCCATGCTGGCCATTGGTACCATATTGTCCATGATGGGGCTGATTCATATAGGGTGCATGGGGGCTCCTAGGAAGAGTGGGGGAATTTCTTCCAAGGGTGGGAGGGGGCCTCAATGGGGTGTTGGCTATATGGTTGATTGGGGGGTTCAACAGAGGTTCATCGTGCACATAAGAGGGTTCACCAACCTCATAGGTAGAAGCGGGGATTCCCTTAGCACCAAGTATGCCCTGTGGACCATGCAATGGCTCCTGATGTAGTGGACGTCTAGATTCATGCCTAGAGTCATTGACCTTCTCTTGGGATGAAGCAGTAGCTAATTAAGCAACAAGAGTAGTGAGTTGCTTCAAGGTCTATTGAGTCCTTGAGTTTGAGAGAGCCATGTGCTCGATCGCTTCATCAAACTTGGACATCATTTGGCGGTGGTTGGTGACCATGTCAATATGTTGTTCTATGTGACAAGGCTCATACTGACATAGGGTGTGATTGAGCCGGGTCTATGGATCCGTGTCGAGCATTTCATCCTGCATATCACCATGGCAATCTTGTGCCGAGCTCGGTTCATCGTTCATGGAGGTCCGGGAGTCTCTAATCTCCCTCTAGAGTTCCTCATGGGCCTTGCTTTTGCCTTTCTGGCCAAACATCTGGATGCAGTCCACATGACTTGCTGTAAGTAAATGGGGGGTAACTTTTTGTAGGAAACTCCGATTAGTGAGATTTTCGATTCACGTCAGAGGGGACAAAGCCCTCTTCGAGATGAGCTATTAATCTTTGTGACAGAAAATGATCAGAATTTTCTGCAATGGAATTACGGTGCTTGTCCTGGAGCGGTCTGCACCCTGTCCACAATGCCCCTAGTGCACAAAAATGGACATAACTTCCAAACCATAGCTCCGATTGGGGAGATTTTTTATTCAAACCGGAGGGGACAAAGCCCTCTTCGAGGTGAGCTATAGGCTCCACTCCCAGATTCAATATAGAATATTCTGTAATAGGATCTTTGTGACTGTCTTGCAGGACTGTGACTAAAAACACTGCTTGTCTCTTATTGCAAAAGCCTTATATGGATGGATCATATGTTGAGAGGCCTAATCAGCAACATAAATAGCATCCTGAGCATACTACGCATTATCCAAGTATCATTGCATATCCATCTACTCTGTCATCAATGCATAAGTGAATTTACTGCCATACATCTTCTTCTAACTGCATGCACAAGTGCCACTAGCATTGCGGGGGTATCCAAAGGGGATCATTGCATCAAGGGAGGTGGTGATCATGGGGAAGTACCTGCACTTGCATACAAGTATCGAGCTCCGGATCACCGAGAGATAGGCAAAGTCCCCCCCCCCCCCCCCCCCCGGGCCGGGTTGTGCACCCCTTCAGGGTCTTAAGTGGTAAGGGAGGGTCACCTCTCTTTTGTCTTACCACCTCACCTAGCATCGGCCTTTTTCCTCAACCGGAGTATACATGGCAGACATTTTTATTAAGCAATTAGCATGAGATGCATTGGAAAGGAGGCATTGGGCCTTTTCATGAGATACAAGGAATAAACAAGGGTTGGGTTAGGGGTTACCTTGGCAGTCCAGTGACTCACTGGCTGCTACTTACCCGATTACAATGGCTATTACTCACTTTGAGGCTTATCCAAGGTCACATGACAAGATGGGGGTTAATGTCAATCAATACAATGAATTTAAGGATGAGTTATGATGCATGCATACAAGAGGGATTAAACTACTAAGCCTATGCTATCTTTAATCTCTCCAACAAGGGATTAAGCTCAGCAAGTGGATAAACATAAGAGATTAAAATCAAATTGTCATACCTCTTTAGGGCTTGGAGAAGATGGTTCTCGTCATGATGCCCATTTTCTCCATCAAGCAAGCCCAGTTGGTTGGAGCACTCCCATGGATGAAGGGTTCAGCATTCGAATGCTTCCAATGATGATGATGGCTCCCGTGCTTGTTCCTGAGCTTGAACTTTAAGAAAGGAAAGCTTCAAGTGAAGCTTTCATGGCTACCCTCAAGAAATCTCTGCATGCTGATCTCCACAACTGCAATTTAGGTAAGAAAGAGGCAAAAAGGGTAAATGGGGGGGGGGGGGGGGGGGGGGGGCAGCCACCTGAGGGCTGAGCTCCATGGGTTGTGGGCTGGATCAAAAGCTTGAACTAAGCAATAATGGCTGCCCACAAGTAGTGTACAGCAAGGAATTCAACCAAGGCTCAATGTCAGGGGAGAAAGGGTTAAATCTTGCTGAAAGAGGGTTCAGCTCTTTCCCCAAGAGGCCAAGAATGCCAGGGGAGAGGCCAAGAGCAGGAGTGGGAGGCAGGAGGAGGCCAAGGGCAGCAGCGTAATTTGCGCCGCGAATTGCGGGTTGCTGCTTGTTGCTTGTGGCAAGGTTTCCCTGACCACACCAAGGTGCTTAAAATGAAGCTAGAGATGAGGGGAATCACGCTTTGGTGTTGGCTGATGTATTGGAGGTGTTTGGAGCAAGCTTAGAGAGGTTATGTGGGTTGGCAGCCATGGCAATTTGCAAGAGAGAGAGAGAGGAGGACAGGGGCAAAAATTAACTGGGGTTTTTGCCCTCTTCCAACTCCTGGAACTCTAAACTTAGCCTGGAACCCCTAAAATTTGCATGAAAAGAAATGACGACCTGCAATTTTAACCATTTCACCTCCAGTTATGTCCGAGTCTCCAACCATAGCTCCTACTTGCTCTAAAATCTTAGGTTAACTGTAGTCCTTCTTGCTCCACCTGTACCTGTAAGCTGAGTAACTAGGGTTTTTGGGATTTGAAAATGAAGAAAGGGAAAAGAAGAAAATGACCAAAGCCTAAAGCTCTAATACCACTTGTAATGAATGAAGCTGAGAGGAGAGAGGAGAGGAGCTGAAGAGAGAGAAAGAAACCAAGAAGATGAGGAAATAAGACTAGAAGAGGAGAGAGAAAGACAGAAAAGAGAGGAGAAGAGAGGAGAAAGCCATGGAAGCTGAAGATTAAGGTGAAGAGTATATTCTTGATGATAACTGGGTGCCCTAATCTGGGACTCTTACACCTTATATACCCCAGTCAGTGTGACTGGGTGTCTAACCCCTAGTTTGTATGTATCCCACTTGTTACACGATGTCAATTATACTAGCTCTTGAAAATAGAGAATAACCATGTCTCTATGCCCGTCATCAATATCTTACAATAGCATACAAGACTATCCTATCAAAAATGCCTCTAAACATATGTGACAACAAATTTTCCACTTTTGGCCACACCACCAAAGAGTCCCCCTCATGTGAGCTCAAGACAAGGAGCCAAGCCCGCTCTCTATTAAATACCAACTCATAATGAATCCGGATGGCAATCCCAACTCCAGGATTTGAACCTGTCAAACTATGATCAATGCGTCAAGAATGTCCCTCTCTAGAACCTATGCACTTGTATATCTATATAGATGAGGCTCAAGGCTACCCCATCTCACACTCCCTCTCTGGCACTAGAGAGTCATGAGGGATAACCGCATCACTTGGACTAGAAAGCATTAGAGGAAGGGACAATCAAGCCCTTTCCTTGATCTGAAGAAGTGCATTCCTGTCACGCCTGGGACTACTCCTTGGCTGGAGGATTGGGGTCGAAATCTGAGAAAGAGGATGACTTATCGGAGGAGTCCATATCCCACTTCTTATTCTCCTTCTTCCATAAGGCTGCTAACTCCTTGCAGTACTTCCACAAGTGTCCCTTCTTACCATAGTGATAACACTCGGCCTTCGATTTCTTCTTCCTCCCACCCCTCTCTGAAGCTATAAAGGCCTCATTGGAACCTCCATAATGAGACAAAAGCCTCCCCTGTAAACACGAAGATGCCTCATGCTCAAGTGGCATCAAGGATATATGTGTAAAGCTCAAGAGTATAGATGATACATGTGCCCTCAAAGCATTCACCACTCCATTAAACTCTTTTGGGGAGAGGGGGGGGGGGGGGGGGGGGGGGGTGTGTCAGAGTGCAGCGGTGCGGAAGCGTAGGACTGAGAGAGAGAGAACGCAGAGAGAGAAGAGAGAGAGAGACAGTGGAAGATGAAGATCTGCTGTATAAAGTGTGCTGAATACAAAGATATGCAGATATATACACGGGCGCAGTGCGCTGGACTGCGTGTCTCCACCTCGACGATGCAACCTACTGTTCACCTCGAAGTCCGCTGCAGTCTGCACTATCTCCTGTCTGAAATCTGCGAACAGAGACGGAATCTGAGCGTGCCACCGGTCTGTAATCTGCGAGCAAAGAAGTGTTGGAGACTGCTGGAGAACTCGGCTATTTATAACCAGAATCTGGGCGAAAAACAGGGCGCCAGAAATAGCCTGTCGGCTGCATTAAATGCAGCCGACTTGTTGAGATGGCAAGCTCAACACATGTTCAGGGCTTTCCCGCAGTTATTTTGGGCATCTGAGGCCGTTTCAGGGCCCGTTTTAGAGTCGCAAGGTTGCAGACAACAGTTTCAGGGTACACTGTGACTTCGACTGTATTGACCAAACGTGGGTGCGCAGGTTACAGATTTCAGATCTGTAAGTTCAAAGGTGTTTACCAGTGAGCAAACACAAGGTTTATCTGCAAACTGGTTGCAGATTGCATGTATTGTTGAGTAGACAGTGAAAAAGGCTGTCTGGTGTATTGCTGTGCACTACAGGTCAAGGGTTGCAGAAGATTTGCTTGCTGTTTGGTATTAATTTTGTGATAATGGCAGAGAACAGTGGAAGCCCCATCATTGAGAAGCTCGACAAGAACAACTACCCATCATGGAAGTTTCGTGTCACGAACTTCCTTATTGGAAAAGGCCTCTACGAGTTCGTTTCAAGTGAAGAAAAGGAGTCGGAGATGAGTGATCCTCCAACTGCAGAAGAGACAAAGGCACGGAAAGAATGGAATGCAAAGGATAAAAAGGTCATGTATTGGTTGTCTGCAGTAATTGACAATAATATGCTGGGACACATTAGAAATGCAGAGAATTCATATGCAGCTTGGACCATACTTGAAAGTATGTTTTCTGTAAATACAAAGGCATGAAAGATTCAACTCAAGCAAGAGTTGAATACATTAAAGAAAGGGAAGATGTCTATCAATGAGTATGCACTGAAGGTAAGAAGCATTGCAGATGCATTGGCAGCGATTGATGCAATGCCCGATGATGATGATTTGGTGTCGTCTACCTTGGGTGGACTTAACAATGAAAAGGCTTGGAAGTCTTTTGTAACTTCTGTATATGTTAGAAAGCCATTTCCAGATTTCGATGAGTTGGTCTCTCTAATGATCACTGAAGAAATCAACATGCAGAGTGAGACATCTGAAAGAAGTGGTGAACAGGTCCAGGCTTTCTACTCCAGTTCTGGAAGGGGACGTGGCAGGTTCTCTTCAAGAGGCCGTGGTACAGGCCGTGGTAGTGACAACCAGCAAAACAGATTGAATCAGCAATTTGGCGATATGCAGGTTTCAGGAGGTCGTGGTAACTTTAGAGGCAGGGAGAGCTTTAGAGGAAGAGGTGGATGGCAGAACAGAGGTTCTAACAATTCTGGTATTGTATGCCACTACTGTGGCAAAACAGGTCATATTGCAGCCCAATGTTATGCTAAGAGAGATGATATCCGCAGTGGTAAGTTGCAGCAAGGAAACTATGCATCGTCTTCACGACAGAATGGAGACAAAAATGAACGTTTGTTCGTTATGCAGCATATGTTGAATGCTGTTACAGAAAAGGGAACACATGAAGATGTTTGGTATGTTGATTCAGGTGCATCCAATCATATGACCAGCCATGCAGAATGGTTTGGAGAGATGCAGGATTTGCAGAATGCAGGTTATGTGCAGACGGGTGATGACTCATGCCACCCAATTTCACACATTGGAAAAGTTCCCTTGTCCTTGCATGATGGTAAGACAAAGAGTCTTTCAGATGTATTGCATATGCATCTATTACAAAGAACTTGGTGTCAATCGGTCAAATGGTAGAGCAAGGGCTGCAAGTCAGATTTAATGCAAAGGGCTGCTTTGTAGAAGACTTCAATGACAAGTGCAGGTTGGTAGCAAAGGGAAGTAGAGTTGGACGTATGTTCACTCTAGATGTTGGAATTCCTACTATGAATGCTGCTATGTATGCCAAAGGAAAAGGTGTTGTTGCAGACATTGAAATTTGGCACAAACGCATTGGACATGCAAATGTACAAAGGCTGAAATTAATGCAATCCAAAGGGTTGGTTACAGGTTTGCCTACTTTTAAAGTTGCAGAATTTCAGAAGGTATGTGAAGAATGTAAGTTTGGTAAGCAGGCAAGACAACCCTTTTCACATGACAGAGATGTAAGCAGAAATATCCTTGATGTTGTGCATACAGACATTTGGGGGCCTACACAAAATGTATCTCTTGGAGGCAGTTCATACTTTGTCACATTCATTGATGATTGTTCTAGAAAGCTGTGGGTATATTTTATGAAGGAAAAGAGTGAAGCTTTTGAGCACTTTAGAACTTTCAAGGCTGCAGTTGAAAGAGAAACAGGCTTGAAAGTAAAGTGCTTGAGGTCAGATGGAGGGGGAGAGTACCTCTCCAATGAGTTCAGTGATTTTCTGAGGTCTCATGAGATAAAGAGACAGTTCACATGCAGGTATACCCCATAGCAAAATGGGGTTGCAGAAAGGAAAAACAGGCATATTGCAGAAGTTGCACGTGCCTTGATGGCTGAAAAGAATATGCCTAAGCATTTTTTGTCTGAGGCTGTTCATACTGCTGTTTATATTATGAACAGAACTCCCACAGCTGCAGTTCATGGTATGACTCCCGAAGAATGTTTTACAGGTAAGAAGCCTGATGTTTCACACTTGAAAGTATTTGGCTGCATTGCGTATGTTCATGTGCCAAATGAGTTGCGGAAGAAACTAGATCCAAAAGCTGAAAAGTGTGTCTTTATTGGATACTCTTTAGAGCAGAAAGGGTATCGCTGTTACAACCCTGTCACATGTAAGTTCAGAGTGAGCAGGGATGTCATCTTTGATGAAATGAGCAGTTGGTATGCATCTAGTGGTGATGCATTGGATGTTGATGATGATCATGACACTCATGTGCAGGCTGAAAGGCAAGAATCACGGACTCTTAGTGGACCAGAGACATCATCTGGTAGCCCTTGGTCTGGGGGACTAAGGAGTACCTCTACATCTTCGAGTGCATCTAGTAGCACTACAGGTAAAGACAAAGGAAAGAATAAAGTGTCAGAAGGCATTGATGCAGTTCTTGATGGAGACTCTAGTGGCTCAGAGAGCTTGGATGATGAGCTTGGCATTCCTTCAGTGAGGACTCCAGGTGTGCAGAGAGCACGCGTTAATGCAAAGACTCCATTGAGTGATCCAGTGGTACGCAGGTCTAGCAGGGTGAGATACCCTGTTAAAAGATTTGGTTTTGAAGGTTATGCAGCTCACCATTATGCTTATATGGTGAAACTAGTTGAGGATGTTGAGCCCACATGTTTTGAGGAGGCTATTGGTCATGCTCATTGGGATGCAGCAATGGATGAGGAGATGGCTGCATTAGAGGCCAATAAGACTTGGGATCTAGTATCATTGCCGAAGGGAAAGAAAGCTATTGGATGTAAGTGGGTTTATAAGATTAAGCACAATGCAGATGGTTCTATTAGCAGGTACAAAGCTAGGCTGGTTGCAAAAGGCTATGCTCAGACATATGGCATAGATTATGATGAAACCTTCAGTCCAGTTGCTAGGATGACAACTGTCAGATGTGTGATTGCTTTGGCAGCAGCCAAAGGTTGAAGGTTGCAGCAAATGGATGTAAAGAATGCCTTCTTGCATGGTGATTTGCAAGAAGAAGTGTTTATGGATCAGCCAGCAGGTTATGAAGATTTAGAGCATCCCACGTATGTGTGCAGGTTGAAGAAGGCACTCTATGGGCTCAAGCAAGCACCTAGAGCATGGTCTGACAAGATTAGAGAGTATCTTGTCAATATTGGCTTTTATATTTCTGATGCTGATCACTCACTTTATGTGAGAAAGGGAGATGCAGGTTTGGTCATCATAGTCATCTATGTGGATGACTTGATTATTACAGGTGACAGTGATAGTGGAATTGCTGAAGTTAAGGGCTATTTGAAGATGAAGTTTGAGATGAAGGATTTAGGTGAGCTAAGATACTTCCTTGGCATTGAGGTGATCAGATGTGATGATGGTATATGGCTGTCCCAAAGACAGTATGGCTTGGATATGTTGTCCAAGTATGATATGACTGCATGCAAACCACTTTCAGTCCCGTTGGAGCAGAATGTAAAGCTGAGTGCTGATGTTGGGGATGAGATAGAAGACCCTACTATGTTCAGGAGGATAGTGGGGAGTTTGATCTACATGACCATTACAAGGCCAGACTTGAGCTACGTTGTTGGTCTTGTGAGTCAGTTTATGCAAGTACCTAGAAAGCCACATTTGGATGCAGTCAGACGCATATTGAGATATGTGAAGTCCACATTACATTATGGGCTTTTCTATGAGGCAGGTACAGACGTACAGGTGTTTGGATACACAGATGCAGATTGGGATGGTAGTATGTCTGACAGACGATCTACCCGCGGATACATGTTCTCTCTTGGTAGTGCAGCAGTTGCTTGGAGCAGCAAAAAGCAATCTACAGTTGCTTTGTCGAGTACAGAGGCTGAGTATAGAGGTGCTGCTGTTGCAGCATGTGAGGTAGTATGGCTGCAAAAGTTACTGGCTGATTTGGATGTGCAGGTGGAAGGTCCAGTTGTCATTTATTGTGACAACATGAGCAGTATACAGTTGGCTAGGAACCCTGTGTTCCATGCCAGGACAAAACATATTGAGGTACACTACCACTTTGTGAGAGAGAAGGTACTAGCAGGTGAGATTGACTTGGTGTATGTCAGCACACAGGATCAGATAGCTGATATCTTCACGAAGGCAGTGGGTACAGAGAAGCTTCAAAAGTTTCGAAGCTTACTTGGAGTTGCAGAGATGCAATTGAGCTTGAGGGGGAGTGTTGAGATGGCAAGCTCAACACATGTGGACATGGATGATGGACCGCCTGGTTAGATGGGTCCACACGTCTACACTTAGCACGTCGGTGGTCATTATGACTCTCACATGGCCACTGACTCATTACTTATTATATTCAGGATGTTACACCTATTTACAGCTGGCATAGTTATAGTGCCAGTCAACTAGTGTAGTCGGTTATGCATTGTTTGACTTAGTAGGCCACTTTCCTTTTATGTTGTATCTTATCTATACTTTGTGTACATTGTAAAGTGTGTGGAAGAATAAGAAGAAACCAGCAAGAAAACGTTTTTGGCCTCCATCTCTCTTCTTGTCTCTTAAGTGAGCTTATCCTTGTGCATTCTGTGTGTGTTCGGCGCAGCATCTTGAGCAATCCCCTCCACCACGCAATTCTTGACACGACTGTCTGAACAGGTCGGACTGCCACGTGGCAGTCCGACTGCACACGGACAGCACCTGTCCGACTGCACCTGCTGCACAGGCTGTGATCTCCTCTAACACCCCCTCTCAGAGCCTGGGCGGGGCAGAAGCCTGAGGGATCTGGAATGTCGCCGAAGTAGAGCCTGGGGAAGTGCCTTCGTAAACAAATCCACAAGATTGTCCTCCGTCTTGCAGTACTCCACAGTGATGGTCTTATCCAGAAGCTTTTCTCTGATGAAGTAGTACTGGATCTCTATGTGCTTCGTCCGGGCATGAAACACAGGGTTCCGTGCCAAGGCAATGCAACTCTCATTGTCACATTGCAGCAAAGTAGGACGAGTATGGGGGCACCCAAGCTCCTCCAACAATCTCCGAAGCCACACAGCCTCACATGTGGTGGAAGACGCGGCCCGATACTCCGCCTCAGTAGACGAAAGGGCTACCGTGGGCTGCTTCTTGCTACTCCATGAGATAACACCCGCACCCAAGGTAAAACAGTAACCTGTAGTAGACCGCCTGTGGTCCACATCCCCGGCCCAATCCGAGTCGCTCCAACCTGTAAGGACAAGATCTGAATAATCGGTCCCTGCAGGATAATGAATCCCTAAATCAGACGTCCCCCTCAAATACCGAAGTATCCTCTGAGCAGCCTGCCAATGCACCGTCTTAGGTTCACTCATGAACCCTGCCAAGAGCCCAACAGCAAAACAAAGATCAACCCGAGTGTTGAGAAGCCAAATCAAGGATCCAATCAACTGACGATAGCGGGAAGCATCCGCCATAGGAGAAGCTGAATGGGAAGTGGCCTTCCAGTTCGGATCCATAGGAGTAGAAAGGGTCCGACAATCCTCCATCGCAAAAGACACCAAGAGCTCCTATACATATCTCTGCTGAGAGATGAAGATCCCCCTCTGAGACTGATAAATCTCATGGCCCAAAAAGAAATGGAGTAGACCCAAGTCTGTCATCTCGAACGTCCGATGTAAAGCTCACTTTGTCTCTTGGACCTGCTGTGCATGATCACCTGTGACAATCAAATCATCAACATACAACACAAAAAGCACACAACCATCCTCGGAAGTGTGAACATAAAGCTGCGGATCGGCCTTAGAACGCCGATATCCCAACTGAGACTAAAGGAACGAATCAATCTTCTCGTTCCATGCACGAGGAGCCTGCTTGAGGCCATACAAGGCCTTCTTCAACCTGTAGACTTTCCCATCTGAGGATCCAAAGCCAGGAGGCTACTCAACATAGATCTCCTCCTTCAAATCACCATTGAGGAAGGCCGACTTCACATCCAACTGGTAAACAGGCCATCTCCTATGGCCAGCCAAGGCAAGAACAGCTCTAATGGTCGCCATACGAGCAGTGGGGGCAAAAGTATCATGACAATCAATCCCTGGGCGCTTTGCAAAACCTTTAGCAACAAGGCGAGCCTTGTGCTTATCCAAAGAACCATCGCTAAGGTATTTGGTCTTGAAGACCCACTTGACGCCAATCACCTTCTTATTCGGGGGGCGGGGCATGAGAGACCAAGTGCCATTCCTCTCAATAGCCTCCAACTCGGCTTCCATAGCTTTCTTCCATGGGGCGGACTGTAAAGCCTCCTTCACGGAGGTGGGCTCTCGATCCTGCATAACACGGGTCATCAAACAATAGTTAGAGCAAACAAGCTCCGTAGAATGTGCCTGGTGCCGCCGTGACCGCCGCGGACCATCTTCCGGTCCCCACTCCTCAAGAACCCCCTCGATCCCGGAATCCCGGAGTGTGTCACGGGCCCATCGAGGAGGAGGCCGAACCTCCCCTCGTCTCTCCCCATCAACTGAAGACTCGGGAATATCCACCGGTGGTAACTCCTCAGGGGTGACCGGTGGAGCAGTAGACTCTGTGTCAGAAACAGAATCATAATCAAACGGCACGGGCTCCAATGGTACTGTAGCAGGAGCCCAACTCTCCCCTGGATCTCCAAGAACGGGATGCTCCTCACCCGTTGATATAGCCGGAACCTCCACAAACCGCACATCTCGACTAGTGTACACATCCCGCTTGACGGGATCATACAATCGATAGCCTTGGGACTGGGAGCTATAGCCAACAAATACCTGTCTTCGGGAAGCTGCTTCAAATTTATCACGGCGAGCCTTGGGAATGTGAACATAGACATCACACCCAAAGACCCTAAAGTAAGAAACATCGGGCTTAGTCCCAAAGTAAGCCTCAAAAGGGGTCATCCCATCAACGGCCGAAGTGGGGGATTGATTAAGGATGTGGACTGCAGTAGCCACAGCCTCGGCCCACAGAACCTGAGGGGTCTGTCGGTGCTCCATCATGGTGCGCGCCATCTCGATCACACTGCGGTTTTTCCGTTCAAGAATGTCATTTTCTTGAGGAGTGTTGGTATTGGCAAACTCCTGATGAATACCTTTATCTGCACAAAACCGAGCAAACTCATTAGAAACAAATTCACCTCCCTTGTTGGATCGCAAGGTCTTCAACTTCCGGCCCGATCGGTTCTCCTCAAAGAGAAGCTAATCCTTGAAGTGGGAGAAAGCTTCTGATTTTAATGCCAAGAAATAGACCCATGTCATCCTGCTGTAGTCATCTACGATCAACATGAAGTACGAGCTCCCACGCAAGGACTCATTCCTCATAGGGCCACATAGATCGGTAGATACAAGCTCCATCGGTGAAGTAGACCGCCGCGAAGCTGTGTGGGGAAAGGCATCCCTATGCTGCTTCCCACGAATGCAGGAGACACATGGCTGCTAGCTCACCACTATATCCGGCAACCCTCGAACAAGCTGTCTAGGTGACGCCCTCCGAAGATAATCATAGTTGAGGTGACCAAACCGAGCATGCCATAACTCTGACTGTGGCTGAGAGGTAAGAAGAAGAGTAGAAAGGGCGGTGGAAGACTTCAATTTATAGATGCTGTTCTCCTCATATCCGGATGATAGAACCTTCCCTCGACCCACGATCAAGGACTCGCACCGTAGTACTGTCAAACTCTACCAAAAGTCCAAGGGAGCAAATCTTATAAACTGACAGTAGATGATACCCTAAGCCTGGTACATGCAAGACCTCTGAGGTATGGGTACCACCATGTCCATCTGGAATAAGCTGCATCTTACCCCGTCCTGCAATAGATACTGAAGAGCTATCTCCAATGAGAATCTGCCCACGCGAGGGTCGCAACTGGGCAACACCATCTGATGAAGGAGTCATGTGCCGGGAGGCACCACTATCAACGATCCACTCTCGAGCCTGGGGAGCCGTCATCGCAGCATCAGAAGCATTCGGTGAAGAGTCCTCAATGACAGCTAAATGAAGAAATGCAGTTGATGAGGGTGCAGCCACCGCTCCAGAATCCTTTGTGTCCTTCTTGTTGGTGTCCTTCTTGTCTTTGTCAAGGCAATCCTTCTTCCAATGGCCAGTCTTTCCACAAATATGACATGTGGATTCTTTGTCCTTGTCCTTCTTTGACTTGTTATCCCCCTTCTTCTTCTTTTGGTCCTTCCCCTTCTTCTGAGAGGCTTGACCTGTCAGCGCCTCCGACTTGGAAGCATTCTGTCCCTTTAGTTGTTCCTCTTGGTCCAAGACCATAGGAACCAACTCTTCCCACCGAAGAGTAGACTCCCGCCCCGAAGCAATAAGGGCGGAGTAGAAGGTACCGAATCGTGGCGGCAACTGGGACAATAGTGTGATCACCATGTCTTCGGAGGAAATCGGCTTCCCCGCATTCTGAACCTGCATCTAAAGCTGTCTTAGCTTGTTGATGTGCTCCCACAGCGAAGAAGACTTGTTTACGGACAAGGTCCGCATCTGTACCTCCAAAGAAACCCGCTTCATAAGGGTCATCCGATTGTACATTTGATCAAGCTCCAACCATATCTCCCGAGCCACTGTTAAGTGCTCGATGTGAGCGATCACGATTGTAGTACAAGATAGAAAAAGAAAGGAACGAATCCTGGCATTCAGTTTGTCCCAATGAGACTGAGCCTTGGCCAACTCCGCACGAGCATCGGAAGAGAGTTTGGACTCATCTCTTACCGAGGGCCGGTCAATCTCCTCCTATACAAGCTCCGCCAAATCATAGGACTCAAGGATGGCCAACATCATGACGCGCCAGATGCGGTAGTTGTCGCCATCGAGCTTCTGATCTGCAGGAAGAGCCGGTAAGACAGGCACCTTCCGGTCCATAATCGACTGGAACTCCAAGTCAATCTCTGTAGACATCTTCACCTGTAATGCCTTCACAAACACAAAAGCAGCCCCCTCTAACTGTGAAAACTCAGCTTGCTAAGGCTCTTCCGCGCCCTCAAAATTCTTCACCTGCCGGAGGCGATGAAAAAGCAAAACCTGCACTTGTAGGCTGAAAACTCAAACTTCCTCCGTGTCAAACAGCAGCAAATCCACCACCTGGACTCCTTTCCTGTGCGCCCACGCTCGCTTCAGCCTTGTTCCAAGGCGCAGCCCTCCTCTCTGCCCTCAAACACTGAAAACGCAAATTTGTGTCGCGATAGAAACTCCTCTTTAGGTTGGTTCTGCACTCAGTTAGCCCTTTAGCACTGCTCAAATACCATGTCAGTGCAGCGGTGCGGAAGCGTAGGACTGAGAGAGAGAGAACGCAGAGAGAGGAGAGAGAAAGAGACAGTGGAAGATGAAGATCTGCTGTATAAAGTGTGCTGAATACAAAGATATGCAGATATATACACGGGCGCAGTGCGCTGGACTGCGTGTCTCCACCTCGACGATGCAACCTGCTGTTCACCTCGAAGTCCGCTGCAGTCTGCACTGTCTCCTGTCTGAAATCTGCGAACAGAGACGGAATCTGCGCGTTCCACCAGTCTGTAATCTGCGAGCAGAGAAGTGTTGGAGACTGTTGGAGAACTCGGCTATTTATAGCTAGAATCTGGGCGAAAAACAGGGCGCCAGAAATAGCTTGTCGGTTAATGCAGCCGATTGTCTGAACAGGTCGGACTGCCACGTGGCAGTCCGACTGCACACGGACAGCACCTGTCCGACTGCACCTGCTGCACAGGCTGTGATCTCCTCTAACGGGGGGCCGGGGGGAGAGCTTGTAGAGTACCGTTCCCACAAGATGTGCCTCTAGAAGGGCAGATTGTATGTATCAAAACTAGTCTTATACCTATGTAACTCAAAGCAAAAAGGACTAAATGGTGTCCTTAGACTCAAACTTCATCTACTAAAGCTGTCCATAAAGTAACACCTACTACACGCATGGTGGAAGGTGCCTTATACAACATCTAAATCTTTTGAATATACTTTGGGAGATGTCCTGCAAAAGGTAACCGCTGATAGAACCTCTTTAGAAATACATCGAAGAAGAGCAGAATAGCCACGCACATCATCCCAATCCCATGTAAGCACAGCTTCCTCATAGTTATCCTCATCAAAATCTTTGGGAAGAGGAAAAGGACGCTGAGACCGAGGAATAGGTCCACTACCAATGTACCAAATCTGCTTCTACACAAACCAAGCTTTCATTACAGCACTCCATGTAAGATAGTCAAGTCCATGTAACTTATCATTTGTAGAAGTTCACAGAGGAGCCATCTGGAGAGGGGAGGAAGAAAAGATAGAGAAGAGAAGATAGACAAAGAGAAAAGGCAACAATCTAAACAGCATAGTCTGCACAAAATTCGAGTTCATACACAGTATTCACAAGCTGACCATGAAAAATCAATTGCAAAAAATGGAAAACATCCAACAAACACTATGAGTAAAGAGAAGATGTTGTTGCCCAACCTCCAAGAGTAAGATTGGCACAAAACGCACGGTTGCTAATGAAAACGAAGAGTAACCAATATTAAATGCACTCAATCTACAATAAATGCAGCAAACAAGGAAAGTGCAAGTAGCTGGAGAAAAAACGCAGCCTTCAAATGATGAGAGACAGAGCGATGGCACCAAGCAGTAGTCGCCACATCAGCAAGTGTGTAGACGGCCTATAATCAACAAAAAAGCATGCAGCAGGAACCTAGATCCTGCAATCTAATACCATGTTGAAAGTGGTGCAGCAATGGAAGCATAGACAAGTACTGAAATAAACTACTAAACACAAGACAGAAGAGAGAAAACAAAAGAACACTGCAAAGAAGAGAACTCAAAGATGTGCTTAAGAAATGGAATCCATATACCAAACACGAGACAATTGCATACAACAGTGAGTCGTTAGCTACATGGGCACTGGCACCAGCTCCTCTCTCCAACAAAAGTCCACTTGAAGAATGATGATGACTATATGATCGAGGAGGAGGAGCCCAATAAATAGGCACAAAATAGGCCATAACCAGCAGCTGATCTGCTGGCCGACTAGCATAAAATGCCAAAAACCACATGAAATGCCCACACTAAAAATGCCTAAAATCCTAACAAATGTGCCCAACCCATCACACACGCAAAGACTCACACATGAGCTGACAATCTTGCTACCAACTAGTTTTTCCTTGACTGCATCTTTTCAGCTAAAAATAAAGAGTGCCCTCATCAAGAAAATCAGCCAATATTGCGAATGAGTTTAGATCTTGGCGCTCCACTTTGGAGGTGGAGGGACCATTGCCCTTCTTGAAAGCAGCCCTTGGATATTGACAATCCAAAGATCAAAAGCAAGGCAAGTAGGAGGGTCCCACAAATGGTCTGTAGAGACTTTCGTAGCCGAAGGTTTCTCTAGGCTCTTGGAAACCTTGTCATTAGCAGTGGGTACAACCAACAGCTTATCTTTGTGCCACACATAAGTGCACAAGTGGTCCTGTGAGGTGGTACGTGTGACTACTGCTAATGCCACATCAAACTTTGACACGAGCATCAACCCAAACCTGATTTGTGGAATCCAATGACTACATAGGTTGCTTCCCTTTGTCCACATGATTCCTCATAAGGGCCTCATAGGCTTGAGGGCCATCATCCATAGGTGCATCAATGACTAGTGGAGCCAAGCCCCCATCAACATCAGCAGCCTTCTCTGGGCATTCAGCCATAAAGTGCCCAAATTGGCCACAAGAAAAGCAATGCCCTGCAAAAGTAGCCCATTTCAAATGATAGTGCAATGAAGGCATCTGAGAACAATCTAAGTGCAAGCAATTGGGCCTTTTACACGAGGTGTCCCACAGCATGCACAAACAATTCCAATTGGTAGCCTGCATGCTGGGGGGAACCAAAATTGTACCAATCGCTCCCATAGCATCCTTAAGCAACGGCCAATAAACGGCGGGACAATATTCGACCTCGAACCACATTGTGCATTCCTACTATAGCAAACATTGGAAGTCTGCTAGTGGCCTCCAAGCCACAACATGAACCAGGTGTCTATCAAAGAAAAGCAGAACTCTAGCCAGAAGAGCATCTTGAGCTTGCTGATTTGAGCAAAACCTCATAGAAGCCTTGTGGGCCAACAAAGTTTTCGTCCATGAATTCAGTCAGGAGAGCATGAAATCCTACCTGTGAAGAAAAGTATGACCCCTCTTTCATAAAAGGCTGAAAAAGAACGCAGTACATTATTGGTACCTGCATTGGCATCCAAAACATCCTCTTTATCCTGGACTAGAAAGGAGTCAACCCCTAATATTGGCGAATTCCAATAGATGTTCCCAGTCCAACTCCTCAGATTCCCTAGCAGGCAATGTAACCTACGCATTAAAACGAGCACACTGCTCTGACTATGGAATGGCATGAGAACCTGCCCTCACATCATCAAGAGTGTGGTAGTTGCATTCCCTCCCAGCATCAAGATCATGTTTACTGCACTTGACGAGGGGTTGCACATCAGAACCAGGGTGAGCCTCAGAACAGGGAGCAACCAGCTCCGTGCAAGGGACCATTTCTTGCTGTTCTTCATCATCCAAATCTGGCCCAAGGGCATCCACCACTTGATCAATGAAGGCCATGTTCAGCTCTGGCATGGTGCAGGACACAAGGATTCAGGATATTCGCTACAGCATAGGCCTGGCTCACAGCAAATAACATGCTGCTCCCATAGTAGATCACACTGCATGTGCAGTCCCACTTGGACCTGATCAGAGCTCCCACCCAGAAGCCTGGAACTTCTGTTCTCTCTCTCTCTCTCTCTCTCTCTCTCTCTCTCTCATATATTTCATATTCTATCTCAGCATGTGCATCTGATTACACATTGTTACACTGACAGATGGTTGGAGAGAATGATCACAACAGTAAGGAAAGAGGAAAAGCTGATCGCTAGCCGAAGGACCAGCTTACTAGCCAGCCTACTGCTCATAAATGAGCTGACCTGAAAATGCAAGCCAACTTCAGTAAATGTTGGTCCCCCACCCAAGGAATGTCTGCCTAGGCTTGCAAATGTCCAATTAACTAAGAAGTTAAAAACAGTCCACGACATCTGGAACCTACTGCCCAACACGAATGCATGTTGGCATTCACTGAATCCATGCTGTCATCTCCTAGTTGTGAGCTCCATCAGAGCTTGAAAAATATCATTCATCATTTTTCCTCATGTGCAGTCTTAGCATGCATTTCTTACCCTGTTTAGTGAGGTATATTTTTGGAGTGTACCAAGGTTGCCTGATTGAACCATTTTTGTTATCATTGCAAGCAACAAGTTAAACAGCACACAGGTCAGCAAGGTTTGAGGCTGTCACCTATTTTAGAGGCTACCACAATTTGTTCCCTCCAGATTTGCTAGTTTGTTGCCTCCATTTTCCTCTCCCTTTGCCTACATCATCTTCTTCTCCAGCCTAAATCCAGTGCCCTCACTAATGCAGTCCAGCAGCATGCAGGAGCTAGCTGTAGTAGCATTGTATTTTTGGATCTGATTTGATCCTTCTTTCTCTGCATTCACCCTGTCTTTCTCTTTCTCTTCTCTCCATGTTGCGTTCTTTCTTCCATTGTGCACTCTCACATGGTATCATCACAAAAGGAGTTGAACCAAAGCTATCCCAAAGAGAAGATGTCATCAAAGCATTGTGATTACCCTCAGATTGCAGCATTTTTTGCACCACGTGGCCTTTCAAAACCTGGGTGACATCAAAACACAATGGTCCAAGTCATAGTTACAAGTAACACAAAACAAGACAAGGATGGGGGATGGGGGATGGTGGATGGGGAGGAATTGCCATCACTTTTTGTGACTATACAGTCACACGGAATGGGATGTGAGATGGCAGAATTTTTCGCACTCTATATGAGGTCCATGGACGACATCACTCTTGCTTCTTCATGAAGCCTTGACTAGTGGACAGCAGATCATCCAGTCATATGACATAAAACGTGACTGAATCCAGGATCTCCATGATAGAGGGGGTTCCACTACCATTGATGACATTCATCTGTGCATGTTTGAGGCATGGGTACCATTCCTCTACTTCTTTTGATAGACAGGTTTCCAATTTGGCAGCTACAGTCCCTTATCTGCAACACTTGGGCTTCAATCTTCTTTCTGCTTGTGGCCTTACTCAGCTATGTACCCACGTGATGTTTACACAAGAGAAGGTCATTGAGCTACCAAAACTTTGCTCTAGAGTATTCTATTTTCTGCCATTTTTCAGCTCATTAGGACAGCCCCAAAAAGGCATTTTTGCTTTTTGAACAAGACACGAGACTTCTTTTGGCTCTGACAATTTCTATAGGAGGGACTCAATGCACAGCACTCTTGATCCCTTTGCCCATCCTTTGCATCCACAATTGCTGCATCATCAATTGCCAACATTATCTAACCTTCTCCCTGCTGCCATCAGCTGCCACATGGACTTCATCTACTGTATCTGCTGCCATCATCAATTGCCAACATCATCTAACCTTCTCCCTGCTGCCATCAGCTGCCACATGGACTTCATCTACTGCGTGTATCTGCTGCCAGCTATAACCTGATTTGCTGCTGCTCAGAGGTTTCTCTATCATGCTGCAGCTGCCACAACCTAGTCTACAGCCTCATCATCATCTCTAGACTGCAGACAACTTCATATTCTGCTGCTACGACCTGTTCTACAGACAGGCAACCAGATTCTGACCTCAGTGCTGCGTTTTACATCTTCTACACCAGCCTGATCTGCTTTTGCTCTTCCAGCAGGTCATGATCAATGTTCATGCATTCTTCATCACTCTCAGCTCCAGTCAGTTGTATGTACTCCAGATTTGGTGGTATTGCCACACTTGGGATCCATACATGGAGGACAACAATCATCTGGCACTCTCGCACAAGTCCGTGGTTGTTGGACTTCTTCACTCCTTGAGCATCACATCTGTATTATATTCTTCACTCATTTACATTCAGTAACCCATTCATTCATCAGATTCTATCTGTTCTATCACTTTTGCAATTTTTGTTTAATCCCCTCTTAGCTCCAAAATTCTGAACCAAAACGATAAATAGGAACACTTCCTTTCAACTCAGGTCATCACATGACATTGCATAAGTCTCCTGGATGAACTCCAAATGAGCTCTCTTGGTGATCCTTCACCTCAATCGTGGTGAATGCCCCCAAGCCTAGAAGCTTGGACATAACCATTGCTGTGCACAGACCTCCAACACAACTTGAATTTGTTGGATTTGGTAGAAACATTATCAGCACCCAAAATAGGTGAAACACTGTGACCTTAAGTACTGGGACAAATTAGTTTTCGAAGAAATATCCAAGATACTGGGACGAATCAGTATACAGGAATTGTTGTAGCCCTTAGCATAGAGCAAGGGCAATCGACAGAAGTTTTTTTCTGTAGTAGGGACACTGTATAACTCAGTGAGAGGTGAAAGAATGGTTCCCTCTGGATCTTCCTCAAAGTTTCGACAGGATGGGGACAAGGCGAGCCTTACTCTACTCCTCTCCCACACTCACCAATGTCTGGCACAAAGCAAACCTAGAATATCGTCTTGAACTTTTTCTGTGACCTTCATTCGCGCAATTAAACAAGTTGGTCATTCATCTGGTAGAAGAAAATGCTCAATGCTTCTCCTATCGATAATTTGCTCACTCTAGACATAGCAGTAGAACAAACTTATCATTCATTCTCCTGCAAAGGATTAACACCGTTCGCCTAGAACAGACAACGATTCCATTCCATGGTTATGATCCTGCAGACGAAGGCATGGCTTACCTTGCAGAGATAGAAGAAATATGTAGAGTTCTTATGTCCTTTATGCATGATCATGCATGGACGGCCAAACAGTGAGTCGTACTAAAAAGGAGTAGGAGCACACCTCGGACGTGGAAGCATCATCGGTCTGTCTGAAACACGCATCTCCAAACATATATCGATGGCAGTGCAGAAAGAAAACATGGGTTGTGCTGTACAATGAAAATTTTGAAATGTATCCTAGGGGCTGAGCTTGATGCTAAGATGTCACGCAAATCATGTTAGGTGAAGGGGGAAGAGGTAGAGGTGGGACATTAACTTTGGTAAAGCAGGGGTGCAACCTCAACTCCTATGGAAGGAGGCATACGGATGGGCAAATGGGATTAAAGTCAATGCTATGGGGAACACAATCCATGTATGGTCTATCTATGCCCCAAATGCATCACACAACAGAGCAAGGTTATGGGAAGCATTGCGCCAGGCGCCAAGGCAAGAAGCAACAATCATGACTGGAGATTGGGCCATGACAACCACACAACTTGATCGATCACACAAGGGGGGGACAATGATTGTGGCAGAAAGGGAGAGCTAGGAGAAGGGCTAACGTAGCATCATGATCTAGTAGATGTCACCCACATGTGTGAACAAGAAGAGGCTATAGCCTTCACATGGCATAATCAGCACAAGGATGATTCATGGCGTATGGGGAGATTGGATCATGCCTACTCCAATCAAGGTGGGTGGTGGATCATACCCCAACAAAAGCTGCAAGTGTTGACTAATGTCATGGACTATGATCACTACCCTATCTAGGTATGCCTTAAAATGGTCTCTCCAAGGAGCCCAAGCAATGGGCCGCCCCAATTTATATTCAACAATTCATTTCTTAAAGATCTAACATTCACTCAGAGGTTAAAGGAGAGGTGGAATGAAAGTATTGCTACTATAGCAAAACCCTTCAGGAAAATAAGGGTGGGCGTAGCAACAGTGATAAAGACTCTGAAGCAACATGGTCATTGTAGAGTTAAGGCTAGGCGAAGGAATGTGGATGCGGCTATTAGATGTAGAACATGCATATTGGCTATTCTTGCTTGGTGTCCTCATGATAGGTATATGGTCTAGTTGTTGCAAGAAATTGAGGATTTCATTAAGATGGAGAAGGAGAGGAGAATTGATGCTGTAAAAAGTGTTAAGATAAAGTTATGGATAAGGATAAAAGCTTTGATAAGATAAGGACAAGTCAATATGTGAACAAAAGGATCTCATAGATATCCACTTTGTAAATATCTCAGATATTTAGAGATGGAGCTCACCTACCTCATTTAATGTACCATGTATATATACAACTACTAGTGATAAAATGTTCAACTGCAGTTCACTCCTTTCTCTATATTGTCTCTATCTCTTTCTCTTATTGTGCACATTATTCTCTTATCTACAAGTTACTGGTTTTCACTACATGGTATCAGAGCACCATGTCCTATCTTTCTAGCTTATCATACTCTCCTTTACTCTCGTTCTTCCAATGGCTCTCGTCAATGCCACTACCTCCTACAACTGACACATCAAGATCGACGAACTCAATGGAAGCAACTATCAAGTATGGAAGCTAAGGATGGAACTTTACCTATCTCAAGCAAACCTATGGAATATTATCAATGGCAAGGAAGATTGCCCTGTACAAGAAGGAGCAGACAAGGAAGATTGGATGCAAAGAGATGCATCTACGAGAATGGAAATACTTGTCCATTGTGGAGATCGACAAGTACAACTACTAAGAACAATGCCCACTGCAAAATGTATTTGGAAATTCTTCAACAATACATATGAACACATAGATATTGTTTATCAAATGACTATGTTTAGAAAACTATCTACTGCCACTATGCATGAAGATCAATCTACCACTAAGTTCTTAGAATAGTGGCAATCTTTGCTAGATGAAACCATAATATCTAGTTTAGTCATCTCAGAAGAATTACAAGCCATGTTTCTACTCTCTTTCTTGCCTCTATCTTGGAGAGCCTTTATTACTACTCAAACCTCCACTAATAAACTCAAACTTTAGCCACTGATTAATAGAATCAAGCAAGAGCAAGTCATGAGAGACACTCTTTCTACTTCTTCAAATCAAGAATCCAAGGCTCTAGCTATAACTACTTACAACCCAAAACATATTCACAAAAGAGTTCAACACTTTCAACTAAAGCCCAAGTTTTCTTCTCGATCTGTAACTTCAAAGGAATTCTTGGTAATCCTCAATATATGCCCAACTCTTACTAGTCTTTTCAATCCCTATCCTTAACAAGAAACCCTCATTATCACCTCATATGTAATGCTTGCAAAAGACAAGGTCATATTGAAAAGGATTGTTGTCAAAAAAATAGATTCAACAAATATCAATCAAAAGGTCAGGCTTACTTTGTTAGCATTGGCAATTATGACATAAAAGAGCAACTAGAAACTATCATCAACCTAGCCACAAGTGCTTGGGCACCTTACTCCAACTCCAAAGAAGAATATACATGGTTTCTAGATTTTGGAGCTACTCATCATATGACTTTTCACAAGGAATGGTTAGTCGACTTCAAAGAGATCTCCACTCCACTCAGTGTTGCCATGGGGAACAACAGCATTCAACAAGCTCAAGGCTATGGGACAATTCAAGTGGAGCTTCCCTCCAATCACATAATCAAGGTACATAAAGTCTGTTATGTTCCCAATCTCAAGAAAAATCTATTAAGTATTAGTGAGCTCACTTCTCAATCCTCTCTCACTACTCACTTCTACAAAGACCACTGCATCTTACAACTATTTTCACCTTCTCTCAAACTTACCTGCCCCAAACTAGGTCGGCTTTATACACATGGGTATTCACTTCTACAACCTTCTTCAAATGCTTCAACTAACTCCACTTCACTCACAAGTACACCACAAAACACACTCCTATGGCACTCTACGCTTGGTCATGCCTCTCAAAATGTTCTCCAACAACTTATTCACAAGAAACTTATATGCGGCATTCCACCTTCTCTCTCTCAACTTCCATTATGTCAAGCTTGTGCTCTTAGTAAGGCCACAAATCTTCCTTATCCCAAATCTTACTCCATTACGACTCAACCACTTCAATTAGTACACTCCAACATTTGTGGCCCAATAAATCCTGTATCTCTCACTGGCGCAAAATACTTTATGGTGCTTATTGATGATTATTCAAGATACACTGTTGTATATTTTCTCACAAGGAAGTGACAAGTCTTCTCCAAGTTCCAAGAATATAAGGAAGTAGTTGAAAATAAGCACGAGTTGCAACTCAAAGCTCTTCGTACAGACAATGGAGGAGAATATACTTCAAATGAGTTTAAATATTATTGCAAGGCTTTTGGCATCCAACATGAGCTTACCATACCACATCATCCACATCAAAATGGAGTTGCTGAACGCAAGAATCATACACTACTCAATGCTGCAAGAGTCATGCTATCACTAGCTCGTCTGGGAAAAGAATATTGGGAAGAAGCAATTGCTACAGCAACATATCTTCAAAACAGGTTGTACTCAAACTCTCTACACAATAATACTCCTTAAGGATTGTGGTTTGGTCACCCTTCTGATTTCAGCGTACTCACAAGGAACTCACGCCACTTGACATCATTAAACCAGTCAAAACGGCGCCGTTTTAGTAGCAACTTGCACCTTCACTTCATGCCATGACCCAGCAGCTGCTGTTGTCGCCTCCACTAAACGATACAAACCAATAGCCGTCTTCACTCAAAAATAGGCCACCAGTAACTGCTCCACTCCATGACAAGCAGATGCAGGCATCTTCAATAAATCACAAACGGCAGCAACTGGAGCAATATGGCAACTTGATTATTGCCTCTCCAGAACAACAATCTGCATGCATTTATAGTGAACAATTTCACACTCCAACTTTGCCAAATACTCTCTTATCTCCACAGCTTGGAAGCTCCCTACATGGTATAGAAAATCTATATAAACATCAAGTCTCCTATTTCCCACAAGCTCCATTTCATCCAGAGAATTTGAATCCTCTCCATGCCTCCACTCCACAATTAGCTCCATCCTCTTTCCCTAAAGGGCACAAACTTCAAAGGTCCGCTTGCATAGCAGCAATGCCTTCAACATCAAGCAATACTTCCCCTACTACTCTCATTGTTACCACTCTACGGCCTCCATCTCCAACTTCTCCATGAATGCCCATTACTCTATTCAGTACTTTTGACTCTGACACTGAAGAGGTACAATCATAATCAACTCCTTGCTTCAAAAACTTACATGACCTTCATCTTCAAGCTAACATTGACCTTGGCCAAGCTCGAGATTCGCCTCCAATCACTATTCCTGAACCCCCAATTTTCCCTTTTGTTACTCAAGCACTTCAAGGTCCTAAAGCCTCTCAATGGCAAGTTGTAATGCTTGATGAATACAAAGCTCTTCTTCACAATAACAACTGGAAATTGGTACCTCTTTCTCTTAGAGAATCAATAATAAGCTACAAATGGGTACTTCGCAAAAAGCTCAAACCAAATGGCTCCATCGACAAGTACAAACCTCAACTTGTAGCCCGCAGTTTCGAAGAAATTGAAGGCCTCCATTACGGAAGTACATTCTCTCATGTACTTTCTTTATCCTCCTTATGAGTATTGCTCTCCATAGCATCTCATTTTAAATTGATTTTTCACCATATTGATGTCAAAACTGCCTTCTTACATGGTCACTTAGAAGAAAAAAATATATATGTCTCAACCACCAACCTTTGTTGATCCAAAATTTCCTACACATGTTTGTCTACTATATAAAGCTCTTTATGGTCTAAAACAGGCACCAACGCAGTGGTATACTCATATTCATTCTCACTTACTACACCATGGATTTTGGAGGCTAGAAATAGATCACAACATTTATACTCTTCTTCAGGGCAACATTGTCATTATCTTAGGTGTTTATGTTGATGGCATTCCTATCCTTGCTAACTTTTCTCACGCAATGTCCAAAGCCAAATCTATCATATCTTCACAGTTTACCATAACAGACTATGGTCCTATGCATTACTGTCTTGGCAATGAAATTGAACAGTCACCCACATCCATCAAAATGCATCAACATACCTACATTCTGTATATTCTCTCCCGTTATTCCATGCTAAAATGTAATCCCGTGGTCACTCCACTTGCCCAAAATCTCCAATTGAATCCATCCTCATCCCATTCTCTTTCAACTAACAAGGCTCGTGAAAGGCAACATCAAATGTGGGGATTTGTTTTGCAAAAGACAGCAATGATTTTCTTTTACAAGCATATTCCGATGCAGATTGGGGTGATGACCTTGCTACCCGAAGATCTCTCACTAGTTTTATCATCACTCTAGTAGGAGGTCCCATCTCTTGGAGCACCAAACAACAACACTCCGTAGCACTTTCTACTACTGAAGCCGAATATGTGGCATGTAACATGGCCGCCCATGAAATAATATACTTGAAGAAACTCTTGGAAGACATCAATTTTGGGTATCAGCCTCAGCAAATTCCAATCTTCACCGACAATAAAGCATCAATCTCTGTCATTCAAGGCCCAAAATTAAGTATTAAACTCCTCCATATTGATATGAGATATCATTTTGTATGTGAATTAGTTGAAAATCCCCATATCATCCTTCAATATGTACCATCATGTGATAATGTTGCTAATTTCCTCATCAAATCAGTTCCTCACTTGAAGCACAAAATTGCCATGCAAATCCTTTGCATGATCTGATCGAGAGGGGAAAACATCTAGCTGAATTGATGAATTGAATGTAATCTTTTATTTCTCTATAGATACCTATGGAATCCTTTTGAGGGGGGATGTTAAGATAAAGTTGTGGATAATGATAAAAGCTTGGATAAGATAAGGACAAGTCAGTATGTGGACAAAAGGATCTCATAGATATCCACTTTGTAAATATCTCAAATATTTAGAGATGGAGCTCACCTACCTCATTTAATGTACCATATATATGTACAACTACTAGCAATGAAATGTTCAACTGCAATTCTTCTCTATATTGTCTCTATCTCTTTCTCTTATTGTGCACATTGTTCTCTTATCTACAAGTTCCTGGTTTTCACTACACAAACACTACTAGCTTCTAAGAGATGCTCCATCACGGAGCTTCTTCAAGGCACTCCAACTTAAGCAGAAAAGGGGAACCATCGTAGTAATTGAGGATGTAGAAGGGAGGATCCACAAGGATGACGTATCTACTGCTAATGTTTTTGTTGATCACTTGGTAAGCATTATGGGAGTGGCACTGACACATGAAGCTGACTATGGGATAAAGCTTAGACAAATTTTGGAAGTAGTTGAAAAGGTGATAGATGGGGAGACTGTGGTCATGCTAGCAAGGCCATTTTTAGAGGAAGAGCTACTATACACATTGAAGAAAATGAAGAAAGGAAGGTCTCTGGGTCTTGATGGCCTATTAGTGGAAGTTTATGAGGCATTATGGGATGCATGCGGCAAGGATGTAACTAGGTCTACAAATGCATGCATGCTAAAATGGTCCGTATCAAACTTCGCCAATCAAGGGAGGATTGAGCTGCTACCCAAGGGGTTGTAGGATCAAGCCGACACAATGGAGGCTGCCAACTTTCTTGAACGTCATTTATAAGGTTATGTCCAAAGCAACGGTTTTGAGGATTCATCTTTAGTTTTACTACTTGTTTCATTTGGTAAGTTCCTCCTAAACAAAATCCTTCATAAATCCCAATATGGGTTTGTCTTCGATAGGAAGATGCAAGATGCCATATTGAACTTAGTTGTCTCTATAGAACATGTAATGGAGACCAAGGGTGGCTTCATTCTTGTAAACATGGATCTAGACAAGGCATATGATAGGCTAAGAGGGATTTCCTATTGGCCACCGTGGAGAAAATAGGATTTGGGAAACCTTTTTGTAAAATAGTGGGTACACTATTCACAAATGCTACTACCAAAGTTGGAGTCAATGGATACATGCCGCATACTATAGATTACAAAGATGATTGAGGCACATATGTCTTCTTGCCCCACTCTTATTCATAGTATCAATAGACCCCCTACTCAAAGTGATCCAGTACAAGGTGGAAAGAGGTCTTCTAAAGGGACTACCCCTCCCCAATGGAACATAAATGTGCAACAACTCTTTGCTTATGACAATTCCAATATAGTGCAGGCCAAAGAGCATAATCTCCAAAGATTACTTGATGTGTATGATGAGTACACTCAAATCTTAGGGGCAATGATTAGTAAATAAAAAATGGAGATGTTATTTCTAAGTCTAGGGGATCACTTGGACTAGCTATAGAGGTTTGGGTTCAAGACTATCAAAGTGGATAAGGTGCTTAGGTACTTAGGAGCAGCAGTTGGGATGGCTGTGACCACTAAGCAAAAGATGGATTGGCTCCTACAGAGGATTGAGCAAAAGATGCTAAAATACTCCAAGATGACTCTCTCCTTTGCTAGTAGAGTACTAGTGACAAACAAGATGCTATTCCTAGCCACCATGTTTGTGGCTATGGTCATGCCTTTTACTAAGGCACAAATGGATGGATTGAAGAAGACACTCAGATCATTCTTATGGGAGTTTGGTAATGCTAAGAATTAGCATGGCATACCATGGGACATGATAGTGGAAAGCACCCGGAATGGAGGATTGAAAGGCCAAGAAAGAATACCAAGAGATATTCCTTTAGATTGCTATGGAGGATAGAAAGTGATGAACCATGGGCTATTTTTGCAAGAGCTACCCTAAAGAATGGTGTGATGAAGGGAGGCAGATAATGTGCTGATATGGGAGGACAAAGTATTGCTATCATCCACTAAGGTGGTGATGAAGGGTTGTGACATTGTGCATAGGCTGGTTGACAACTGGAAAGCAGTGATGATAAAGGAATTAAAATGGAGGGAAGACAAATTGAGGATAGGAGATGGGGCATTGCTACAATGCATATGGACATTCCCTCATGCCTTCTCCAATAATGATATACCAAACAATAGGGAACTAAAGATTGTAAGCAAAATAGCGAGTAAGGGCATCATCAGGTGGGTAGACATATGGGACAATGCCAAGGGCAAACTACTCAATGCCCAAGAGATGGCAGAGAAGTATGTACTAGGAGGGGAGGAGAAGAGGATGATGGAAATTGTGCACAAGGACAAAAAGGAGGATTGGCCATTGTCTACTAAGATAGGCCCCACCAAAGTTTTGGTTAGCATGGGCAATGCCAAGCCTACAAGATGAAAAGTAGAAGGGATTTCCAGGGGTAGAGTGTTGAGATATCGAGCTCCACTCATGATATGCCAGGGTGACCGTTGTGCATTTATGTCACCGACTTGTCAGTTGCAGATGCGGTTGGTACACCGCCCATGAATAATAGCTAGATGACAGCTATCCTTATCTACTCTAATTCGTGGCTCAGTTAGTATGCCACCTTAGTTAGTTGAGTTTGGTTTGAGACCCATATATAGGGTTCTTCTATTTCTTTGTATGAGAGTTCTTTTTGGCTTACACAACTAAGAAGAGAAAAACTGTTTTCAGCCTCCACCTCTGTGTGTATTTCCCCATTGCGCAAGCAAGAAAGCTACAAGTGAGACTCCTTCCTTCTCTCCCACAATCTTGACATGGTATCAGAGCCTTGTTCGTGGTAAGGAGCTCAAGAAAGCAAGCCAAGCTCACGGTGTTCTGGTAAGAGGAGCAGTGTTGCTTTCATTTTCTGTTTTGGGAGTAGATCTCTGTAGGTAGCACAACCGAAAATTGCAAGAGTGCATTGTCTCAGGTTGAGACGCCCTTCGCGGTGAAGCAAGAGGGCAGTATATGCTGTGGGAAGGGCTTTAGCCCTTAGCTACCCTGTTTTTTTTATTTGAGGCCATTTCGGGGCCTGTTTTGGAGGCGAAAGTTTTCTGCACGCACTCAAGAAAAAGCCCTGTTTTATGCTGTGCGACCACTGTTCTACAGGTCGGTGAAAAGTTACCACAGAAATTGCATCGTATGCTTGTGTGCAGAGACATTGGGAGTTACAGAATCATCCTTGGTTCCTGTTTATCCAAAATCGTCACTAGGAAGTGACTGTGTGGTCAAATACCACTTTCGCCAGTCTTGCAGATTTGCCCTTGTGAGGATGAAGCTGTGTTTTTTGCAGTGACAGAATTTTTTGCAGTGTTCTGTAATGGCGTTTGATTCTCTTTCACAGATTGTAACTGAAAAGCTTGACAAGAAAAACTTCCAGGCATGGAAGTTTAGAATGACAAATTTCCTTATGGGAAAAGGATATTGGGAATTTGTTGCAGGAAATGAAGAAGAATTAGTTCTTCCTGATGTTCCCAATCAACAGCAAATGTAAGCATTTAAAGCATGGCATGAGAGAGCCAGGAAAGTTATGTACTGGCTGTCTATCAGTATTTCAGACTCTATGATTGTGCATATTCAGGATGCAAGTACGCCAAAGGAGGCATGGGATACTTTGTCAAAAATGTATAGCACAAATACGCAAGCCAGGAAAATGCAGCTCAAGCAAGAGTTGCATAATGTGCAAAGAGAAAATATGAGTATCAATGACTACCACATGAAGGTGAAGAAGATTGCAGATGCACTTGCTTCCATTGGGTCACCAGTGGAAGATGATGATTTAGTTTCTGTGACCTTGAATGGTCTAGGAAATGATTATGCACAGTTCCGAACATCCACCGTCCGTGAAAGATTTCCTGATTTTGAGGAGTTGATTGCTCTTCTAATTTCTGAGGAGCAGAGAAATGGTGGTGCATCTTCTTCAGGAGGAACTTCAAAAGAAGCTGTCTTCTACTCAAATACTGGAAGAGGTAGAGGCAGAGGTAGAGGAGGCCGATCTGGAGGCCGTGGTAGAAATCAGAATATGCAACAAACTCAAGAAAACCAGTCCTATGGAGGAGGACATGGTAACTCTAGAGGCAGGGGGAGCCAAAGAGGTCGTGGTGGATGGCAAAGAGGCCAAAATGCAAACAGCAATGTTGAATGCTACTACTGTGGTAAAATGGGTCATATGGCTAAAGACTGCTATAAAAAGAAGAATGACATCATGAATGGAAAACTGCAACAAGGAAATTATGCATCTTCTAGTAGACAAGGTGATGACAGAAATGAGCATTTGTTTATGGTACATCACATGAACAATTCTGTGACAAGTGCAGAAGAAAGCAACGATGTATGGTATGTTGACTCAGGTGCATCAAACCACATGACAGGTCATGCAGAATGGATGGAGGATGCAAGGAAAATGGAAAAACCAGGATTTGTGGAGACTGGTGATGATACTGCACATCCTATTGTGCAGATTGGAAAAATTCCCTTGTCTATGCAGGATGGGAAAAAGAAATACATGTCCGATGTATTTCATGTCCCGAATATCACCAAGAATCTGGTTTCTGTTGGTCAAATGGTTGAGCAGGGCTTGCAGGTCAGATTTAATCCTCATGGATGCTTTGTTGAGGATATGAAAAATAAAGGTTGCTTGATAGCAAAAGGAAAGAAGAAGGGCAGAATGTTTACGTTGGATGCAGACATGTCTGAATTGAGTGCAGCAATGTTTGCACATGGGACCGACGTAGTTGCAAATATTGATATCTGGCATAAACGCATTGGTCATGTTAATGTACAATGACTTAAATCAATGCAGGCCCAAAATATTGTTGCAGGATTGCCTAGATTCAAGGTTGCAGAAATGCATAAGGTATGTGAAGCCTGTCAGTTTGGAAAACAGGCAAGGAAACCATTTCCTAGACATGTTCAAGAGAGTAAGAAGCCATTGGAATTAATCCACTCTGATGTGTGGACTACTAAAGCTGCATCTCTTGGAGGCTGTCATTATTTTTTCACTTTTATTGATGACTATAGCAGAAAAGTTTGGGTGTATTTTATGAAAAAGAAAAGTGAAGTTTTTTGGCATTTCAAAACTCTTAAAGCTATGGTTGAAAAAGAAACAGGCCTGCAAATAAAATGCCTAAGGTCAGATGGAGGGGGAGAGTACCTCTCAAATGAGTTTGCAAGGTTCTTGCAGGAGCATGGCATAAAGCAGCAATATTCATACAGTCATACCCCACAGCAAAATGGAATTGCAGAAAGAAAAAACAGGCATATTGGAGAGGTATCTCGTGCCATGCTCAATGAAAAAGACCTGCCAGATTTTTATTGGGCTGAAGCAGTTGCTACAGCAGTCTACATAATGAACATGACTCCCACTGCAGCAATACATGGAATGACTCCAGAGGAGAGGTATACTGGTAGGAAACCAGATATTTCTCATTTGAAAATCTTTGGTTGCATTGCCTATGTTCATGTGCTAGATGAGTTGAGATCCAAGTTGGATCCAAAAGCTAAGAAGTGAATCTTTATTGGTTACTCTCTGCAGAGCAGAAAGGGTATAGATGCTATAACCCTTCTACTCGTAAGTTTACAGTGAGCAGAGATGTTGTTTTTGATGAGATGAGTAGCTGGTATAAACCAGTAAATGTGATTGATGATGTAGATGCACAAAATGGTAATGCTGCACAGAATTCACATCAACAGTCACAAAATATTAGTGGACCTGGAGTGTCCTCTAGCAGTGGTTCACATTCTTCGCCATGGACAGGCAGATTGAGATCAGGAGAATCTTCTCAAAGCGATGCAGATAGTGGTATACATGTTTCACGAAAAGGAAAAGAGAAGGTAGATCAGCCCATGTTTGATGTGAATGCAGGTCACTCTTATGTGGATGGTGAATCCAGTGGCTCAAAACAGAGCATTGATGATGAGTTAGGTATCCCCTCTATTGTTATAGCTGGAGTAAGGAAGACTAGGGATGATTTGAGAGCACCTGGAAGTGAGCCTACTTTGCGTAGGTCTACCAGAGCTAGGTATCCTGTGGATAGGTTGAAATATGATGGATTTACAGCCATCCACTATGCATATATGGTCAAAGTGATACAGGAACCAAAACCCACTTCTTTTGAGCAAGCCATGGGAAAAGAAAAATGGGAGAAAGCCATGGATAAAGAAATGGATGCCTTGGAAGCAAATGCTACATGGGAGTTGGTACCTTTGCCTAAAGGTAAGAATACAATTGGTTGTAAGTGGATTTATAAGGTGAAGCACAATGCAGATGGTTCTGTGAACAGATACAAGGCAAGATTAGTAGTCAAGGGGTATGCACAAACATATGGCATTGATTATGAAGAAACATTCAGTCCGATTGCAAGGATGGCAACCGTAAGAGCAGTCATTGCTATGGCTGCATCAAAGGGATGGTCTTTACATCAGATGGATGTAAAGAATGCCTTCTTGCATGGTGATTTGCAAGAAGAGGTCTATATAGAGCAGCCACCAGGTTATGTGCATGCTGTTCATCCTGAGTTTGTTTGCAGGTTGAAGAAAGCATTGTATGGCTTGAAGCAAGCACCTAGAGCATGGTCTAACAAGATAGGACAATATCTTGTCACTATTGGCTTTCAGATTTCCAAGGCAGATTTCTCACTTTATGTGAGAAAAACAGAGAAAGGTATTATGCTGCTTGTTATTTATGTTGATGATTTGATTATGACAGGTGACAGTGATGAAGATATCCTTCATGTGAAAATGTTATTGAAGCAAAAGTTTGAGATGAAGGATTTGGGAGAGCTGCGTTATTTCTTGGGCATTGAGGTGATTAGATCATCAAGTGGGATACAGCTCTTGCAGAGGCAGTATGGATTGGACATGCTGTCCAAATATGGGATGACAGGCTGTAAGCCTATTTCAGTTCCTTTGGAGCAGAATGTGAAGCTGAGCGCAGATGCAGGTGAGCTTCTGGAAGACCCTACTATGTATAGACGCATAGTAGGAAGTTTGATTTATATGACTATTACCAGGCTAGATTTGAGCTATGCTGTTGGATTGGTAAGTCAGTTTATGCAGGCTCCAAGGAAATCGCATTTGGATGCGGCTAGACGCATACTCAGGTATGTGAAGTCCACATTGCAGTATGGACTATTTTATGAGACTGGGGTTTAGATACAGTTGCATGGATACACTGATGCTGATTGGGCTGGTAGTATTTCTAATAGACGATCTACCAGTGGGTATGTGTTCTCTTTTGGGAGTGCTGCAGTCACTTGGAGCAGCAAGAAACAGCCTACAGTTGCCTTGTCGAGCACAGAGGCCGAGTACAGGGGTGCAGCAATGGCTGCATGTGAGGTAGCTTGGTTGCATAAGCTACTTTACGATATGCATCAGCCTACAGATGGGCCAGTTGTCATTTATTGTGACAACATGAGTAGTATACACTTGGCAAATAACCCAGTCTATCATGCTAGAACAAAACACATTGAGGTGCATTATCACTATGTGCGGGAGAGGGTTTTACTAGGTCTTATTGATCTAGTTTATGTCAGCACAGAGGATCAGGTAGCTGACATATTTACGAGGGCATTGGGCGCAGAGAAGCTGCGCAAGTTCAGAGACCTGCTTGGTGTGCAGGAATTGGGATTGAGCTCGAGGGGGAGTGTTGAGATATCGAGCTCCACTCATGATATGCCAGGGTGATCGTTGTGCATTTATGTCACCGACTTGTCAGTTGCAGATGCGGTTGGTACACCGCCCATGAATAATAGCTAGATGACATCTATCCTTATCTACTCTAGTTTGTGGCTCAGTTATTATGCCACCTTAGTTAGTTGAGTTTGGTTTGAGACCCATATATAGGGTTCTTCTATTTCTTTGTATGAGAGTTCTTTTTGGCTTACACAACTAAGAAGAGAAAAACTGTTTTCAGCCTCCACCTCTGTGTGTATTCCCCCATTGCGCAAGCAAGAAAGCTACAAGTGAGACTCCTTCCTTCTCTCCCACAATCTTGATATAGAGGATGGAGATAGCTATTAAACTCATATAAAATGGAAATGTAGCTTCCCCACTCCAATGGGCTTGGAAGAGGAGGCTAGCTAGGACCTGGAAAGCCACACCTAGTAGGAAACTAAATGTGTTACTGTGAAAAGTGGTTGCTGGGAACCTACCAAGAAAAGACAAAAAAGGAAATTTGAGAAGCATTAACTCCTTCTACACTTTGTGATGCATACTATGGGAATCAACAAAACATATACTCTAGACTTGTATAGAAGTGAGGTTAGTATGGAAGAAACTGAGTGAGTGGTTCAAAGCAACAAATTTGAATGAGATTGTCAAGATGCGGATGACCTTATTTCGAGATGCAATAAAAATGGATGAGGAGTCACTGAAGCTTTGGAATGTAGTCAAGAATGGGGAAGGAAAGAAAAATTGCAAGTAGTGATATCTATAAGATGGTTATGAGTGATTATTTGGCCATCTTTAGGGCCCTAAAAGGGAAAAGACTTGTCTTTAAAGAAGCTAATAAGTTATTGGCTAGATGTGGTTGAATTTTATTAAGATTTGGAGGCTATGCGTGCAATTGTATAGATATCAATTTCCTTTTTATATTTAATATATATCACACCACATGATATAATTAGCAATGTGACCTAAGGGGATGATCATCTTGCCACGTATTTCATTGTAGCAATTCATGATCATACATTGCACTTTGCCATCTGCTTGCAATCATCAATATCTCTTTTCAAAGCTATTGGAAATAGATCTGTTGTTATAATTATAGATTAGGCAATTAGGTGGCTATATGTATTATATTCCTATCAAAAATTGTTCTCGGCTCTAATCTAGTTCTTCACAAATTACTAGTTGCAAAGTGAAGAACCTTCAGTCCAAAGCAAGGATTGCAATGACATGATTATGCTTTTATCATCTCAAAATAATAACACATCATTAACTCTATGATTTTATGTTAATAACGTTAACCAAGTGAAACTTGCTATGTCGATCAACCTAGAAGGGTTTTTGTGTATCCTAGAGGGCCAATCGGGTTTTTTGATAGCCCAATGGACCTATTAGGGTATGGGAAAAGCATGAGAGAATTAAAACCCTAGAAAATCCACTATATATGGAGGACCCTGACCACATTTATCATATTTCCAACTCCTAGGTGAGTCTCTTGGGGAATGCATCCTTCTCGACTGAAGAACTCTCTTACAAGATAGCCCCAAGAGTATCTCATGCATTGAGTGGATGGCTTTGAGAATCTTTCGATGACCTAGGTTCTATTCTTTGAGTTTCCATTGCATAAGGATACTTAAAACAAGGAATCAAAGTGTGTGCAAATAAGATCGGGTTACTTATTCTGACAAGAACAAGAGGTAATTCTTGATTGTTTGCTAGTCTTGGTTCTTGTGTTTGAACAAATATTGGGGCAATTACAAAATGATTTATATCTTGGGTATTTGGTCCTATCACGAGCCATAGGTATCCTAGATATGAAGCATTAGGTAAGACAATATTAATTAAACATATTAAACTTTTTTAATGGGCTAATGTCTTAGCTTAGGTAATGTTAATTCATGGTATGGTTATTATTTGATGTTCTTTGAACTATGTTGTCTTAAGTGAGCAAAACTAGCTCATTAGTACTTGTTGATATAATAATAGCATTTACATGCGAGTGCATGTTTCTTATTTTTAATTATATTTAATTTATTTATTGAAGATTAAGAATTTAAATGATTGATTATTTCATGAGTTATTGATTAGTTCATTTATCTATTTATTCCATGGATTGTTTCTAGTATTGCTTGCTTGTTTGTTTTGTTCTATTGCGAGGATTTGTTTTCGTAACTTGTCATTAGTAACATTATAGAGTAGTGATCATTGATCACTAACTTATTATCTCCATGTGTACTACGGTATCCAAGAATATGAGAACACTAATTTTCTAGTTTTTAAGACAACCAATGCTTCTTCCTTTAACTAACCTAATGCAAAGTCAAGTCCTAGTTTGCATAAAAAGGTCACCAGGGATAGAGTGGCGATTTGCCAAAAATATTTTAGGTGGATATATGCACTGGTAGTGTAATTTTTATCGTATCGTGAAGTTTGATAGTGCAACTCATATTAGGGAACATTTCCTTACTAGTATAGTCCATGTGTGTGTCAACACTTGGCTGCCCACCGCCAAACAAGGAGCCAAAGCCATTTGAGAGTACTATGAAAGTAAGAGGACTTCCATTACAAGAGTGTCATGTACTAATGTTGAGATGTTTGACTCACGCAATGACATTGTCAATCAATGAAATGCCTCTCTAGAGAGTTTCAATTATGACCCGATGGGGCAAGTTATCAGTCCAAGAATAAAGCTAGCATCTATCAAACCTCTCTCCATGAGAGTTGTTATATGTGACACAATTAGAAGAAGGGCAAATGGCCTTAGCTAGGGCTTTTTTTTTTCTAGAATACAATTACAATTGTGGATAATGATCGCTACAAACATGCATAGAAGAAAATTGTGGAGTTTGGAGCTAGCTTTTTTCCACTGTCTTATCACTCAATACAGGTCAATGTTCTTTATAATTGCCATTTAGAGGTGAAGGAGCATGTTAAAAGGGTCTTCTATGCAACTTTGGCACGTCCTAATGTATTAGATGGTTTGGTCCAATGTTCAATGACAACCATAGATAAGCATAATGTTGGTTTCACCAAGGGAGGAGACATTCTTAAAGGCTCTAGCTAGCACAAGAAAATTTAAGTCTGGAGAGTACATTACTAATATTTTATGCAAGACTATTGAAGAGACATGGCATTGTCATTTGGTGCAAGTTGTGATGATAATGCAAAGAATCATTAAAATGCAGCTAGATGTAGAAAAGTGATATCCAAATATTACATGTAGTAATTTAGTATTGAAAGATTGGTATGAAAAGGAGGATATAACTTGGTTTGCTACCATTATTGATTATTGAAAGTGATTTGTTAAGTACATTCTTGAGAGAAGTTGAGTACTTGACCTCTATGTGTCTGAGCTTGGATATTATGGATGTTAAAGATCCCTATACAAAGACACATATTTGCATCCATTTTCATACTTTGGAGTCCTTGCTTTGAAACAAGGGTGTTGTGATAGAGACATTCTCATGCATAGATATGTACAATTGGGACACTGTGCAAAGTGTGCACATGAGGGATAAGGTTGTCATCTTGTGTTCTAATTTTGTGAACAAGGATAAGTGTTGGTGGTATGTGGCTGATGCATATTATGTATGCCATATGCAACATGGATGAAGGAGTGGCAAACATGGAAAAAGTATAGATGACATAGTGGATTGTGCAATAGAGTTTAGAGTCTCCTAAGGAGATTAAAGACTCCATTGCAAAGCCCTAGCGAAAACCATTTAAAGTATCTCAGAGAAAGGTGTTGTTAAAATATTTTTAGAGGAGGTGGATTGCATTCCATGCACCATTGCATAGTATCACTTATTTTTTAGATCATGAGTATTGGGGCCTAGACTTGTGGAGCAATAGTGAGGTAGTTGTAGACTTCTATATCATGACCAACATGTTCAATGCAGATGATGAAATTGCTTGCGACGAATGTGTTAAGGAGATCTGTAGATTCAAGCTAGGAGAAGGCTCATTCTCTATTCCCGTTGTGTAGGAGACAGCTAAGGAGCAACTAGCATGGAAGTGGTGGACCATGAATGTAAGTGATATTTGTCCACATTTGAAACCCCTTGTTGTGCATGTGCTAGCACACTATGCCAGCAACTCCAACTCAGAGTAAAATTGGAGCATATATAAGTATGTGCACAACACTATTCAAAATAGATTGTTGGTAGATAAGACCAAGAAGTTGGTATGACAAGATCTTATGTATTCTTGAGAGTAGTGACTACGAGGAGGGTATACCCCTATGGATGGAATTGAGCATTTTAAGAGTGAGACTCACACCATTGTAATGGACATTGAGATTTAGATGAATCTAGAGGTAACAGATGTAGACATTGAGGATCATCTTGCTTGTTAGTCAACTTGATCCCAAGCAATATTCATCGAGCTTGAACATCATGATATATCAATGGATTAATGTGGAAGCTTTATCTCTCCTTTTGCCTTGATCTAAAAGACTTTAAATGCTATAATTAATTACTTGTAGATATTTAATTTTTTCCATAGTAAAAAGTTTGCAATATATTGGAAAAGAAGTATTTATTATTATAGCTTTTTATCATTTATATATTTTGAAAGTCACCTCTTTATAGAGAATCAAAAAGTTATTTTGCTTGTCATTCAATGTTTGTACATCAAAGTGTTTACATGCAAGTTTCAATCAAAGAGGTTAGGATAGTACTAAGAGTACTTTCTTGATCTCCCTCTTGCAGTTGCATATAAGACAATTCTAAGGATCTTATACAAAGGTTTAGGAAAAAGGGTGCTACAATAAGGACCCTTGTTGTTAAGAGTCATTTGTTGCACCAAGCAAGCAAGGTGCCTGTAATGCCCACATGACAAAAAGTATGAGCTTATTTCATTATCAAATGGCTTATAGTAGCCCATCGACATATTTCTCGAGCTTGTGGGAATATCTACATTTTTCTTGATGACATAGGGATGGATTACATTACTCATGAAGCACTCTCATGCTAACATCCTGTGTGAATGGCTCCTTAGTAGTTAAAAACACTAAAAGAAAGCGTTCTCTCTTTATAATTGATAACGCCACTAAAAAATTACTGAAAAAGTAATTGAGGAAAGTGGGTGGGCAGAACCCCCAATGGGTTTGTCCTATGGCAGGGTGGTCCCAAAGAAATTGGGAGGCTTCTCACAAGGTTTTACCGTCATTCGACCTTTAGGTATTGTTAAGTTAGAACCCGATTCATGCCATTTGAAGGGGGCCGGAATGGGACTATGCCCTATGGGCAGAGAGGTTGAGCAACGCATCTCTTTGGTTTCCCATTCTCTTTGAACCAAGTGCGGCATGGATCTGCTTTGGCTTGGGTATCTTTGCGTAAAGTAGGATATCTAGGACTCGATGCTAGAATGGTGTCAGGAGACCTTGACCACTAGGAATCCAGATTTCAGGTCGATCCTAGTGGGTTCAGCCACAAACATTCCATTGCAAGGCAGACTCGAGAAGCCTTAGGTGACAAAGTTTTCACCGTCATTCGACCTTTAGGTACTTTTAAGTGAGAACCTGATTCATGCCATTTTAGGGGGCTGGAATGGGATTATTCCCTATGGGTAGAGAGGTTGAGTGATGTATCCCTCTCGTTTCCCATTCTCTTTGAACTAAGTGCGGCATGGACCTGCTTTGACTTGGGGAATGTCCAAGACCTGACGCTAGAATGCTGTCAGGAGACCTTGACCACTAGGAACCCAGATTTTGGGTCGATCCTAGTGGGTTCGACTATGAACATTCCGTTGTGAGGTGGTCTCAAGAAACCCTAGGCGATAAACCCCATGACATTCCATGGGAGTGCCTGGTAGCGTCACTGAGACTCGTCTCTCGATGGACCGCTAAAGACGTGCTTGGATAGCAGGCACGTTACACATTCTTTCTCCTCGCCTCTTTTATTAAGAGGGTAGTCTGAAGATCCTACAATTTCAGCCCATCCTTGGCACATAAAGCCATATGAAAAGTGCCCCATGACTTAGGTAGAGGATCAAGCAAAATAAATGGTACAAAGGATCTTTGAACTCAATTTCTTCCAAAGCTAAATGGTTCAAGATGAAGTATTACTCATTCAAATGTGCAAACATAGAAGTCTCTTTCTTCATGTGAAGGTCTATCAATTGTTTCAACTAATACATTTGAGATGCAGGACTCTGCTTGTCCATAAACATTCTTAATTTGTGTTTAAAGATCATACACAGTTTAATTCTCAATAACAACATTGTAGTGAAATTGCTTAAAGAGGATCAGATCATTGTGGACTTGCATAGCTCATTCAATCCTTCCCAATTCTCGATCACAATGTTTTTGGGTTTGGCACCCTTATTTTTGAGTGGTTTAACACCTGTAATTTCTACACTAAAAATTTCCATATGTCGGTCTTCCAATAGTTGTAGTTGGTCCCATCGACTTTCTCAATATTGAAGATAGCACTGCCGTGAGAACTGCTAGCCATAATGAGACTAAAAAAGTACACAAGAGGGCAAAATAGGATGTTGTAATATCCTACAAATCAACCCAAAAACCATTGCTAAATCAAGCAAGAGACAAGAGATATTGCCAAAAGTAATGAGCTATCCATAAACTATAACAAAAGACTATTAAGACGAGGTAATTGCTCTCATAAATAGTGCAAAGAATTGCAATTACAATATGCTAAAATTAGAGCAAGTAGAATAGTAAGAAATCAAAGCCAAGTATGAGCTATCACTGTGATAAACTGCAAACAAAAACTTATAGGGATATCTTGCACAATGTTGGGTGACATGTACAAGCAATTAGCAGTCAGCAAACATGTGACCACTACCCAAGCTATCAACCTTAGAGTGTTAAAGTGGAATACATCCAATGACATAACAATCATGCATGTAGTAGGTCTCATGGGAACCAGAAGAGACATGCATGCCAAAGACACAAGTGATTAAGCAAGAGTAACAGAAGCTCAATACATAGCCATACCTGGTGCGCAGATCGGATGCTGTATGCTTGCGTAGTGAACACCGGAAGGTCCCCAAGAACAAAAGAACTCTACTTTTTGCACAAAACTTAAGGTAGAAAGCATGCACAACATGAACAAGAGGCCAATTGGGTATAATCTCCCCCCATGCCTTGTGTGAGCGCTCCACAAAGCATGTATTTTTTGTATTAATCATCTTCAAGCTCAAGTAATAGCCCAAATCACAAAATAGCACGCTTTTGGCTTTTGAGTTTGCTTTAGCACAAAATAGAAATAAAGCTAATGGGCGGGCGCCCAAAGAGTCAGGCATACCCAATACAAAGTCCAAATACAAATATCATAATCGTGCGCCCATGCGCATACAAAATAATAAATAAATATCCAATGCCTCAATAAATAGGCGCAACAAAATATAAGCGCCATGCCTAAGGTATGCGCCCATCAAAATATAAGTGATAACTCAAATACACGCTATCCTCCAATGCTTTCCTCCGCCCCACTGCTGCTATCTCTACACATCAACTGAAGCATTCACAATCGTTAGTAAAATAATACAATTAAACCGACAAAAGTGAATACCTAGCAGTCTTTAGCTACATAAATAAATCAACTGGTTAGAAATCAATCCTAACCTTAATTTATCACGAATACGCACTCTAAACTCATAAATGTTTATTAATTTAATATGTATTTTGCGGAATCACCCGCTATGGAATCACCCATGTACACACTAAATTAATGAAATGCCCGAAAAGGATAGGCGTCCCCCATCAACTTCTCGCACAAAGAATCCACTTTGCGTATGAGCCCCGGTCAACAAAGTTTACAGAATCCACCGTAAAACCTCATGGAATCCACCGTGGCACGAAATCCACCGTGAAATATGCCTCCTGGCATCAATACCAAGTGGATACATCACAAACAAAGGTAGGTGCCGACCTAAAGATGATGAATGTCATATCAACTCGTTAGGCATCCACTACATACGTACAATATGAAGAGAGCATAAACATGAAGTGAAGATCCCAATGTCTCACTATAAGAAGCTCAAGCTCAACTGCAATCCAATGCACAATATAACATCCAATGTCAAGTAAGCAGCTCAATACATAAAGTAGCTCCCACTGAAGCAAAAATTGAATGCCAACTAAGAAACAAGCTCAATACATCAAGTGAATAGCATCCAAACATCCAAGATACATGTTGCATAGGTCGGGAGCATCAAATCTAGTAAAGAACTTCAAGTCCATAAATGTAGCATCCAATGAAATGAATGACCGCCAATGTCAAAGCATCCAAGCTCCAAACATAGCTTAAGAGTATGTCATAAACATGTCCATGGGCATACATGACAACCAAAGTGTCGATACATCCAATATGCGGTACCCAAGTAGCTTCAAACCATAATGAGCATAATCTTTGCCTATCCACTATGAACAATAGTGATATGACAGTAAAAACTAAGTGAATGCAAGCTCAATCAAAGCCCAAAAGCATTCCCAAGCATCATGCTAACATTCGAGTGTCAATGTCAACCCCTAGGAGCATCACATAAGTCATGATAAGCTCAATACTTACTATCCACAGGTAGTATACAACAAACTATTATAAATACAGAGTCAGTGTGGTGGCTAAAATGGGGAAGCTCAAATTCAATCCCAAGATCCAATAACCAATGCCAGGTGTGAAGGGTGATTACCTAAGAGCTAACCAAGTTATAGATGCCACATGGGAAGTAGGAGAGGTGTCCAAGGTACCAAGGGTAGGTGATGTCCAAATAGGTGCAAACATGCTAGCTAATGATGGAGGACTATTGCCTATGCTACCCACAAGAGGGCCCAAAATAATGCTCAATGTGGCCAAGGAAAGGCTTGGAGCAAGGCTTGACAAGCCTTTGATCATTGGGAAGGAGAAGAGCACCAACTTATATCTCTCCAAGCTGAGCCATGGCTATCCTTGAAACCTTGATTGTAGGTATTCAAAACTAAGTTGAATGTTGGTTTGAGCTCCTCAATGACAATGCAAGGGTTTTGGTACCAGTTGAAGGGAGTAATCCAAGAGTGGAAGCATGCGAGTGAAAGTAAGATCTATGGTGGAAGGAACAAGAGCAATAGAGAGAGACACACAAGATGTTGGAACTCGAACAATCACAATATGTGACTAGCCTTCCCTTATTCAAATGTCATGGAAAGAATTAAGAATGAAGTGATAGTGATGGGCACCTGCCACTTGCAACATATAAGTGTGTGGGCACTATCAGTGTAACTAATACATGGGTGGCTAGGCACATGTGCCTTTACCCCCAACAGAAGTTGAGAAATGCCCATCAATTGAAAATACTGGGATAAATAGCATGTCTTTGTTTTTTAGCCCACTACAAGTTCCCTCCAAAGTGTGTTCATCAATTGAATAGCACTCATAGAATCCAAAGTGCATTCAACAATTGAATAGCATTCATAAGATCCAAATGTAGTGTAGGAGTCATAGCATGCCAAGATCTACAACTCAAATAAAGTGGTAATGATCCTCAATGTGCTTCATCTTTGCATGGAAGACTAAATTCTTGGCCAATTGAACAACACTCATAGAATTTAAATGTAGTGTAGGTACCACATCAATAATGCCAAGGTTTACTACTAGACTACCTAACCATAGAGCCTCCTTACAAGCATCAGTGGCTGCAACACACTTTGCCTTAGAAGTAGACAAGGTCATGCATTTTTACACCCTAAATATCTAAGAGATAGCACCTCAAGCGTAGGTAAAGGTATATCAAAAGGTCAATTTCCTATTGTCTGTATGTCCTATATAATCTGAGTTAGTGTAGCCCACAACTCTTATATCCTATCCACCATAGCAAATGTACATATCTGTAGTGCCTTTTAGGAATCTCATGATACCCTTCATGGAGTCCCAATGTCACTTGCCAAGTGTAGCCTCATTATGTGCCACAACTCCCACTGTAAATGCTATTGGGGATAAAGGCCCATGTGTCTAACTGCTCATATATTCATTACATTGACAGTATCTACACACATGTATACTGTAGGTGGCGGGCGCCCATCAGTGTTACTTCATTCTTTATTCTTTTAGTGACATTTGAATAAGGGAAGGCTGATGACACATTGTGATTGTTGGAGTTTCCACATATTGAGTCTCCCTCTCTTACTCTCTTTCTCCATCTGCCATAGCTCACTTCTACATTGCTTCCACTTGCTCATACTATCACTTGGGCTTCTCTCTTCAATTGGTACTAGAGCATTGGTTTGAGGATCTTCTCTTCAGTGTGTTACAATCGCAATTTGAAACCTATAGCTTAGGGTTTAATTGCTGCCCTCAAGAAGGTATACATCAGTCCTATGCTTCATAGGCCTCTTCCTAGCTTCTTATATAGGCTCCTTCCCGACATCAAATATACCTAACTAAGCTTCACTAAGTGCTCTAATGCGGCCAGCAATAGCAGTAAACAAATCATCGTATAGCCCATATTACACTTGTTTTCATGCCTCTTCTTCCTACTAGCATTGTTAATAGACTTGCTATTTACTATACGCAGTACATACCTAATGTGTATTTTGTGCATGACAAACCTACTATTTATTTTGTGCAAGATAGGCTTGCTATTACTTTGTACATGATAGACCTACTGTTTACTCTGTATACAACAAGCCTCATATTTACTATGTGTAGGACACAGACTTGTTTTCTCTATGCAGGGCTATTTACTTTGTGCAAGACAAACCTGCTATTCACTATGTTGTAGGAAAGGCTTGTTGTTCGTTGCATTGAGGACAAACTTGCTATTAACTACTATTCAGGATATACATGCTATATATTGTTATAGCAACCTAATTGATTGTGAAAGTTTATGCCTATTGTCATTTGATGATATTTGGGTAGTTTAGTGGATGTATTGATAAATGCCATTGATGCTATGCTTGTGGAATATCTTGAGCTTTGCATTGAGATCAGTTACATGTATTGGAGGTTTAGTCAATTGCTACAGTGATCATTCACTTACTGGCTTGAAGATTTTATTGGGTTTTATACTCTTGACTACGCACTTGATGTATCTTGGATGCTTAGATGTCATGTATATGATTTATTGAGCTTGTCTTCCTCATTTGACATTTAGTTTTGTTCCAGTGGTGGGAGTCACTTTAGCTACTTGGATATTTTACATTTGAGTAGAGCTTTAGACTTATGTAGTTGAGCTTACTTCAGTGAGACAGTGGGACTCAATTGAGTTATGTGTATGCTCTCTAAATGCTACTTGATGCAGTTGTTACCTAGTGGGCTGATTTGATTCATGCTTTGAGCTAGTACCTATATCTCTGTTAGGTTGTTGCCAATGATGTATTCATCATGCTTGGCTATGTATTGAGCTTGTTTATACTTGCTCATTCAGTTATGTATCTAGTAGTTCTCTTTTGTTAACTTGAGACCTACTATATGCCACTCTAACACATTGAGTTTGATAGTCCTTAATACTTGTTGCATGCTCAGTGGGTTGCTAGTGGTTTGTTCATACCCTACTTCTTATAGGATATACTTGGTAGTTATAGATTGGATTCTGTTAGTTGATTGCTCACATATGGCTTTGGATTTACCACTATTATTATTATTAGCTATTTTCTTGTCATTTATAGTAGCTTGTTTGTCTTGGACTATGCTTTTATTTATTGCATTATAGCTAGTGGGTCGAATGAAGGTGCTATCTTTAACATTGACAAGTTGGATGGCACCAACTATAGTCATTGAAAGGCACAAATTTGGTAGGTACTAGTGGTGAAATCGTAGATTAAGTCATTGAGATATGAGGGTGTAAATCTCAAACACTTTGATGTAGAGGATTGGGTTGAATTAGATCAGTTATGTAAATCTACAATCATCTTGTCACTCTTTAAGCAAGTCTACTATAATGTTATCTTTGATAGGCAAACCACCTAGATAGTTAGTTATGGGGTAAGATTCACAATGTTTATGATAAGTAGAGGCCCACCTCTTAGATGTATTAAAACTGAAATAACTCATGGACCTTTGTATGAAGGCGAGACTTCCATGCCTACCCACTTAAATTAGTTTCATTTTATTTTCATATACTTATCTTCACAAGAAATTGAAAGTTGGTTACATTACTTGAGTCATGGGATACATTCTGTACTATTATGTATGTGAATATACCTGTTGATGGGCTAAAATTCTAGGATGTAGAGGGTATACTCTTGAATGAGGAGGCTACATAAAGAATGTAGATGCTTCTCGCACCTCTCATGCTTTGATAGTCAAGCAATAATGGTAGGAGCAGTAATGACCACCATGGGAGAGACTCTTAGAAGTCTCGTTCTAAGTCATGTGGATAGTCTCATAGTAAGTCATGCGGTTGTAAGTCTACATTGACTTGTCACTATTATGGGAAGCAGGGTCATATTTAGCCATAGTGTCATAAAATGCATGATGACAAGCACAAGGAAAAGGGAAAGGGTGAAGTGCAAGAAAAAAATGATGATTGCAGCATTATTCCTAGAAAGTCTAGCATCAAGATTGAAGAGATTAATATTGTGTATACTGATTTTGATGATGATTACATACTTGTAGCTTCTTCTCTTATCTTTTGCAGTTGATTGATGCCTCATCCACCTATGCTTAGTGTTGGTTGATTGATTCAGGGGATTCATTTCATATCACCCCTCATCAAGAGTGGTTACACTTCTACTATAGCATGACAACCTTATACATGTATTGATATAGATATGTGTTTATAAACAAAGAAGTCATGTAATGGTAGCCTTATGATTTTGACACTCTATGTGCATGATATGTTGATTCTAGGAGCACTCATATGATAAGTTGGTTGTCTTGAAAAGTCAGCTCAAGAAGAGCTTTGAGATGAAGGACATGGGACATGTCTCACATATTGTTGGGATATGCATTATGTGTGATCGCTCTGAGGGACTCCTTTACTTGTCATAGAAGGAGCATATCTAGAAGGTCCTTGAGTAGTTTCATATGCAGGATATTAAGCCTATTAGCTATCCTTTACCTTCTCATTTGAAGGTTACATAGATCGATTTTTCGTAGATTGATGAGTTCAAGGTCGAGATAGCTAAGATCCCTTATACATCTGCAGTGAATAGTTTGATGTATGCCATGATAGACACTCGTCATGACATAAAATTGTTGAGAAATATGCAATCACATCCCATGACAACTTCTTTGTATGGAGTAGTAGGGCAAGGGACATGCAACAACCTAGGAGAAGCTGCCTTAATCCCATAGCCATAGTGAGAAAAGGAGAACCATCATACAACTATAAAAGCATGTACTTGACATCGAGTTAAATTATGAATGCTATTGTACTTTGTACTTTAAGCCTTGTCTCTCTACTCAAGATTATGTTTATGATTCTCCAAGCTAAGCTATCTTGGAACCTAATTCACTTGAGTAAGAATCAATGTATTTAGTCTCAATCATCATGCTTCTTGTCATTGAATTCCACCCTCCATAGCTAGACCTTGCTCAAGGATCTATGTTTCTCAACATGCTATCAGAGCTAAGGTGAGCTTGGTTTAGCTCAGCTCATTGCTCCTTCATCTCCCCACAATCTCTAGTCAACTCAGTTCTAGCTCATGACTACATCTCCTCAATCCATCATCACTATACTATCTTAACTGCCATAGCTAGTAGTACCTACCTCTATTGGAGCTCCTGGATCTCTCCATCTAGGAAATATTTTTATAAGATTTCTTTTGTAAATCTTTCCTTTTGCTCAGGACACAATTGCCCAACACCATAACCCATTAGATTGAGCTGTCCTTGCTTCGACATTACACAAATTTGTTGTCACTTCCTGATTTGTGCTATCAGCTTATCGTACGTTTAATATTATGTGACTAGCTTGTGGTTCACCTTGTGACCATAGGGCAATCAAAGTCCACTATAAAGGATGGCCTGCCACTTAAATCTCATGCAGAATGGACCTGCTATGAAGGAAAAACTAGTTGCCTATCCAAAAACCCTAAAGCAGCCATAGTCATTTTCACTCAAGCTTTAGTAGAACAAAGAGTCAGTGATATAGCCATTTTTGGAAACCCTCATGTAACCTATGCATTACAACCTTTGCATAGTTAGTGAGGCCTTGTGAAAACCTGTAGCTTTATATGCTTGGTTTTTCCATGTCTACACTTAGCAAGGTTCTACTCATGACAACCTTTGTATTTATACTGAGTGCTTTTTACGGTTGTAATCGAGGAGGGGTCTTGAGACATATGCAATCACATCCTATGACATCCTCTCTATATGGAGCAATAGGGAAAGGGACATGCAACAGCCTAGGAGAGGCTACTTGAATTTTATAGGCACAGTGAGAAAACGAGAACCATCCTATAACTATCTGATTTTGAAAATCAGACGATTAGAATCGGACTTTGCCACATCACTACTCGGACCACCTCATCTTGTCCGATTTTGAGAAACGAACAAGTGAGAATCAGACCCATTGCCTGGCTGATCGGACACTTGATCTGTTTGATCCCAAAAATTGGACATATCCAAATCAGGCCAGCCACCTTGTCCGATTGGACACACCCTGTTTGATTGTGACAATCGAACATACCTGAATCGGACTAGACTAAATCGGACATTTGATTTTTAAAATTGGACCCTACACAATTGGATACACCTTGACACACAAATTTGGGAATCTGGCACATCTCGGATGATGTAGAGCACGATCTCCACTATGAGAATCTAGCGAATGCCTTATATGCAATTTCAGACATAGGAATCGTAGCAAAACGGTTGTGAACAATGCTGATGCAGTTAGCAGCAAATTTGACATGCTTAGAGCTATAGGCTGACCAACAGACCCCAATTTGACCCTGAACAAACTAAAAAACATGGCATAGACCCTAGCAAGCAACAAAGAAGGCTAGGAACCAAGCTTAGAGCCCCATAAAGCTACAAACACAAGCGAGAGTGCAGAAGCTGAATGGTGTACTATTTTCCAGCACTTGAAGTACACTTAATAAAAGCTAAAATTCTGATTGCTCAGAGTGCATAGAAAAGAGTACACACACACACACACACACACACACACACACACACACACACACACACACACACACACACACACACACACACACACACACACACACACACACACACACACACACACACACACACACATGCACGCACGCACAAAGTGACTGTAAATTGAGAATTGCGTGTAATTAACAAGGAACTCACTTAGATGTAATAACCTAAAAGAACCCACTAGTAGGAGAAGACCGTGGGACATAGTTGGGTGATTGAAACCCCAAGCATAGGACTAAGTTGAAAACACAACAGATAAGCTATGCATAGCAAGGACAGTCTCCATTGGAGAAGTGGATCTACCCGACCTAATCAATCTCATCGACAACTTGGTGGAGCACGAGACCGTAGATATGGCAAAGACTAGCTCAAATTGCAGACGTAATGAGGAGCTTGATCTGGGAGGTTTCCCATAGAAGATCCAACAAATGGTGAACAAATATGATGCTCCAACCACCATGGCAGACTTGTGGAGGTTGTCATAACATATCTCGAAGAGGAAAAAAAGCTAGCATGCAAGGCTTTGCAGGGCATAACAGCTTATAATCAGGATCAGTAGACTAGGAGGTTACGCTAGAACATGGAAATTCCAGAGATCCAATGAGTGCTAGCCCTAGCAAGTAGAAATCGGATAGGACTAGACACAAATAGAGAGAGCACTAGAAGGAGACCTCATGGTGAGCAAGCTTTTGACAAAGCGATTGCTAGATAACACAATAGTAGAGCAGAGTGCCATGACACTAGTAACGTTGCTACTCGTAGGACTAGGAGTTAACCAGGGCTCCAAGAGCCAATAAAAAATCCTCATTGTCTCAAAGAAGCAGCTAGATAAATACTAGCTGAATGACAACCCATATAGCTTTGTGGAGCAGTTAGAGCAGGTTGGTGAGGCCAACGACCTCATCGACCTTAATCAATACTCGCAAGCATTTGGTTTATGCTTAGGCAATAAGGAAAGAACTTGGCACACAAGTCTAGATGTTGCCAAGTGAGGTAACTTCAATAGCCTTAAAAATCTCTTCATTAAGAGATTCTCTAAGCCAAGGTGCTTCAATAACTTGCTTGTGCGGCTTATGAATGTCAAGCAGAGGGATAAGGAAGATATCCAGGATTATGTAACCCACGTGAGGAGTCTCTTCAAGAGAATCCCAATTGGCAAGCGACCAACCGAAAGAACAGTACCCAAAGTATTCATTAATGGAATACAAAGTGAAGAGCTCTACAAGGCCTTGGTAGGCAACTCAAGCTTACAGCAAGACGCATTAGCTAAGGTCTTTGAAGATGCCATTAGAGTGGACAACCAACTCAATGAGAGAAGCTTCAGAAGCTCAAATGGAGAGGAGACTACCTCTAGGAATTCCAAGAGAGTTTTGATGACAAGAAAAAGATCAAGCCCAAGTACTTAGGATAAAGGAAAGGGCACTGACTCAAGCCAAGAGCTAGTGGAGATGAAGATGGAGCTAGCTAGATTACAAGAGATGACGAGAGGACCAACACGCCCTCACGTCCAATGTGTGTATTGTGGTGGAAACCATCTGCCAACTGAGTGTCAAGACCCTCAGTCCTAACCTTGCACCGATTGTGGTAGGTTTGGCCATGATGCCATGCATTGCAGATTGCCGAGGAGACTCCCATACTCGCAACCATACAATCAACCTCACCTAGCAAATAAGTTGGGAAAATTCTTTGGAAGGGGAGCCCTATTGGCTCTCTTGGCACCCAATGACACCAAGCTAACCATTCCTAGGATTGAGATAAACCCTACAAGCATACCTAGACCACCTAGATCCTACGTGACCTATCCACCGAGTGACGCTCCAATCCACTATGTGGAGGAGTCGAATGACAAAGAGCCTTATGTGCACCCTTACATCTCGTATGAAGAATAGGGTAATGCAGTCCTTATGGACTACCGACCAGTACCGGTGATGGTGTTAGGTAGAGGAAGAGGTAGAGGTTTAGGAGGGAAGACCCAAGAGCCAATCACGTGTTGGACTTGCAGTCACCCATGACATGTCTCTTTGCGCTACCCCAAAAGGGAGCACCCAAATCGAGACAAGGCTGATCTGAGATGCGTTGAATGTAGAACCACACATCTCTTAGTTGTTTACTCTAGACAAAATCCATCCTCTACCTTGGAAAACGAGCCATTAGCCTCGTTGGGGTTTTTTGGTGTCGAGACACTCGACGGGGAGGCCATGCCTATCCCGTTGCATGTCATGACCTGCACACAAACAAAGTAGGCTAGCATATCATTGCTAGGGCCTAGAAACTTAGACACGGCCTTAATTAGAAAGAAAAGCTACAGGAGAAGAAAGAAGAAACAAGATGCAAAGATCACACTGAAAATGGAGAGTGCTACAACACTGCCTACTAAAGAGAAAGTGACAGATGTAGAATCAGAAATGTCAACTCCAAGGACGGATGAGAAGGGAAGTGAGAAGGTTGGGGAGTACCCCAACCCAAAGCACCAACTTGAAGCCATTGAAAAAGTGAGGGAGTGGGTGAAAGAAGCCCAAAAACACCTAAAAGATGTTGAACCCATATTGAAAGACAAGATCGATGATCTCTCAAGCATAAGTATGCCAGTATTTCCTCCACGACCAAAATCAAGAGATGCGACCGCACCACAATCAGTGCCGCTTAGACAAAGCCTAAATGCTACAGGCCAGTGAATTAGTCAAGACCATTGGCCAAGTGTGGGAGCTTTTGCTCAACCGCCAAGACCCACGGACCGCTTATTGTTTCAAGTGTTCCAAGCCGAGCACTAATGGCTACCTCTCCCATAGCCAATACACCATCCATATCTACGGGTGTAGTGAGCTTACCTCCATGCCGTCCGAGTTACCTCCTCTCCCGCGCACTCCGGTAGCTCCACGATCCAAGTGCAAGCTTCAAGTAAGCTCCATCCTCAAGCTCCACGCTCCAAGCTCCATCACTGCGAGCAAGAGAAGAGAAGAGAAGAGAAGAGAAGAAGAGAGGGGAAGATGGAGAGCTTCTCCTCCTCGGTCCCTCACCCTCACACACTCACTCCCTCACACTCTCACACTCCCTCTCTCACGCACAAGCTCAAGCAAGCAAGAAGAAGAAGAAGAAGAAGAAGAAGAAGAGGAGAGCCACTTTTTGCCACACATAAGAATGAGCTTCTCATTCACTTTTCAACTTTATATACAAAACCCTAAATCCCTTTTGGGAGGTCATCCCCTTTTCCCCTTTTTTACATGGCCCTAGGCCCTTTTTCCCATTGTCCTTCTACCTTCCTAGCTTCCTTTCCACTGCCCGTCTACATTTACAAATTGCACGGGTGAGAGCCCAGTGCTCCTTGAATTAAACTATGATGTGCTTGCGCTTTTTTAAAAAAGTATTGATTCGCGCTTTTTCTTGTGCGTCCTTTTCCTTTATTTAGGACTTTTCTGCATTTCTTGTGCTTCCATATTTTTCTTGGCGCGCCTTCATCTTCCGTTTCACTTTTGCCTTGGCCTTTGTCTTCTGCTTTAGCTTTTTTAGATTTTTCTCCTTGTTCGTCTAACGGTTAACATTACCCTCCTCCTAGACGAGTGCCAGTCCCATGGCACTCACCGTCGTAGGTAGCAGGCTTTAGCATGCACCTAAGCCGTGGGTGGCAGGGACATTGGTGGCTGCCGTGGAGGAGTGTTGGTGGTGGCATGTTGGTGGCCTAGGTGACTGGTGGTAGGGTAGGGATGTTCTTTGTTGGGGATGGCACTAATGACTAGCACAAGTGTTGGTTTGTTGGGGATTCTGTACATGATGATTCTTTGCGGGCCTGTAGGATGATAAATGATAAGAATTCATAGTTGGGTGTTGATGAAGAGTGAACGTCACTTTCGTTGGAGTCTTCAATACCTGCAATTGAAAACCTCTCATGTGGTCTCTCCCTAAGGGTTAGTGCTAATCTTCTTATCGTGCACAAGACATATTTTTATTAGTTTGGGAGACAGGTCAAACTTTAAGCAAGCCTGGAGTATTGTCCTGCACTTGAGGACCCAAACCGTGTATAGGTTATAGTGTGAATATTAAGTGAGTACACGTGCGTATTTAGGTATTACTTAGTTAGAAGACTGTCAGCCTGGTTCCTTGTATAGCAATGGGTCAGTGAAGCAAGGGGCTAAGTTGATGGAAAAATTTGTCGATGAAGATGGGGAGTACACTTGAAGATTGCTTGAGACATCATTATGGTCTTGTCAAGGCAATGTAGCATAATTGAGCTTCTTGATGTCTTAGCTTTTGGTAGCTAGTGGCTACTTGTAGTGCTTGAAAAGTATGGTGTACTTTTCCATTGTCTTTCATGCCTTGCTTACCACTATTGATTGTAATGGCATTGAGATGGAGTGCAAAAGAATTATGCAAGTGGTTCAGGGTGACAGGTCTAATCATAGGCGAGGCGAGCTCCCTAGGTATGTCCTACCCTTAACGTGCCTTGAACAATTTTGGGGGATGTACAAAGGGCTAGGGGATTAGGGACGGAGCTAGCCGACCAAGGTCACTGGACGTACCTAATTTGAGGACCCCTAGGTGCGGTGCTGTGATCGTGTGTGCTTTTTTTTCTTTTTCTGTTTCTTTTCTTTTCTTTTCTTTTTTTGTTTTTTTTTGTGGAAAAAATGAATACAATCAATGCCATACTTTGAGGCTGTTAGCCTTTCATTTGGATTGAGAAATGTTGGGATCTAAAGGCTATGAAGAATGGATATTACAGAGATGATTGTGTCACTAGCCTTGATGCTAGAGGAACTATTGTTGAGATGAAGAGATACACTTGAGATTTTGCAAACGTCTTTGTAACATGTGAGACATCAAACAATTGAGGTAGCACTTGGAGTGAGCTGTGCATGGACAAGGGCAGAGCATCTTGCGAATTGAATCCTGGATGATGAAGAGACGTTTGCCCTTGTTGAGAGCGTGGCTTTTGCCCGAACATAGAGTTTGGCCAAGAAGGACGAGGTAATCGATGATTATGCTTTGGCCATGCTCAGTTGCAATATGTGCTTTCTGTAGAGGTGTCCTTGGGTTCTCATCCAGTGGCACTTCCGTCATGGCTTTTGTTTCCTGGTATTCCTGTCACTTCCTCCATAATGGTTCTTTGTGGGGTTGGTGGTCTTGCGGTGATCAGGCATTGAACACTTTCGCACAAAGACGTATATCATCCTGCATCCACTTGTCACTTCATGAGAGTACATGCATGGTATATGCCGCAACTATAATAAACCAGTGCAACGCAAGGAGATATCACTTATCTGAATTCCATGGTGTTGACTTAGATACTTGTCACCTGCGTTTGATTAGCTTTTTTTTTTTTGCTAAAGACATGAAATATATTAAACACAGATATGAAAAGTTTGTACAATTGGGGAACATGTCAACACTTAACCATTTAAAGACAAAAAGTCATGGCCAGGTAGCATTTGATAAGCCTTTTATACAACATGGGGCTACTCTATTTGTACGAGGCGGGGTGAGTCTGGGTGGTTGCGTGACTGAGGCTGTGTTGGTGAGGGGCTCCTGTGAGGCTGGGAGGGGAAAATGTCGGCTGGGACCCGGATGGTGTAGTCCCTGGCTGCAACTTTTTCTAGAATGCTTTTAAACAATGTGTCAAATTCTTGCTTGTCTCGAGTTACCCTCTCCTCTTTCGAGCACCTGCTGGTGCTCGAGCGTTTGGTAGGAGCCTGCACAGCTAGTGTTGCCATGCCATGTGTGCTCCCTTGAGCTTCTATTCCCCTGGCCTGGGGATCTTTTGGCCTACATCCGGGTTGGTGTCGCTTTGTTTCTTTGCATACCTTTTAAGGGTAGGTACATAGCGTTCCAGCGGAGATGCTTTTGCTACATGCTCCCTTCGACGACGAATAGCGTCCTTGCAAGCCAATTGCACTGGGTGCTTCATGTCGGCTATTGTAGGGGGACCTACAAAATGCGAACCAAGGATTAGGCCTCGAGGCAAGGTGAAACTATTTGCATGGAAGGGATTATACAGTGGGTTATCAAGCGCATATGATGAGGAGGAGAGAGGTGAGGCATGTAGTGTTTGTTGTAGAGGGATGGCCCCCATGATGATGTTCGTTTTGCCTCTAGCCATTAGCAGATATTGGCTTATGCTAAGTTGTGTGAACTGGTTGTCATGGAGTGGGGCAGGGCTCATCCTCGGAAGGGTAGACTGGAAAGGGGGAAAGGTGTATAGAAAGGGATGGTACCCCATCTACACCATCAGAGTTTTTGGTCAAGGCTTCCTATGGTGGTAATGAGGGTTGCATGCCCTTCACTTGGAGGTGGGGGTGGTCACACGACTTTTAAATGTGTGATGAGAGGAGGGCCTGAGGAGCTTAGCCTGTCAAACCCAACTCTTCTCCCTACGCTTGACTATCATTGCTTGTGTGTGTTGATAGTGTCTATACAGGGTGACACAATATATATATATATATATATATACTGGAGCGTGGCACACGCATCTAGTATTCGTGGCAGCTTATTCAATACCGATAGATATTTTGCTACATCGAGTAGCATGGAACCCTGTCCGAGTCTACTGGCAACATGTAGCTTCTCCTTAGTGAGAACCTTATCGAACAGTGAGTCCTCTTGGCTAGGTTCAGCTAAGTCTGTACCCCGAATGGCAGTTAGCACTTGAAGGAAGGTTGGTGCCACATAGGTGGGGTCTCTTTGAGATCGCCATTTGGCCAATCGCTCCTCAGAGACTGTCATGATCTGAGCTCCTAGTTCGGCCATTGCAATGCGGTTTTCACATCAACGCTGTTCAAATTGACTTCGGCCCGTTGACAGTCGCCTTAGTTGCTCTATCTCTAAGAGATTTGGTTGGCAGAGCGCATCATTGAATGTGACAGTTAAGCGTAGTTCGTCGACTTCCTCGTCAGAGATGAGTCGCATGCATTCATGTAGGAGCCTATCATAGTGCTCATTAAGATGTTCTTGCTCTTCCCAGGATAGGGAAAATGGCAAGCATTCTCCAAGCTGCTCCTTAGGGAATGTGCCCATGTCTGCAAGGACGTAGACACATGCGAACACCTTGAGCTTAGCATCCAACTCAGTTAAGCATTCTGCGACACTTCTATGTTCAACGAGGGATTGCTCGGTTGCTATCTCATGCAAGGTTCTAGGAGTTTGCCTAGGCTTTAGCATAGCTGGGGCTCAGGCCTAGAGGAACAAGATTGGTCAACGCTAAGATTGCTTATGCTCTCGGGGATTGTGCGTTTTTCCTGAGGTTTTACTACTATTTTGTCATGGTTCTCCTCGGATGTGACTAGTATAGATTTGTCACCCTGTTGTGACAGCATTGTATCCACTCTTGATTGGTCGATGCGAGTTCTATTGTCAGTGGATTGAGTATTGAAAGCAACTGTTGATGGCAACGGCTGCTTTGATTTTTCAAAGCACATGGATGTGTCTGAGGTTTCACTGCTATTAGGAGAGACATCAATGGGTTCATTGGTGGATGGACTTGATGCTTTATTCCCCAGCTCTCCAGCGCTCTTGGTCTCAATGCTCTTGGGGTCCACAACCACCTGTAGTAGCTGCTGTTGTTTTCGCTGTTTTCTCCTCTTTTTCTTGGCCAGTGAAGGTGCATAACTTAAAGACTCAAGACCCTGAACTAGGTCAATAGTTGATGTGCTTGGTTGGGCCTCAACTTTCCCCTGCTCTGGTGTGTCCTCATGGGACATAGCTGTGGCATGCTGAATAGCCTTGCTAGGTTGTGAGGGTACAACTACCTCCCTTTTTGGAGAGTCTAGCTCTTCCCTTCTGTTTAACTCCTCCACTCTAGGCTTTAGGCACTTTGGAAGTGCTGGAGTTGTTAATGAAGTTGGTTGCGACACGTCCTCCACAGGTAAACTACTAAGGACACATTCCGCAAGGGGCATTGTCACGGCCAAGGGCTGTGATTGCTATGATCCCTGATTTGAAGTAGTAGCAGCTAGTTTAGTGGACTTGCTACTATTGGTGGATTGCGGTGTCAAGTCCTTAGGGAAATTGGAAGTGGTTGTGTCTTTTGTTGCCCTTAGAGCATTCACTTGCGTAGATCGAGTATCAGTTGAGCTAGCCACGGTGGATTGCACAGGCATATCCTTAGGTTGAGAGCCAAGGGTGGTGTCGTGTCCTGCCTTTTGGAGATTTGGAAGCTCTGATGTAGGTAGAGATTGGGATTGAGTAGCCGCACTTGACAAGTGTTGTGCTTCCCGTGTCCATTTAGGGGAAGGGGGTGTAGGAGCTTGGGGCTCCTAAGTGGCTTTGACACTGGCTGGGAGATTTGCTCGTGGCTGTTAGATGATTTTGCTATTTGCTTTGTTGAGCATTTAACCTTGCCATGAGCAATGTTGTGCCTATGATGCATGTTATCCTCTTGGGGAATCAAAGGATCCTTGGGCACTAGTGGCTTTTGTGTATCCTCAACGATTACATCTGATGTCTGCTTGTCAAGCATGCTAGGCTAAGGATCTACCCTCCAATTGGTCCTGTTGGGTTTCTTGATTTCGACCATGAGGGGCTCGGTCACTCCACTATTTTTGACTTGAGACTTGGTTTTTCATTTAGATCTCCTCCTATGCTTCTTTGCTCTTGATACGATCTGGCCTTCAATCGACAAAGGAGGTTTAACCGGGGGTTTTGGTACCCAAATCCATCGGTTACCTGCATAATACCCTTGAGCACGTAGCAACGCTTTGGATATCCATTGCGGCGTTGCATTGACTCTCCATCGATGCCTTCGTCTATAAGGCTTGGGCTTCTTTTGGGGTCTTCTACGATATTTGTAAGTCCAAAGGCCATCCTTGGCATTGTCTCCTGACCTTCTTGTTTCAGGCATGGCCTCACTCACTGGTTCTCATTGTTCGGCCTGTGCTTGTATTAACTCTTCCAACAAGTCCTTGCTCTTGTCAGCAGGCTTGACTGTTATGTCAGCACCTTGCTTGCCTTTCCCTCGAGGTTCGATGAGGTCACCCTTGCTAAAGGTCGTGACTATTCTCACACCCGGTAGTGTCAGGTGTATCCTCTGTGCTACATAGTCAGCCTCACATTTGGTCGCCCTTTTGAAGGGTCTTCCCAAGAGGGTTTCCTTACCATATTTAGCACTATTTGGAGGAATATGAAATATGATAGGCAAGCTTCCAGTTTCAATTGTAGCAAGGATTTTGCACTTCCCTATGAGTGCTTGTGGGTGTCCCCCGTAAGGGCTAAGAGTTGCATTAGTCTGTGTGAGCTCTGGTTGGCCTAGTAGGGTCCATGATTCATAGGTCAAGATATTAAAATCTGCTCCTTTATCAATCAGAGCATCGATAGTATGCTCTCTTTTCGCGGTGAGTTTGACCCTAAGATAAGCAGGTGGTACCATGTCTTCATCTTCCGGGTCTTGGCTTGTAAATTTAAGCCTTCTGACAAATGCCTTTGAGTCCCTAACTGCATAGTCTGACGTGGATTCTCTACTGAGGTCTTGGGTCGTCTGTGCAGCACTGTTCAAGGTACATCTATCGTTAGGACTGTCATGTCTAGTCATCCTCGCATTGATAGCTTGATGATGTTGCATTCTGCTTCGACTAGACGCAGTTTGAACACAATGTACATGTGTTCTTGTGGTGTGGCCTTTTTGCCCTTGATGACTAGATTGGCCCGTTGAGGTTCTAGGGTCTTTGTTTGTCTTTGTTTGGGTATGGGCTTCTGTTTGTTGCTTTGCAAGTGAAGATCTATGCTTGTGTAGAGCCATTACTACACTAGGGCCTAATCCAGAGGACCTGTTGCGGCACGTATTTTCTCTCCAGCCTACCGGGGGAGGTGAGGAGGGGGGGCAGAGCCCCCTCTGCGGGGGTCCAGGGGGGTATTCCCCCCCCCCGGCCCGAAGGGCCGTTATGGTAAATACCATGCATGATTGGGAGGACCTCTAGTAGCTAAATTTTGAATTATTTGCGGTGGATTTTAGCCTAGTGATAGATCTATGATGTGCCTTTGGCTCTATACGATTTTTGGAGTCTATTTTGGTGGTGGCAACTTAGTTTCTGGCCAAAATGGAATTCTGGAGAAATTGCAATTTTTGGGCTGAGTCCTAGATTCGGCTGGCCGAGGGCCGAATCTGCATGTCCGAGGGCCGAATGGGCCGAATCTGGATGTCCGAGGGCCAAGTGGGCCGAGTGGGCTGAATGGGCCGAGTCTGCCGGGCTGAGTGGATTGCTCGAACGGGCCGAGTTGATGTTAGGGCCGTGTCGGGGGGCCGAGGGCCGAATGGGAGTGGGCCGAGGGCCGGTTCTGGGACTCAGCCCAGAATTGCCGTCACTCAAACACGCTGAGCGCGGCGCATTTTTTGCCAGCGCAATGATAAATCGCCCAAATCACACGATTCAGGTCACGGACTTTCATACATACCTCCAGATCAAAGCTATGGATGGAGGGGAAGAGTTGTATATACCTTGAATAGCTAATAAACTCCAAAATGCAAATCGGCAAACGAATCAAACCCTCATGCCCTGTTATGACAACAAAAACCCTGATGCTTGTTTTTCTTCTTTTTCTTTGTTTTTTCCTACCCTAATGCATCTAAATCACAAAGTAAATACCTACACTACTCCATCTCACAACATAAACCTCAAGAAAGCAAAAAACCTACTTGCCAAGGAGATCGAATACCATCTTCAACCCCCTCACTTCCTACCTATCTCAAGCATCGGTTCGGGGAAAACCCTACTTCAATGCTCGATTTGAAGTGCACAAGCGCTCAAGGCTTGAATCCGTAGGTCCCGACAATGGAACCAAAATGTGGGAGCTTTCGCTCAACCGCCAAGACCCACGGACCGCTTATTGTTTCAAGCGTTCCAAGCCGAGCACTAATGGCTACCTCTTACATAGCCGACGCGCCATCCATATCTACGGGTGTAGTGAGCTTACCTCCATGCTGTCCGAGTTACCTCCTCTCCCGCGCACTCCGGTAGCTCCACGATCCAAGTGCAAGCTTCAAGCAAGCTCCATCCTCAAGCTCCACGCTCCAAGCTCCATCACCGCGAGCAAGAGAAGAGAAGAGAAGAGAAGAGAAGAGAAGAGAAGAGAAGAAGAGAGGGGAAGATGGAGAGCTTCTCCTCCTCGGTCCCTCACCCTCACACAATCACTCCCTCACACTCTCACACTCCCTCTCTCACACACAAGCTCAAGCAAGCAAGAAGAAGAAGAAGAAGAAGAAGAGGAGAGCCACTTTTTGCCACACACAAGAATGAGCTTCTCATTCACTTTTCAACTTTATATACAAAACCCTAAATCCCTTTTGGGCAGTCATCCCCTTTTCCCCTTTTTTACATGGCCCTAGGTCCTTTTTCCCATTGTCCTTCTACCTTCCTAGCTTCCTTTCCACCACCCGTCTACATTTACAAATTGCACGGGTGAGAGCCCGATGCTCCTTGAATTAAACCATGATGCGCTTGTGCTTTTTTACAAAAGTATTGATTCGCGCTTTTTCTTGTGTGCCCTTTTCCTTTATTTAGGACTTTTCTGCATTTCTTGTGCTTGCATATTTTTCTTGGTGCGCCTTCGTCTTCCGTTGCACTTTTGCCTTGGTCTTTGTCTTCTACTTTAGCTTTTTTAGATTTTTCACCTTGTTTGTCTAACGGTTAATACCAAGAAATGCAGGGATAGGAGAGCGACAAGCAGCTAGCAACCTCCTCAACACTCTAGTGACCACCCTAGTAACTCTAAGCCTAGGAGATCTACTTAGGCAACATCCGATACCATGGCAAGAGTTGAAGTAGTGGGTTGAAGGGTCAATGGAGCAAGCTACGGCTGACTTGCACGAGAATGATGCAGAGATGCAGATACCGAGTCTGACACTGCACTCAGTGCCAAAATCCTTACACATCAATGCTTTTTGAGAGGGCACTCAAATGCATACTATCTTGCCAATCTTAACTCTACATGATACCACAAGGAAAGAAATTGTAGACACGGGAGCGGGACTCAGTGTTCTAAGCCATGCAGTGCTCCAGACCTGGGATAACCCACTGATTGAGATGGCCAGGTTTAACGTCACACTAGCTAATGGGATGAAAGTGAAGCCATTTGGCATATTAAAGGATTGGCCAGCCAAGATTGTAGGAATCTAATTCTTGGTTGATGTCATAGTCATGAAGGGAGTGGACTATGACGTCTTGATAGGCCCCCCAACCCTGGATGCACAATGTGAGAGTCATAGAAGATTGGGGCAACCGTCTGATCTTCCTAGGCAATCAAATGGAAGTTGTAAGAGTTGAGATGGACACCTGGAGGACCGCACTAGTCAACCTAGATGCCATCTCTACTATGCTGAAGGGTGACAACTAAAATAGAAAATCTTACAGGCCACTGACTATGTATATCCCTTGTCTTGAGGATGAGTGAGATTGGATGCATGTCCTTGCTACAATTGACCTGCCATTCTCCGACAACAAGGAATATGAGCAAGCTGCTAAGGCTATTGGCAAGACTCGAGGGGAGCCCTCAGTGCCAATCTGCATGATGGCTAGGAGCGCATAGAGAAGACCCAACCCCATCATATTCCAAGTACTGATGAATAACAAGCGAGAGCTCCATGAGATTGAGGAGCACTTGATTGACAAGTTAGCTAGTAACCCAAGCTAGTAACCCATCAACAAACCTTAAACCACTCGAAGATCCCTTGAACAAACTTAAGTGGCGATGGACCAAAGTGCATGACTTAAACTTGATGTACAATCAGGCCTTAGTCACTAATGAGAAGGATGAGACATATCAAGAATTACGAGATGACGATGAGTCGGACAAAGATAGCTCTAACGACGAATATGAGGACTGAGTGATGAGAGTGAAGGGGAAATTGATATGATAGAATACGACACTAAGAGATGGGTGATAGAGCAAATACGAGCAGACTCCAAACGATGCAAGGGAAATGCCTTTAGAATCAAAAGAGGAGTCATGCACATGGATTGCGATTACACCTGGTTGGAGTACATAAGTGCAATAAACTTTGAGCAAGCAAGCCTAGCCCAACCAAGTGCCATGCCATTGCTTAGGACAGACTCACCATCAGAGCTATGACCATCGAGAGAGACTCCCTCTTCTAACAAAGATGAAGAGCTCAATTTCGAATCGGAAGTGAGCTTAGATAGTGATCTCAAAATACCTTGACCCTCTAAGACTAGATGTACCAAAGGGGACTTACTTGTTCACCTAAGGCACAGAAGGTTAAAGGAGGAAAGAAGGAAATAGCCTAGGGACGTGCAATCAAAGGAGCACAGAAAACTGTAGGACCTACCAAAGAGATTCACTAAGTTCAAAAAAGCCGGTAGGGTAGTAATCTTGCTGGGAGCCAAACACTAGGGGCAAGCAAGAAAACCAATAGAAGGAACTGCCAAGGGTCAAGGAAGTCAATTTAGCCAAGGAGGGGGAGACACCCCGACCTATCTTTATAGCCGATGACCTGACCGAGAAAGAGGAAGCAAGTCTCATTGTTCTCTTGTGAGAGTATATAGACAGCTTTGCTTGGTCCTTGTAGGAATGCAAAGGGATAGATCCGAGTGTAGTGACTCACAATATACCCATGATACTCGATGCATCACCGTTCACGCAGAGACTGTATCCCATGAATCCAAAGCATACTCACACTATCAAGGAAGAAATTGATAAGCTAATGAGAGTAGGATTCATCCACGAGATTGAGCACACGGACTGGGTTTCACCCATAGTCATCGTATTGAAGAAGAATGGGAAGATCAGAGTGTGTATCAACTACAAAAAGGTAAATGTTGCTATGAAGAGAGATAATTATCCATTGATGTACACCAAGCACATGCTTGGGAGAGTGGCTAGTAAAGAGGCCTTCAATTTTCTGGACGGCTTCTTAGGGTACAATTAGGTGCAAGTGCACCCTGATGATAGGGACAAGACCGCCTTTGCCACACTGAGTGGGGAGTCTTTGCCTATATAGCCATGCCCTTCGGGTTGACTAATGTGCCAGCTACCTTTTAGAGGATCATGTGCGCTATATTCAAGGATATGCTTAGGAAGGAGTTAGAGGTTTTTGTCGACGATCTGTGTGTTCACTCTACTTGAAAGGAACACTTAGACAATTGTCTTTGAATGGTGTCAATTATATTATTTCTTGTTGAACCCCTTAAAGTGCCAGTTTTGGGTGAAGCACGGATGCATCCTAGGGCACATGGCATCAAAAAACGGCATTGCCACCGACTTGTCAAAAGAGGGTTATTGTCGATCTTCCACCACCAACTGATTACAAGGGAGTTATGTGCTTCCTAGGCCATACAAGGTTTTATCGGTGGTTTGTGTTGAGCTATGCATTGATTGCTAGAACTCTGTACAAGTTGCCGATTATATTCGAGTGGACCAAGGAATGCCAACATGCATATGAGGAGTTGAAAAAGGCTCTAACCATTGCACCAATTCTATGAGCCCTAGATTGGACAATCACTTTTCATGTTCACATTGATGCTTCTAAATTTGTTGTAGGAGTTGTGTTGTGCTAGCTTGGTGAACACAACTTAGACTATCCTGCGAGCTTTGCTAGCAGACAACTCACAGATAAGGAAATGAATTACTCGACAATAGAGAGAGAGGGTTTAGCCATGGTGTTTGATGTAAAGAAGTTTTGGCATTATCTTTTGGCTATGCCCTTTACCTTCTTTGTTGACAATCAAGCCTTGCTTTACCTTGTTAATAAACCGTGCGCTACAAGACGCATAGCTCGATGGTTACTTTTGCTTTTATAATTCAACTTCTCCATGGTTGTATGTAAAGGAACGAAGCATTATATGGCTGACCATATGTCTCGCATCCCCACAGGAGAAGTTGCTAGACAAGGCATTGCATATGAACTACCTGATGCCCATCTATTCAGCCTATCCAGTGAAAGAGATTTTTTTAGAGTTGATTTGATATCCTATTGGGTAGATGACATAGTCCAAGTACTTGAGCACGGACTCCCTGAATGACCAAAAGAAAAAGCTTGACTTAGGTGACTCGTTCTCAAAGACTAACCTTATCAGTTGTTTGATAGCAGGCCAACTCTATCGGCTAGGGCAAGATGGATTGCTACGCAGATGTGTGTGAGCATGAAATGCACAACACACTTGCAAAGGCACATGGCAAAATAGTAGGAGGGCATTTCAGTAGAGACATAATAGTGTCCGCAAGGTGTTGTAGTCTCAGCTATGGTGGCCTACTCTTTTTTGAGATGCAGCATGATTCGTAAAGCACTATGATGAGTGCTAAAGGACCAAAGTACTAGTTCGCAAGGACGAAATGGAGTTGGGTCCAATCATTGCAAGGCAACCATTTGAGAAATGGGGAATCAAATTCATTGGGCCAATTAGTACCACATCATAATACTCACAAGCAAAATACATCATTGTTGCCACATCCTGACTAAGGTAGTCTCTGCTTCATACAGTGACTAGGATAACAAACTCATGGTAGCCTTATGAGCCTGCTGCACAACTTATAAAATGGTTGTGGGACAGACCCCCTTCAGGTTGACCTACAGGACTGAAGCAATTCTACCTATAGAGTTCTTTGTTCCTAGCCTGAGAATTGCTCATCAAGAGAGATGGGATGGAAAGGAGGCATGGATAGAGCACCTAGTTGAGCTAGAACGCCTATAAAAAACTCAACTTCTAGCCATGCACACACTAATATGTGAGAAAGCAAGACACAAAAGTTGGTTTGACAAGCATGTCAAGTAGCGCAATTTCGAACAGGGAGACTCTACTGCACTGAGTCAAGGGACATAAGCAGAAAATGAAGTTTAGAGGGCTAGGGCCTTTTCGAGTTTGCACCATCAATCAAACTAGCAATGTAGGACTCGAAACCCTAGAGGGTGAGGGCATAGGCTTCTTCAATGGTAGCTGCATAAAGAGGTACTACCCTCCCACATACCCATTGGATGAGCTGCCAATGCTAGAATCCCTTGTCAATGTGCAAGTGGCTGTTATCATAGAGATTGAGGATGAGGATGAGGAAGTAGTAGAACCAGCCTACCTAAGCATAACGGTCACTACCAAGCAAACACACACCTTCAATGCACTGATTGATGAGGGAGTTGACTTTAATATCTTAACTCACGATCATTGGACCCATGTTGGCAGACCACAGTTGTAGCGCACCAATGCCAAACTCAACCCATATGGGGAATGATCATACGCACTCTTAGGAAAGTGTAAGGTTGCAGTCTCCATCAAGTCTGAAAGCATACCAATGATCTTCTATGTGCTGCCAAACACCAAAGATTCAAGTACAAAATCGTTGTTGTTTAGGATGCAAATTTAAAAAGCAAACTCATTGAAATGTTGACTACGAGTTCCAGCATATTCACCTCACCATAGACAACGTACGTATAGTCACCCCTTTTAGCAAGGGATGTGCAACTCCTTCAAAGTCCACAAAGCCACCAGTAGAGAAACCCACTATCAAGTCTAAGGAGGGGGGTCATGACTTGCCACCACCCACCAAACCTAAAGGCATGTGAACCGTTGACACCAAAACTAAGACCCCTGAACCAAGGCTTCAATGGATACCTAAACATCAAGGCCCACCACCTAGAAGCATACACCCCCAGCCTCGTAAGGTTAAGGACCCACAGTCAAAACCTAGGAGGCCAAGATGAAACTATAGGTATCGATATATGGTCAAATCCGCAATGGGTCCCCAAGACCTTATTGCAAGTGCAAGGCTACTATGTGGGTAACACCTGGATCTAGGTACCTAAAGCCAAAATGGCCAAAGTCCCTACTCAAATGCCGCCCTCAAGATTGACCACACGAAACATCAAGACAAATTAGGCACTCAGGCCATAAGAGACTCAAGTTGCTAAATCCCTATAATAACCTCCAAAGTTTAGACCCACAGACTTACCATGAACACGAGGCACAATCCATTGAAAGGACGATCAATGAGGATGAAGAGGGAAGAGAGCAAGAAGAGTAGTCTAGCCATGGAGAGGCCAAGAAGACAAAGAAGAAAATTGAATAGGAAAAGCAAGAAGAGGAGAGAAGGAAAAAAGAAAAAGCAGACTTACAAAAGGCTCCCAGGGATTCTAAGAAGGCCGAGGAGGAAAGAAAGAGAAAGGCAGATGAAGAGGAGGAGGAGTTGAAAAGAAAGGAGGATGAGGATATAGCTCATACAATGCACAAATCCATTGAGCAATAGTCCATGCGGGACAAGCTAGAGCTCATGAGCCCGCTTAGAGATGAAGGGTTGGGCTCGAGTGCCCATGTGTTGGAAATCATACCATTTGCAGTACAAGAAGGCAAGGGCAAGGCCCCAATCACCCCCATTCCTACTCTCTTGGTGCCCACCACTACCACCACCATATCCACACCTAGCTCTACAACCCAGGTGGATGCTAGCAACCTAATGGCTTGGGTGCAATACTTTGTGAATAAGGACATGAGCCAATGAATAAGAGAATGGACCCCTGTGGCAGGAACCAAAAGATCGGCAGCAGCAGATGCCGAGTTTAGACAAGACCCAAAGAAATATTAGGTGGTAATATCTAACCTGCCGAGTACAATGAATAAGTCAAGGAGCTTCTCTCTCAACTAGAGAAGGCCGAGGAAGAGAAAAGATAGCAACGGTAGAGCTAGAATAAAAAAGAGAGGCCACGGCTACATTTCCATTGGAGAAAACCCACCAAATAGCCATGGCCCAAAGGGAGATCAGTGAGCTCAAAGAATAGCTACAAGCTGAAGAGGAAGCAGAAGCCAACTGGCAGGTAGGATTGGACAAAGAGACTAAAGCCTTAGTGTGCCTATGAAGACACAACGAAGAAGTGGAGAAGATCACTAAAGCCACAAAGGAACTAGAGGCACCGAGGGAGGAAAGAGCACGCAAATACGAAGAAGTGGAGAAGTTGAAAAAAGAGGTAGCCTTAGAATAGGAAGAGCATCAAGACTGAAAATAGAAATGGAAGATCAAGAATAGAGGCTCATAGTACTAGCTCAGAGGCAGGGGGAAAGCCTCGAGGAGATGACAAAAAGAGCAAATGAATGGGTAGCTCATAATGAAAGAAGAGTCAAAGCCTTGGTGCACTGTCTGGCTTAGGTTGAAAAAGATAAGGTACTAGCTAAAAGCCGAGCAGAGGCCGCCCAAGTGGGCTTCAAAACTCAGCAAAGTGCCTTCCTCAATACACTACTTGATGTCACTCAGGCTGAGAAAGGGGAGGCCATTGAAACCATCAAGAAGAAGCTGGGGATTGCATGTAGGGCCTTGAGAGCAGGCCTACAGATGCCATCGCAACCTGTGGGAGTGAGCTTGACCCTTGAAGAGCAATGCAGATACCTACTATTGGCAGGCTTGACACCACAGTAAATAGATGCAATAGGGTTTGTGGAAGGGGTACAATAGGAAACCCAGCAAGGAGATGAGGCTAGCACAAGCTTTGAGATGGGGCCTCATGAAGAAGAGCTAGCCCCACAGCCTCCTTCCCCACCATGGCCGGAAGACCATCAACAAGCATACACATCCAAAGAAAGAAGGGCTGCACTTAAGGAAAAGAGAAAACAAATGGTGGAGGAAGCAAGGAGAAGAATTGAATGCTAGACTTGTACGAGTGCCACATACACCTATTCCACCAAGCCAAGATAATTTCCCAGTGAGCTTCCATGCTAACCTGATAATCTAGGAACAACAGGAAACAACCAGAAACCCCTTCGATCTGAACTTCCGATTCCCCACCAATTTGCACAAGGTTTTGTTGATCAAGGTGGTGGAAGAAGTGATTAACATTGGAAGCAAGCTCGGGGAGAAATGGTTGGTTGAGAGAGAATAGAACCCCACCCTTTGGGGCACAAAGGATGCGAAATCTTGGCAAAACAAGGTTTTGAGATCCTAAGATCAGTGCCGAGCTATGAGTGCTAGCCTACATGGAGAAGGCATATTTGTGATGTAAATATGGACACTTGGATGGATTTCTACAACACCCTCCCATTCAAACGCAACAACTTGACATTCATGCCATATCCTCGAAGGATGGGAGTGGATTTTGACCCCAATGTCCACGGCTGGTAGTACGATTTCCCCGTGATCTACAATGTAAATTGTACTAAGCCTGAAGAGGCCCTTGTCTTCACCCAAAATATTTGTATGAATCCACAGTCCATTTTGTAGATGGATTCTCCTTGTGCTCCAACACCTTGCATTCATTACTGCATGTAATTACCTTCGACTACTTAGAATACTACTTAGGCAAAATCCCACTTCATAAGAATGCAGATTTCCACCACTCTATTTTGATTCCAATGCCATAGACAGTTGCGCCATGGCTCCGAGTGATAATGCGTGCCGCTCTTCTCCCTTCGTTTTGTTTATCTCTTCTAAAAGATATGAATGATAGCTACTTTATGCATTGCAATCATCTATTCCTCTCTAGTACCACTCTGTAAGTCCACATGAACCTCAAAGGGTACTTGTTTGGCAATTCTTGAATAAATCTCTCAGGCAGCCTTCTCCACTCCACTCGGATGACGAAGCTTAGCTCTTGTCCTACCTATGTAATCCAAAATAAAAAGAAAAAGAAAAGGCCAAAATTAAAAAAAATTAAAAAAGAAAAAAAGGGAAGAAGAAGAAGAAGAGAAAATAAAATATAAGAGAGGAAGAAAATAAAGAAAGAAGAAAACAATGATGAAAAGAGAAGAAATCACAACAAAAAGTAGCTCACCCCACATAGGCCATAGTCACTGCACCTAGGGGTTCTCAAGCTAGGTACATCTAGTGGCTTTGGTCAGTCAACTTTGTCCTAACCCCCTAGTCTCATTTTGATTCCCCACTTCACAGTTAGGGCACATCAAGGGCAAGATGGGGAGGTAACACTCATCTATGGTTAGACATGTCACCTTAAGCTACATGCACCGCACTCCCTTATGCACAAATTGGGTCCTCAAGTGTGGGACAACACCTAGGCGACGCAACTCCCAGTTCCACTAGCACGAGCACAATGCACCACATAGTAAGGTAGATGCTCCCCCTAGGTAGCACACTTATTCTCTTTTCAGGTAATGCTGTATGTTGCCAACCACCAACATCAGAGGCCCCACCATCCACTCGACACGGCCTCCAACAATGCAATCATTGCTAAGCCTCTTGACCACCAACAATCCACACAAGGCCCCATCACCAACTAGACAACCACCCTTCCAAGAACCAAGCCCTCATCACCAAAGACCCACAAGTTCCATGGGACTAGCACTCCTCTAGGAGAGGGTAATGTTAACCCTAGCTTGAGACAAAAGAAAAAAGAAGTAAAATATGGATGCTATGGAGGAAGCAAGATGAAGAACAAGCAAGGTGCAAGGGTGGCCTCAAAAATCAAGTCAAAGGCAAAAAGTGCACTTTTAAATGCAAGGCACCCTAAAAACTGTTGTAAAGGAGCGCCGAGTTCTCTCCTGTGCAAAATGTAAAAGGTAGGCAGGCTAAAGAATAGGACAAGTAGAATGGAAATGGAAAAGAGGACCTTGCCACAATGGCCAGTCATGTAAAAAAGGGATGGGTGCCCAAGGGATTTTAGGGCATGTATATAAACTCCAAAAAGTGAATGAGAGCTCATTCTTTGGTGTGTGGCAAAAGTGGACTCATCTTCTTCTTTCCTTCTCTTCTCTTTTCTTTCTTATGAGTGCTTAAGAGAGGGAGTGTGAGTGGGTGAGGGAGTGAGTGTGTGAGGGTGAGGGATCTTGGAGGTGAAGCTCTCCATCATCTCCTCTCTTCTTCTTCTCTTCTCTTCTCTTCTCTCATCTCGTGCGTGGCCATGGAGGATGGAGCTTGGAGGAGGAGACTTGAGGATGCTTGAGCTTGCATCACAAATTGTGGAGCTACCGGAGTGCTTGAGGGAGGAGGAAACTCATTTGGGCATCAAGATAAGCTCACTACACGCTGGTAGGATCTAAGGCACGTTGGCTAGGTGAGAGATAGCCATAGGTGCTAGCTTGAAAGGCTTGAAGGAATAAGCAATCCATAGGTCTTGGCGGTTGGGTGTGAGCTCTCTCTATAGTATGGAGATCCAAATGTGGTTATTTATAATGGACTAGCCAATAACATTCATGCTAAAATTGATTCTTTGGATAGTACTACTCTTAATGGTCCTACAGGTGATATATCTTCTACTATCAATCCATAGATGATGGCTTGTGTAGTCATGGTTCAATGTCCATTGACACAAATATGTCAGTGAGGGGTAGATTAGATGAAGATAAAAGGAAGATGTTTGCAAAAGTTATTGGGCCACTTACTTCTGGTTATGAGTGACCTAGGAGTGACAATTTAGACAGTGAACTTAGTATACCATCAATTACAATGCTTGGAGTTAGGCAAAAGAGGTATGTACTACTTGATGAGAGGGAATCTCATAGTACACCACAATTAAGAAGATCAGAGAGAGTCACAAAGCTTACTGATAGGCTAACTTATAGTGGATATTTAGCTAGACACTTAGCTAAAATGAAAAAAGTGATGGTTTATAAAGAGCCAACAAAGTTCAGTGAAGCAATTCTTGATAGAAATTGATGTGCAACTATGGATGAAGAGTATATTGCATTGGTTGAGAATGACACTTGGGGTTTGGTTTGATTTTCTGAAGGTGAAATATCCATTGGCTGGAAATGTGTTTACAAAGTAAAATGCAAGGAAAATGGATTTTTGGAGACATACAAAGCATGCATGGTTGCTAAAGGTTATGCATAGTAGTATGGACTTGATTATGAGAAAACTTCCAACCCAGTTGCTAAATGGCATCTATGGCAACAAACTGAGGGAGGGAAACTTTGGTAGACTTGGATGTCAAACATGTGTTCTTGATTGATAAAGTGTACATGGAGCAACCCAAGGTCTATGTGCATTGAGATTATCAAATCATGTATGTAGGCTAAAAAGGCACTTATGGTTTAAAGTAGACACCAAGAGCATGGAATGCTCAGATCAACTTGTATCTACAACAACTTGGATTTCAAATGGGAAATAGAGATCATAGTCTATTTACTAAGAAGATGGAGATAGGTTATGTATTCTTGGTCATTTATGTAGATGTCTTGATCATCATTGGGGATGATGACTTTGGAATTGTTGAAACTAAGCCTATGCTACAAGCAAAGTTCAAAGTGAAAGACTTGGAAGAGCTGAAATATTTTCTCAGGATTGATGTAGTGACTATAGCTCAATGGATTTGGCTACTAAAGAAGCAATATACACAGGATATCTTACTCAAATATGGAATGATGGACTGTAAGCCCATGGAAACCCCATTAGATCAAAATGTAAAGCTTGGAGTTGATGTTGGCACAATGAGATAGAGAAAGTTATCATGTACATGCAAATGGTGGGCATCTTGATCTATCTTACTATTATGCATCTTGACCTCAGTTACTCAGTGGGGCTAATTATTTAGTTTATGTAGAAGCCTTACAAACCTCACTTAGATGCAGTTAGGAGGATTATGCGGTATGTTAAGGATACATTTGATTATGGGTTGTTTAATGAGTTTGGAAAGCCACTTGCATTGATAGGATACACTAATGCTAATTGGGCTGGTCATTCATATGATACATGATCAACTAGTGGATTTTCTTTCTTTCTTGGAAGTAGTATGCTTAGTTGGAGTAGCAAAAAGTGGCCTACAATTGCTCTCGTTGGCACAGAGGTACAATATATAGCTACACGTGAAATAGTTTCGCTCTCAAAGCCCCAAGAGGAACACCAAGAAAACATGGAATCTACTGCAAGAAAATCTATCTTGTATGATCAACAAGTATGTTTTTCATAATTTTTATGGCCACAACAAGAAAAATAACACCAATCTTCCCAAATCGTCACACAACTTATTCTCTCACAAATTTAACTTGAACAAAATCAATTATGCTCTTCATATTCTTCATAGAATTCATCAAGAGACCACAAAAACACAAGAGAATACATCACTTTTAATGGAATTCACATAGCATTCTTCTTCAATAGTATTATAGCTTTTTCTCACAATCTCTCACTCATAGATACATTGTTTTTCATGAAAAATTGACTATCTCACTCTCACTCACTCACTCACTCTCTCGCATGCTCTCTCTCAGTGATACAATGGAATAATCAAGAATAATAATCCATAACCCCTCTTTTGTTATGGATACCCCTTCCAAGAGATATGTCTACTATGAAAGGTCACAAGAGCTACTACAATGTCCTTTCATTGCTCAATAGTGTTACTGTCACTTTAGTCTTTACTTGAGTCTTCAATAGCTACTTCTTCCACTTATTTGAGCTATTTTGAACTTGTATTCATCTCTTCCCAAGGTTAGAAAACTTTCCCAAGCTACACATCCATCCCACATAACACTTACAGAGGTATACAAAACAAAAACAAAACAAAGACAAAGGCTCTACAGAAGCTCAATAGAGGGTCAACAGACCATATAGAAGGTCATCAAAAAGCCTTTTGCACAACTAAAACCATTCAAAACCATCACAAATCATTCAGTAAGCTTCCAAACACCATCATTACTATTCCATCCCCTTATATGGAATAGAAAAATTGAAGCTAAACAGAACCAATCAAACACATAGGACATAAACAAAACCAATCGGACACTAAAAGGACATAAACAAAACATGTCAAAACATCATATCTCCACTGAAAAAAATCATGAGCTTCTCAAACCTAATCAACCTTATCCAACACATTCTTAAACACTTCCAAACCAACTAATCATTATATAAAATCAATCAAAAGTCAACCATTTAGTCCTAAAAAACAACAACCAAAAAATCAAGTCATTTCAACAGTCAACATATCCCCACACTTAATCAACCATCCAAACATGACCCCAACTCATAAACTATATCTAATAAAGAATGGAATGAAACGAAAACACCTTTATCCATTAACATAGCTTAGAAACAGAAAAACATGACAAACTTTTAAAGGATATAAGAGGTCTGTTTTCACCATAAGCATATGTCCATCGGATAGAATCACAAGCCACCATCAATCAACTTCTCAATAAACTCTATCTTCATCTTCAACTACACTCAAGAAGGATAAAACATCACATATACACTACAAAACATATAAAAAACTCACATATGTACAAGACAGTGTAGTCTAAAGGGCACATGCTCCCAAAAATGAAGAGCAAAGAGAAAGATTTTCATTAAAAGGATCAATACATCCAAGAGAGTGTCTGCAGGCTATGTAGGATGAATATATTTTTTCTTCAGCTTCATACTCGGCTTGAGACATTCTAGGCTAGTGTTCTCATCCACAAAATGTAGAGGTACATTTTGGAGAAACTAAAAACAACTCATCCTTTCCAATAGGATAATAAACTTGGTAGGAAAAGCTTGTGCAAAATAATACAGGACATCCATCTGAGCAACAGTCACATCCTCATTAGGATTAATCATCAAGTTTGGAATACTCTTCCCAGTATTCATGTGAGATTGCTGATGCATAAAAGCAAGATACCAACAAAAATGAGACTCCAATTACCAAAGTATCCTCAAAACAAGCATGTGCTCTAGCAAATTGAAGATAACAAGTAGAACATCTCACAGAAGTGTCCTAGGAACCAAGAATGATAGGCTAATTAAACACTAGTCCTATCAAAGAATCATTCAATGTCCACTATCGTCGACAGAAGATATCACAGTTATACCCAAGCATATCCATCATTGATTATGGAGGAAGGTTAATATAGTCAGATGGAGATGGTAAGGAAATAATAGGAGAACAGTGAAGAGGTGGGTAAGATAAATCATAAAATGAAGATATTTGAAGGGATAATGATGATGGGAAAGAAAGTAAAAATTCTGAAGGGATTTTTCTAGAAAAATAGAAGGAATAGATGGAATAATAGGAGTAAGTTCAATAGGAGTAGGTAAGGATATAGGATCAACAATAAATGGGTATGTAGTAAAAATTAGAATTTGAGGGGAAACTACAAGGGTAAAAGATAAGAGAGGGATACTATCTGGTTTAGATTGAAGGATGGAAATATACAATGGTAATCGATAGGAAATTAGGAAATAAGATAGGATATCATTACAATCATATGGATAGATGGAATATAAAAAATCAAAAGCTGAAAAGAAATCCTCAGTGAATAAGGGATTGTGAGCAATATGGTTAAACACTTGGGATCTCAATGGTTGAATATCTGACTTATGAAAGATACTTTGTCGACGGTGAGGATCTAGAGCATCATTCTCCATAGGAGGATGCCAAGCATAGCCTTTAGACCACAATGTCTACTAATGATAATTCTTCAAGCCATCAACCAAAGTCATTTTAGGAGAATGGACATTCATGATTGCCTGCAAAATCACATCTCCTATATAAAGATTCATGTCCTCCTCATCAAGGATGTGCAGATCTTCTCGAAGATACATAAAATATAATAAATGAGCCTCATGAGAAATCAACTCATCAACAAATCTATCAAACACTGCTTTGAGTAAATTTGTTGACCACATGTTCCGCCACCCATCCTCTGGAGATTCTAAGTCCACATTACTCAAGGAAATGTACAATGCAAAGTTTTGTTGTTGATATTGAATCTAGAAGGATAATGGAGGTGACACCAATTTAGATAGTGGACAAAATCTTCCTGAACACAATTCATATGTTGTTGAAGGCACTCTACCTTGGCAGAAAACCCACCACACATTTTAGATTTCTATTGCACTTCCTTGGACAACAAAAAAGACATCATCGGGGCTGAAGGAGGAACAAAAAGAGTAGCAACATCCTGGCTAATTTCTTTAATAAACTCCTTTTTGAACCCTAAATTTTCTTGGGAATGCTGCAACTGACCCTCACATATACCAAGCTTATGAGATAATTTGATCATTTCCTCAAGAGTGGCATTTTTCTCCTTGGTTAAGCATTTTCTCTTTTTCTAAAGTGGTAGCCTTAGCTTCTAACTCCTTAATCATGGCCTTTTGTGAACCCATCAAAGATGTAGCTGGAGTCATTTATGTATGGATATCACTCAACAAAGTCTTTTTAGAAGCTAAATCCTCCAAAGCTTTACTAAGCTAATTGGTCAAAGAATCCACGTTGTCTTGCAATGAGGCATACACTCCTGTATAGATTGTCTGAAGATAGAAAGTCATGGATGTCTCCAAAGCAGATTTAACGCTAGAAACTAGTTGAGACACCATAGATCTAGAAAGTATTGTTTGCAAGAAAGGAGGAATCTGTGGATCTAGCTGTCCTTCCCATTGTGCTGCAAGGAGGTTGGTACAATACAAGAACAAGAGAAGGGAGCTACCGGACACTTCAGGTATCAGAATTTGTACCATAAGGGTTGAAACAAGGAGAGGATTAGAAGGACCCTATGTGTAGAATTTCTTTGAATGATTCTGATGGGGGGTACATGTACTAAATTTGAATTGAATTCCATAGGAGGGAAAGGAACAAAAAGAGATTGTTGCTATAGAAGTGGTACATGATCAAGCACAAGAATGCCACTTGGGGAAGGTGCCAACTGAATGATCTTTTGTAGAAAAACCCCATAAGAAACAATATGAGTTGACCTTTCATGAAACACTAAATTTTTAAATCCATTTTAGCCAACAAAAAGGTTGTCCAATTAAGCTTAACCCCCTCCAGGATTCTGATCCAGACAAGCACTTTGATGTAGGCTTGCCAGAGTCATGGAGGAATTGGCATAATTACTTCCATAAGGGAGAGGAAATATGTGCCATTGATACTCCTAAACTAGTGATAACCTTATTTGCTACCAAAGGAGTAGAGGTCTCCTTCTGCAACAAGGCAAGGATCTTTGTAGTGGATAATAAACGATTGCCATTAGGCACAGGGGAAGCTGCAAAAAGACAGGAACAAGCCTCATTGTCAATAGCAAGGGATAAACAAAACTGACGGCCATAAACCAAGCCTGAAAGTTTCTTGTAAGTCCCCAGAAAAGAGTAACAGAGCTTCACATCCACTAGAGGGAGCTTCAAGGCCACAAAGAGATGAATGCCAGCCTTTTGAATATAATCATCATCCAAAAGAAGGGAAAAATTATGGATTGGTAATAGTACATACTGGATCACAAGGGGGGGGGTGTGGAAGAAGATGCCATTTAGACCACACTAGATTACCCACATACACAAAAAACTAGGAAAAGGAGGAAGTATTCATGGAAAACCCACACATACCACCACTGAGATAGATAACAAGGAAACAAAAACAACAACAAAAAATCGATTGGACTAGACTACACCTCCCCAAGCATTCCACATCCTACAAAAAATTCGACATGACCTATGCATATATGCGACTGAAAGCTTCATGCTATGTATACAAACAGGCACCTGAAAACCCTGTAATCAAACACTCAAAAGAAAAGAACATGCCACACATATCATATCCCAGACACAATACAAAAATCAAGACTAAACCATAGAATCGGACCATCAAAATAAATATAGGCGGACAAGACCTTTGTCTTTGACCAAGAAACCCCGATCCCCATAAAGTGTAATACATATACCTATGGTCTGGTGAAGTGGGTGAAAAATACACGACTCATTTTTCTTAGATGACTAATTAATCACAGCTCATTATTAAATTATTCCATTAATGCATGGTGAGTCATATTCGTATCCCAATCCCTACAGTTAGACTAACTTGATTGGACTTGACTAGGGGTCTCTACAAATGCAATTAATTTTAAAAAATATGTATGATATGTGGCACAAAGTGCATGCATGCATGACCTTGGGGGAATTATCATTATTTATAAATTAAATGTGTGTATAGCACATGTGTGCGTGCATGGTGAATGGATTTTAATTAACCAAATTAAGTGGGTTATGGTGCTATGTGCTCGTACAACAGCAAGGTTCTTTTTATAAATTAACGAGTGGTTTTTTAAATTAAATATTTATGAGGTGTATTTTGTTTATTTTTTGGATGTAACGGTTGGTTGATTTTTAATTACAATTATATATGTGTTATAGTGCATATGAAGGAGGAAAAAAAAAAGAACTTGGTGGTGTATAGACAGTTGCAAGGTCTAATGTGTAAAATCCCACTTCCAAACAAGTCGAATAATAGAAAAATCATCATAGAAAACAATAGGTTGACTAAGTGGCACAGTGTTGACCTTCTTGTAAGGTACGAAAAACCAAATACTAATATCAAAATAAAAAGAATAGGGATAAGGAAGGGTTTATCACTTGGGTGATTATGTGTTGGGGTTTTGTTCCTATATTTGTGTTTATATGTTTTAAGTTTTTTAAAAAAATATTTTTGATTTTGATTTTTAAATAAATAAATATATATAAATGAATGTGAGTAACCAAATAAAAATACAAATATTAAAAATATAAAAAATAATTTTATAGAAATTTTAATGCATTTAAAGGATCATTTTTGTACATTTTTTTATTTTCTCATTATTTAAGTTATTTTTTCAAATAAATCATTTCTAATATATTTTTTAATTTTATGTATTTTTGAAAGGTTGATGGGACCTAAAATGGGCCGACATTGGCTATGGCACTAGCCGGGCCTCATGCACACAATAGACAACCCCACCACAGGGCCTTGCGAGCCAAGAGCATCTGTAATACATTGATGTACACTAGATAGACTTAACTATGCGTTTGTAGCTGATATGTAGTCTAACGATTACCTTCCCTTCTCTTCAGAGGGAGATCCCATAACATATAGGCATAGTGCCTCGTAACACAAATATAAGGAAGCTCCTCTCGGCGGTGGCTGATTGCCGCGGCTCCACTGGGACTCTCCTACGCCTTGGGGATTGGCCCTAAAATGCGTTGCTCCAACATAAAGTACACACGATACAAGCTCCAGTCTTTCATTTTGAACGTATTCTAGGAGATACCATGTGTCCTTACCAAATAATTTCCAAAAAACCCGATCACCTAGCCTACGGATTAGGTTGTTCCTCACACTCTCAAGCATAGGTAATCATAACGAAAAACAGGTACTATGCATCCAATTCTTCATATCCCGATACCATGGTTGATATGCACATGCAAAAGTGGACGATCCTAATGTGCTCAAACATAATTTACAATAAAAAATGTGTCATGCACAACCAGGCTTTCCAATGCTCATTCACTAACTCGTTGCGGTGATGTAAGGATAGTATCAAGACAACACTCATGCTACTATCCTCTTAATTAAAATACTACAAACTCTATATCATGATATGCATAAGCAAAATCAGCACTAAACAACACCCAAATTGCTTTGTTGCATAAGTGTAGGGGTTCATTTTGTCATGTTTTGATGTATGAAAATCTATAAATCATGAACTTTGACAAAGAGATAGGGCAAAATAAGGCTAAGCCTCATGCTCCGCCACTACCATACATTCACAAACACTCGTATTTTTTCTTATTCTTATGAAGCATATTTCTATTTTTTTTCAAATTTTCCTTATTTTCTAGCATCTATTTGACAATAATCACTATTATTTTTTTATTTTCCTTATACTAATCATATCAACACACTTAAAGTCAATTTTATTTTCCATTTTTTCCCCATAGGAACACATTTCACCCACCTGAAACGACAAAACTATCATTTTACCCTCAAAAATCGCATTTCGGGTTTTGCGGGATTTAAATAGTGCATGTAAATCATTATGATATCAGAATTCTTTGATGTACATCAATTAAAATAATGCAAATAGCACTCGCACAAATTTTCATCGCATAAGAACATTTCCATCATAAAATGTCAAAAAAGCTTTATTTCCTTCCTAAAAAATAGTCATACCATGTTTTTATGAAACTTGAGATGCATTAAATGATTGTGTGACTACCGGACGGAGCCTCCATTACTCTCAATTCCATGTTGCATATCAAGCTTTAGCATCTCCATTAATTTCCATAATCATTTGCTTCAATCTCCTTCCTGATTCTTCCTTCAAGATAATGCGCATGAACAACCCATAGAGGGGAGAGAGAGGGAGGAGAGAGAAAGACTAAAAAATAAGTTTGTTAAATCCTCCATTAAAACGGGCAAGCTTATAGCCATATTGTTCCTCTCTCTGCCCGGATCGAGAATCTCCCTCTCTCTCTCCAAACGAGTTTGAATCGGCGAGGCATCAAGCAAAAATGAGGAGAGGCGCATTGACGATTCCCTCTGTTCAACAATTTTTGCATTAGTTTCAAGGATTTTATTAAGCCTAAGGTTTAAAACATTAAAATAACCGGTTCATCTTTTTGTGTTCACATTGTCCCGCAAGTGGATATTTTGGTTTTGAGGGGGCAAACAAACTCCGATTTGCAATCCAACTGGACAGGCAGCTTCGTGGCGTCGAACTCCTTCAACTTGGCCTCTCCCACGCACTTTACGGCTTCTCGATCCAATAGTTGATTATGAACGCTAAACCTTGCAGGGATTAAATGGGAGGTCAAACAACCTCCGATTGACCAACCGAGGCTTGCATTGGATTCTTGATGTCGAAATGCATCTAGGAAAACTCTAGCTCGGCCATCCGCCACTGTTTGATTTTTCATGAAAATTGACTTGTTGACTCGTCCCTCCATGTTTTTGCTTTAAAACGAGCTCGAACCACTTCTAGATCGGCTTAAAATCGGCTCCTAAAATGCAGCTCTCATTGGTGACTACGAGATAGGGCAACTCAGCCTACCAAACCCCAACCGATCTGCGTATCAACACAACCACAAAGAGCATCAATATGATACAAAATAGATACACAATAAAACCCATCACAGCTCTCACCCTATCCCCTGCCAAAACTAAGGCATGAAATCCATGAGGAGTAGGCCTAGCATAATCTCACAGAAAGCCCAAAGCTAGTCACTAACCGATTGCTCCAACATGGCCAAGCTAAAAAGAACTATCAAAGAGGTCATCCTAAGTGGTGGTTTGAACTACCCACCTAACTCAGGACAACTCAACCCCCAGGAGCTCCTCCTAGGCGAGGAATCCTATAGCCTGATTAATAAATATTATCTTTTAGCAGACTTGCCTTTTAGGCCTTTATTTTCCACACTCAAGTGTGTAAAAAGGAGGGAGCTGAGCATAGTGACCCAAGGATAACAGGGCATCGGCCTCAGGTCCTGTCTCGATACCCCAGAGCCTACCAAGCCCTCGCAAGGTAACACGTAATCCTTTTCTAATGCTCACTTTTATTTTCTCTCCAACCTTCTCTTATTCTTATTTTCAGCTAAATGCTACCCCTAGGAAGACAAGGCATCGGGCCTTGGGTCTTGTCTTATCCCTAGGAACCTACCAATCCATCACAAGGCGATGCACAACTGCTCAAGGATTTTCTTTTTTTCTTTTGCTATTTTTATAGGGGTTAGAACTTTTTTTACAAACCAATGTATATTTTTATTATTCAACTATTTAGGATTTTGCTTCTTTGCATCATCATTTTGTATGGCAGGATTTTCTAACTACCTCACAACTAACAGAAACTCCTAGAACAGCTGCCTAATAGGTCAGCAGAACAAGGTCACTAGGATTGCCTTCTAAAATAGGTCTTTCAATGCCTGACAATGCCTTTGCAGGAGGCAACAACTGCTCAAACCTCCCATAGATATACCTAACCGAAACTTGGGATTGCATGCCTTGATTGCTAGTCCCCAACAAGAAAAGAAATCCCTCACAAGTAACCAGACATATATAGTATAAAAATAAGGTACTCATAAAGAAAAGATATCACCTAGATTGGGCCACGAGAAGCTTTGGCACAACAAAGGCTCCCCTAGTTCCACGTAATATGTTTGGTGGCATAGCACTAAAATAGAAAACCGTAAAATGCACCTGCACTACATAGACAAATGGCCCTCTTGGCCTAAAATGGATTGGCCATTCTAATCCATGCAATACATGGTCTTCTTGGCATATACACCACATTCTATCAAATAACTAGGATACCAAGGATAGCATACAATAGGACGGCTAGCCCCATGCTACTCATGCCATGCAGCTCAAGGTTTGATCTTGGGCTCCTGTAAATCCACTAGCCCAAGCCTTTCTACTGATATAACCTTGATATGGCCTATCCTTCCTTGGGTACCATTAGCTAGGTGAATGACATCATTGGGCTTGCATGTCTCACATTTATTGTCATCCAAATATGAACTGATCATTCAAGCGGCTTAGAGGCTCCTTCGGCAGAAAGAATCACAACTTGGTGCTCATTCAAACCTTCCCTATTTGGGTTTTGGCATAAGTCAGTGTTGCAACCCAAATTAGGTAGGGTTTCAATCCGAGACCCATCACATGACTGTATCCTAGAGCGGTGCATATTGTCAGATGTATCATTATGGCCTTTTATCACACCTACGTGGGAATTGATCACAATATATCTGCATGGTGTTATTGACCTTGTATCTAACGCACCAGTCACATTTTGAGAGATTTTGGGTTTCCAAACCCATCTCACATCCCTTCTTTCATTCTTAGGCTGCCTCGATTGCCCACATTGGTCCAATGGACTCATTGTGGATTTATCACTATTACCATATGGCCTCATAGCCTTATGGCTTCTATTTAGTACAGGTGGCCCTTTGGCATGCCGTATCTTCTCTACACGAGATGTCTTTACTTGCCTTTGTCCACTCTACAATTGCCTATTTATAGGAACCATGCTCTTATTGATAGGAACAACATCTTCTCCAAAGCATGACTCATTTAAAGATGGCAAAGGTCTCTTTAGAGCCTTTCCACTGACAAAACTAGAACCTCCCATAGGATACTTATCCACACTCATAGGCCCAATGGTTCTATCAATGTTACTGTCACAACTACCTCTCATGGAAGCATTGTAAGCCTTGATGGGACTTACTGGGCTTGGAATCTTTTGATCAAAATGGGGTATATTATCCCTACTATTGCCATTTTTTGCTTGGAGATTTTGGCTACCAAGGTTCCCCTCATAGGCTGCCTTGGTATCAACAAGTGAGTTGTCTCCATGTAGAAATGGTTGGAAGCTGGGCTGCACTTGTACTGAGCGAGAAAAACTCCAAAAGTTTTCCCAACATCTGTGAATATGTCTCTCATAATCAATGGCATGCATCTTTGCTTCCCGTAACGACTTAGGATTCCGCATTCCCACTTAGATTTGCATGTTAATCTCTAAGCCACTCAAAAGAGCTCACATAGCGCATCACCTGGCAATGCAGTAGCTCTTCTTGGCGAAAGCCTCAAAATATCATCAAAGGCTCTAGGATATTCTTTAATAGAAGGATAGGACTCATGCCTAATTTGCATTAGCTGTGCTAAAACTTGGGTCATGTTGAGATGGCAAGCTCAACACGTGTGGACACTGATGATGGATTGCCTAGCTAGATAAGTCCGCACGTCTACACTTAGCACGTTGGTGGTCATTATGATACTCACATGGTCACTGACTTATCACTTATTATATTTAGTTTGTTACATCTACCTATAGCTGGCAAAGATATAACACCAGTCGATTAGTGTAGTTGGTTATGCACTGTTTGACTTAGAAGGGCACTTTCCTTTATGTTGTATTTTATCTATACTTTGTGTACATTGTTTAGTGTGGAAAAGAAGAAGAAGAAATCAGCAAGAAAAATTTTTGGCCTCCATCTCTCTTCTTGTGTTCTTGAGTGAGCTTTCTCTTGTGTATACAATGTGTATTTGGCGCAACAGCTCAAGCAAGTTCCCCCACCACGCGATTCTTGACATGGTATCAAAGCCACGCCGCTGAGAGAGGCTTATTTTGAAGGCTAAAATGAAGGAGAAGAAGCAAGGTTCGAGGAAGTAAGCAATGGCTAAGAAGCTCTCCCATTCTTCCACTCTCTCTCTTTGTTGATAGTGCCTATGGAGGCATCGGAAGCAGGGTAGAGCGAAAATCTCAGATTGCTGTGAGATTTGGTGTGCGAGTAGAGCATGGTATATTATGAAAATTAGTCCTTTAGGGCTTTGCCGCAGTTATTTTGGGCATCTGAGACCGTTTCAGGCCCCGTTTTAGAGCCGCAAGGTTGCGGACAATAGTTTCAGGGTACACTGTAATTTTAGCCATATTGACTGAAAGTGGATACATAGGTTACAGATTTCGAATTTGTAATTTTTGAAGTGTTTACATGAAGCAAACATAAGGTTTATCTGCAACCAGGTTGCAGATTACATGTACTATTGAGCAATCAGTGAAAAATGTTGCTTGGTGTATTGCTGTGCACGTGTTGTGAAAGATTGCAGAAGACTAGCTTGCTATGATGTATCCTTGTTTGTGATCATGGCAAAGAACAGTAGAAATCCCATTATTGAGAAGCTCGACAAGAACAACTACCCTTCATGGAAGTTCCGTGTGATGAACTTCCTCATTGGAAATGGCCTTTATGAGTTTGTTTCAGGTGAAGAAAAGGAGCTAGAGCTGGGTATCCCTCTGACTGTAGATGAATTGAAAGCATGGAAAGAATGGAATGCGAAAGACAAAAAGGTGATGTACTGGTTATCTACAATCATTGATAATACGATGTTGGGACATATCAGGAATGTAGAAACTTCACATGCAGCTTGGACAATTTTTGAGAACATGTTTTCAGTAAATACAAAGGCACGAAAGATTCAACTCAAGCAAGAGTTGAATGCCTTGAAGAAAGGGAAAATGCCTGTCAATGAGTATGTGTTGAAGGTGAGGAGCATTACAGATGCTTTAGCAGCGATTGATGCAATGCCTGATGATGATGATTTGGTTTCATCCACTTTAAGTGGCCTTAACAATGAGAAGGCATGGAAATCATTTGTTACTTCAGTATATGTACGGAAGCCACTTTCAGATTTTGATGAGCTGATCTCTCTCATGATTACTGAAGAGATCAATATGCAGGGTGACTCATCTGAAAAAAATGGTGAATAAGTTCAATCATTTTATTCAAGTTCAGGAAGGGGACGTGGTAGATCCTCTTCGAGAGGCCATGGTATGGGACATGCTAGTGATAACCAGCAAAATAGGTTCAATCAAAGTTTGGTGAAATGTAGGTTTCTGGAGACAGAGGAAACTTTAGAGGCAGGGGGAGCTCTAGAGGAAGAGGTGGATGGTAGAACAGAGGTTCTGGAAATTCTACTATTGTTTGCCATTATTGTGGCAAAACAGGCCATATTGCAGCCCATTGCTATGCTAAGAAGGATGATATTCGTACTGGTAAATTGTAGCAATGAAACTATGCATCGTCTTCATGACAGAATGCAGACAAAAATGAGCATCTGTTTGTTATGCAGCATATGATGAATGCAATTACAGGAAAGGGGACACATGATGATGTATGGTATGTCGATTTAGGTGCATCTAATCATATGACCAGTCATGTTGAATAGTTTGGAGAGATGTAGGACTTACAAAATCGAGGTTATGTGCAGACAGGTGACGATTCATGCCACCCAATTTTACACATTGGAAAGGTTCCCTAGTCCTTGTATGATGGCCAGACAAAGAGTCTAACAGATGTATTACATGTGCCATCAATCACAAAGAATCTAGTGTCTGTTGGCCAAATGGTAGAGCAGGGGTTGCAAGTCCGATTCAATGCAAAAGGTTGTTTTGTAGAAGACTTTAATGATAAGTGCAGGTTGGTTGCAAAAGGAAGTAAAGTTGGCCGAATGTTCACTTTAGATGCTGGAATTCTTGCAATGGATACTGCTATGTATGCTGAAGGAAAAGGAGTAGCTGCAGATATTGAAATATAGCATAAATATATTGGACATGTAAATGTGCAAATGTTGAAATTAATGCAGTCAAGAGGATTAGTTATAGGGTTCCCTTCTTTTAGAGTTGCAGAATTGCATAAAGTCTGTGAAGTATGCCAGTTTGGTAAGTAGGCAAGACAACCCTTCTTGCATGACAGAGAAGTGAGTAGAAAAATACTATATGTAGTGTATATAGATGTTTGGGGGCCTACATAGAATGTATCTCTTGGTGATAGCAAATACTTTGTCACATTTATTGACGATTGTTCAAGGAAGTTATGGGTATACTTCATGAAGGAAAAGAGTGATGTGTTTGAGCACTTCAAATCTTTTAAGGCAGCTGTTGAAACAGAAATATGCTTAAAAGTGAAGTGCTTGAGATCAGATGAAGGGGGAGAGTACCTCTCTAATGAGTTTACTGGCTTCTTGAGGACTCATGGGATAAAGAGGCAATTTACTTGTAGGTATACCCCACAGTAAAATGGGGTTTCATAAAGAAAAAATAGGCATATTGCAGAAGTTGCACGGGCATTAATGGCTGAAAAGAATATGCCTAAAATTTTTTGGTCTGAGGCTGTCCATACTGCTGTCTACATTATGAACAGAACTCCCACAGCTGCAGTTCATGGGATGACTCTTGAAGAATGCTTTACTGGCAAGAAGCCCAATGTATCACACTTGAAGGTATTTGGATATGTTGCATATGTTCATGTGCCAAATGAGCTATTGAAGAAGCTTGATCCAAAGGCAAAAAAATGTATTTTTATTGGATACTCTTTAGAGCAGAAGGGGTATCGCTGTTACAACCCTGTCACATGTGAGTTTAGAGCGAGCAAGGATGTTATCTTTGATGAGATGAGCAGTTGTAAGCACTTGCTGGTGATGTATTAGATGATGATAATGATCAGGACAGCTATGTGCAGAAAGAAAAACAAGACTCAGGGAGTCTTAGTGGACTAGAAACATTATATGGTACTATACCTACAGTGAGTCCTTGGTCTGGGAGACTAAGGAGTAGCCCCACATCTTCAGGTGGATCTATAAGTGTTGCAGGGAAGGAGAAAGAAAAGAAGAAAGTGCTAGATGGTAATGATGCATCCACCAGTCATTTGGGATTTGATGGAGATTCTAGTGGTTCGGAGAGTTTGGATGATGAGCTTGGTATTCCTTCAGTCAGGACACCAGGTGTACAGAGAGCTTATAGTAATGTAAAGGCTCCATTGAGTGATCCGGTGGTACATAGATCTAGCAAGGTTAGATACCCTATTAAAAGATTTGGCTTTGAAGGTTATGCAGCTCACCATTATGCTTATATGGTGAAACTAGTTGAGGATGTTGAGCCCACTTCTTTTGAGGATGCTGTTGGTCATGCTCATTGGGATGTAGCAATGGATGAGGAGATGGCTGCATTAGAAGCCAATAAGACTTGGGATTTGGTACTCTTACCTAAGGGCAAGAAAGCTATTGGATGTAAGTGGGTTTAAAAAGTCAAGCATAATGCAGATGGTTCAATTAGCATGTATAAGGCTAGGCTGGTTGCAAAAGGCTATGCTCAAACATATGGCATAGATTATGAAGAGACTTTTAGTCCAATTGCTAGGATGGCAACTGTTAGGTGTGTGATTGCCTTGGCAGCAGCCAAAGGTTGGAGTTTGCATCAAATGGATGTTAAGAATGCCTTCTTGCATGGTGAATTGCAAGAAGAAGTGTATATGGAGCAGCCAACAGGTTATGAGGATTTAGAGAATCCCAGATATGTATGCAAGTTAAAGAAGGCGCTCTATGGGTTGAAGCAAGCACCTAGAGCATGGTCTGATAAGATTGGAGAGTATCTTGTCAATATTGGATTTTGTATTTCTGATGCTGATCACTCACTTTATGTGAGAAAGGGAGATGCATGTTTGGTCATCATAGTCATCTATGTGGATGACTTGATTATTACAGGTGACAGTGACAATGGGATTACTGAAGTTAAGGACTTCTTGAAGAAGAAGTTTGAGATGAAACATTTGGGTGAGTTGAGATACTTCCTTGGTATTGAGGTGATCAGATGTGATGATCGTATATGGCTATGCCAAAGGTAGTATGGCTTGGATATGTTATCTAAGTATTGTATGACAACATGTAAGCCTCTTTTAGTACCATTGGAGAAAAATGTGAAGTTGAGTGTCAACATTGGGGATGAGATAGCACATGTAAATCATTATGAAAGTAGAATTTTTTGATGTACAATAATTGAAAATAATGCAAACAGCACTCACACAAATTTTCATCACATAAGAACATCATTTCCATGATAAAATGTAAAAAAAGCTTCATTTCTTTCATAAAAAATAGTCATACCGTGTTTTTATGAAACTTGAGATGCATTAAATGACTTTGTGACTAGCGGATGGAGCCTCCATTGCTCTCAATTCCATGCTGCACATCAAGCTTTAGCATCTCCATTAATCTCCATAATCATTTGCTTCAATTTCCTTCCTAATTTTTCCTTCAAGATAATGCGTATGAATAGCCCATAAAGGGGAGAGAGAGGGAGGAGAGAGAAAGACAAAAAATGAGATTTTTAAATCCTCCATTAAAATGGGAAAGCTTATAACCATCTTGTTCCTCTCTTTGCCCTGATCGAGAATCTCCCTCTCTCTCTCCAAACGGGTTTGAATCAGAGAAGCATTGAGCAAAAATGAGGAGGCGCATTGACGCTTCCCTTGTTCGACAGTTTTTGTATTAGTTTCAAGGCTTTTATTTAGCCTAAGGTTTAAAACATTAAAATAACCAGTTCATCTTTTTGTGTTCACACTGTCCCGCAAGTGGATATTTTAGTTTTGAGGGGGCGAACGAACTTCGATTTGCAATCTGACTAGACATGTGGCTTCATGGCGTCGAACTCCATCGACCTGGCCTCTCCCACACACTTCACGCCTTCTCGATCTAGTAGCTTCTTTATAATGCCGAAACTTGTGGCGATTAAATGGGGGATCAACAACCTTAGATTGACAAACCGAGACTTGCGTTGGGTTCCTAATAGCGGAAAAAACTACATAGACATCCTCAGATGTGAATGACTACTCTATCTCAAACACCAAGCTCATACATGCATGAAAAACCTGCATGCAAACAAGACCTTGTGGAGGAAGCATGCGAACAGGGCACAATGGGAGAGGACACTCACGCGTGGGGGAGAGGGAAAGTATACGTGGAGAGGGTTTGAAAAAGAGAGGTGGGGGTAGGGTGGAACAATATTTTTTAGGGTTTTTAAAAACATTTTTTTGTTTGGGGAGCTAATGGTAAAGGTAGGGGAAGGGGAAGGGAGGAATGGTGGGGGGGTCGGGGGGACCAATGAATAAGGTGGGAGGGGGGGACCTTTTTGGGGGTAGGGGGTAGGTAGGTATGGGGGGGTGGGCATTGTGGTGGGTGGTCGGTCAAGCTGGGTGGGGGGGTGGGGGTTAGGGCTAGTGGGTGGGGGATAGAGGGGAGGGAGGAGGGACTTTGAGAAAGGCGGTTGGCGGAACTGGGAAAGGTTGGGGGGGGTACCTTGAAGGTGTGTGGGTGGAGTGGGGAGGGGAAACTTAGGGGAGCGAGCAAGCAGGAAAAGGTGGGGGGGACCTTTGAAAGGCGGTGGGAGACAAAGGGGGACATGAAGCGTGGCATGGCGGCGATGTCTCTGTAGCGTGGCGGTGACATCACCAGCACCAAGCCTACCCGTCAGCAGCAATGGTTCTACGGCGTGACGGCGTGTCAGGTGGCTATGGGAGCATTGGGGTGAATGATTAGCATCATCTCTACAACGTGGCATCAGGCATTTCCATGAGGTGGGGCAGCAGCGATGTCCTGAATGGCAGCGGGCAGTAGCGAGTTGTTGCTGCGGGAGAGGAGGGAGAGAAGGATAAGAGAGGGCATAGGGGGAGGAGGAGAGGAGAGTGGGAAGAGGAAGAGAGGAGGAGGAGGGAGGAGAGGGGTAGAAGAAGAAGGGATGAGGTGGGGGTGGAGATGGAGGATGAGGGAGAAGAAGAGGAGGGGAGGAGGTGGGGGAGGAGGAAGGCGAGGAGGAGAGGATATGGAGAAAGGGGGTAGAGAAGGTGGGAAGGAGGAAACACACAAGGGTAGGAGAGAGAGAGAAGGGGGGGGGGGGGGGGGAAGAGGGAGTGGGTTGAGATGGTTGGGAAGAGGGGGGCTTGTTGTTTTTCCAAATTTTTAAAATTTTGTTTATTGTTTTTTTGTTATGTATTTTTTTAAAAAGTGTAGGAGCCCCCCACACATCCTGTGTACGAATACTATCGGGAGGTAGGAAAATTTGCGTTGATGGGAACAACCAAACGTGACTAAAGATTCGGGTGTCGGAACACGACACTGTGAAGACTGGACATGTGGATGGAGGTAAAAAAACCAGTCGTCGTTGATGCAACATGCGGGGGTCAAAAATTCAAAATTAAACATAAAATTTATTTCGAAGAGATTCCAGTATCAGATCAAGATGTTGTAAAAAACAAAATTGGGCAACAGAAAGGGGGGAGGATATGGACAATGTGCATGACACATTTGGCAACAAAAAAAGGGAGGTTCACGTGGAAAAATATAAAATCGAGCACGAAAAGTCACACGAAAATTAATTTCACAAAATCCTTTAGTAAAAAAAATTGCAAAAAGAAGGAAAATCATTTGAATGAAGAGGCAAATATTCTGTCATGTCAGATGGTAGTTTCGACTCATTCATATAGAAAAAATAGTAAAAAGACACTAAAAAATCTGAACAAAAATTGATTCCAAATAATTTGTAAGTTGGAAGAAAAGACAATAAAAAGGAAAAATGTCTGAGGGATGGTGTTCAATAGGGCTATCAAATCAAAATGCGATTCCAGTGGAAGAAACATGCGTTCACATGGAAAAAAGAAAAAATGGGCACAAAAACACACATAAAAATTAATAACACAAAATCAATGGACCGAAATATGATGGAACAAAAAAAAAAGTTGTGCAAGGGAGTAGACCAAGCAAGGCTATCTAGTCAAAATTGAATTCTAGGGGGATTAGGGAAAGTTCACATGAAAAAGGGCAAAAAGTACACATGAGAAAACACAAAAAATTTAATAACGAACAAACCGTGCATTAGAATGACAAGTAGTAAAAAGAAAAAGGGTAAAGAGAAAGGTGTAGGTCATGGCTCTCATATCAAATCACTATTTTGAAGAGAAGAATGTACATTAACATAGAAACACTTCAATTTTACAAAAAATTCTTCAAAAATTAATAACTCATGAAACATGGCTCAGAACAAGGTCCTGTAAAAAGAAAAAGTGGTATGTTCAAAGGGACAAAAAAGGCTGTAATGTCAGATTTTAATTTTGATGAACATAGGGTGCCTTTGCATAAAAAAAAGCAAAACAAAGGATAAAGACAAACGGACAAGGAATGGCCCCATGGCGGGGTGAAAATAGGAGGATTGGTGGGGAAGGGATCCCATGAAGGAAAAATGAGGACATGGTATACTTGAATGAGCTCATAGGGGTGTTTCCATGAGTATATGCAATAGATGTGCAAGGACACGTCCCCACACTTAAGATTTTAATAGATCGGTTTGACTAATCAACAGGGGCCTAATACTTGACCACGTCCATACTCGTACATTCCTACACTTAAAACATGACATACACTTGTAAACAAAAGGGGTAGGGTTAGAAAAACTTGGCCCAATTTGTAGATGGTCGAGGTGAACCATCGCTGACACATGAAGGGTTGTAGTCATCAGCATGAGGTACCATGGCTCACCACATCACACTCATCTAGCATGGTAGGGACCATGCAGCCACACCTAGGGAGGTAGCATCATTGAGGAAGCTCTAGTTAAGTTGTTGATGAGGACGAAGTATATAGCACTCCAATTCGACAGTCACTCATGTTGGAATGATAGATCAGCGCTGGCCCCATGACTCACGTCACTCAATGGATAATCATTGAAACCCAGAATAACCTATTCCTAAACCCCATTGATGTAATACTCATTGCCATTTTTGCAAAGTTTGTATGCCTTGTGCACAATTGATGGTGCAATAGTGCATCCCACCGCCCTGTGTTGGCATACGGTGCGAGAAGGAAGGCCAAGGAGCCTTATAGTGCTATCCATAGGAACAATTTGTGCTTTGTGCATTGAGAGGCCCATCTCGTATGCATGCAATACTCCATTTACACATCTTACCTCTCTATTGGATACAAAGGGCAAGGACTAGCCACTCACCCCACCCTCTGTCTCACATGCTATGTTGATAAATACAGAGGGTAGCCCATACTCACATCCCTGTCCGGTTAGGATGAAAGCTTACATTGCTTGAGGGATTGTTGATGAAGATTGGCTTTGCTTGGTTGATGATTTCAACTTGTATCATGAGGAGGCATACCTAGGGAGGTAGCCAAAAAATCTGGTACTTGGATTGCATATTGAAAATTATCATTTGTTGTAGGAGTTAGGGGCACTGATGAAGTTGCAAGATACATTGCACCAAGGACCGGGGTGCTACTAGTGATTCAGTTATCTTGGACTACAAGGTGGTGCCACCTTTTTAACAGTCAGTTTTCTGTCCAAGGGTTGTTGTTTGCCACCTTTTCTTGGAACGAGGCTTGCTATGACAGGGAATTTCTTCCTTTTCTCTGATAATAGTTTTGATTTTTTTTTCTTATTTCCTACTCCCGAGGGTGTTTCCACCTTTTCTCGAACAATAGGTCAGCATGATAGGGACTGAAGTCCTTTTCTCCCATGACTACTATATATTTATGTGTTTTTTTTTCTTCTTTTCAAGCAAGAAAATGGCAAGAATACCATGTATCAAAACCATTCTCACCACCTTTTCTAGATTAGACAAAAAGGGAGAAAAAGAGGGGTGGAAGGTTTTGAGGGGCTAGAAGAATGAGTCCACCTCATCAAGGTAAGCACGAGGGCTATCAAGAGCAATAGGCAAAGCCTTGCCAATCCACGCACAAGGAATGAAGGGGCTATCAACATGATGACACCAAAAGAAGCATAAAAACAAGGCACAAAAGAATCAAGTATTCATCATATTTTCATTTTTTGTCAAGAGAATAATACTACATTGTTACAAAATCACTAAAATAATATCCCACATAAGGGGGAGGGAGGGGACCACATCTACTAAAGTCAATGGTATACACAAAAGGGTTACGTGCATGCATTTGTAAAGGGTAAGAATACTCAAAATTAAAGGCCAAAGGCCTTATAATATCAAATGTATCAAAGTTTCAAAGAAATTTTAAAAAATACGAAGGGGTTTGCTTTTTGGGAAAGAGGTGGGGTGGAGTGCACGAGTGGTTAGGTGCCTCTTTCCCTTCCCTCTCTCTTCTCCAATCACATATTCTCCTTTTTGGTGGTGCCAAAATTTGTCCTCTCTCCTCTGTCTTTTGTGCAGAAATTCATCTTTTCCCTTTTGTTCTTGCATAATGGTTGAAGCTATGGATGAAGATGATAAATTTGTTTATTATTAAAAGAGAGATTTATGGTTTCTTTTCAATTTTGAGATTAATGGCAGAGCCATACACATAGATTTTGTGTGCTTTGTCCCTGATTTTGTGGTTGATTATGTTCGTGGGAGGCTTGCTGTCATTTTGGTGCGCAGCCGGGGAAGAAGCTGATCTCAAGAAGTAGAGAAAGGACGACCTTGTCTCCATTAGAATTCATGGCTTTCAATGGCTTATTGGCCACGGTGACTTGGCTCATAATGAAGACGTGCAATATCTTGCACATGTTGCATTCTGCAAGGTCAGACAGAGGAGGATAGGAAGAACTAGCACACACACAAAACCCTAGGCAGACCTGTCGAGGTAGGCAGATCTACCCCATGGCTTTAGGGTTGGAATTATCATCTTCTATTTTGGAATAGAAGGGATGCCTCACACAGAGTTATCTGATGGCTTCTTCTAAGTGCCATACTGTTAAGGTATTTGGCACCCTTTGAATGCCTGCCATGTCTATTTCTAAGGCCTTTTTACAATACTCTCTTTGAGTATCCTCCCTCTCCATTGTTTGCCTATGTAATTTTTCATCTTATGATGAAAGAATGTGCAAAATCTACTCTATGGTAAAGCCATTGAGATGCCTTCAAACTTTAGTAGTGCGAGTTGGGAAGCCAAAAGAGGAGCCACCCTCTTAGGCAAGATGTATGCGATATGTGGAATCAGGAGGTTCAGTGGAAAAGTTTGTATTCATGGCTGCAAAATTTGGCGATTTCTCTGAGCTAGATTCAACTCTCTTGGGATTAGATAATCTTAGATGTGCAGAAGTAAGCAAAGATGTGGTAGTCACGTCATAGATAGGCATGATAGAAGGAGATGCTTTATGCAATCCTAAACAAAGTACATGGTCTAATGAAGAACGTGAGAAAGATTCAGACTCTTGGATTGGTATTGAAAGTGATGAAGTAGGAGGGCATGGGGCTTCTTCTTCTAGGAATGCTGAAAGACAAATAATGCATGAGGTCATCCCAATAAGGATAGTGGGGCTGTTGGCCGTGCCCTGGGCCGAGCTTTCCAAAAATAGAAACCCATCAGCAAGTACGCCTACGACCTAAATCTTTCCATTCACTTGCATGTCCTCCCAGAAGGTGAGTGCCGCTTTCAGGGCTTCATTGAGGCCTCAAATTTTTCACCAGCAAGAACGCCTTCCATGTCAAGAAGATTGGAAGTAGAAGATGAATAAAAGGCCAAATGCCATGGCATCTACACGTGGGAGAGAGAGACCGAAGCAAAGAATCAACAAAAGAAGAAGCAGAAGAAGAATCGTTCCCCCAGCAGTCACGCCCTGCTGTTCCATCTTCTCAATAGCAAGAGAAGAAATGAGAGGAAAACCAGCAAAGTGAAAAAACAGATTGGTCATCTTCTCAATAGCAGTCGCGCCCTGCTGTTCCATCTTCTCAACCTTCGTCAATAGCAGGAGAAGAAATGAGAGGAAAACCAGCAAAGTGAAAAAACAGATTGGTCATAGTGCTGCAACGGATAGCAAGAGTGCAAGCATCCAAGGAGTTAGTGAGAGGATAGGGTCATTGAGATGAGTTCAATCACCATGGTCAAGAGCATCAAGCTATGGAACCTCCAACAAGGAACAAATAAGAACAAGGATGATTCTCCCTGGCAGCTTGCTCTTCTCCACTGGCAACCCACTTCTATGCCTCCTATCCAACATACGAAAATATATCCCATCGTATCTTCTTTTCCCTCAACCCTAATGAAGCACCAAATACCCTAACGCTTAACTTTTAATGAAAAAAATAAAAAACATATTTAATTTACTAAAACACCTAAAAAAAAAAACAAAACAAATGTCTGGTCCTATTCTATATTGCCTCTCAAATGAATCTCTAAGTTCAATCCCTTTGAGACCCCTTGAAAGTACCTCCATGTCCTCTCATAGTCCCTTCTTCCCCCTCCCTCAGCCTTAGCAATACCACACTATTTCTCTCCACCATGGCACCATCCTCATCCTCCTCTATGGTGACTTTCCCTACTCTTCACCTCTCCATCCTTGCCAATATCTTCCTCCCCATTGCTATCTTCGTCTCCTTTAAGAGACATGCGTCATCTTCCCTTCCCTTTCTCCTATGATACCCTCTTAGACCCATCATCCTATTGTTAAGGATCTCATAGCTTAAATAAATCTAATGTCATCTAACAATAACCTTTAACAACACAAAAGTTAAAGTCTCACTCAAGTTACACAACCTAAGATAAATAAGCTCCTGAAATATGCGAAAAACAAAACCCTAAAGAGCAACCCTAAAGTTTAACAACTCTTATCTATCATTAGCATTTCTTTAATTTTTTAAAATATTTTTTTTGCAAAGATAAATCTCTAATGGGGTTTTCTTCCTAGCTATCAATGCTAATAAACCCCTACATCCGAAGATACATAAAGATGTGGCTACAATCAAATCGTGTTCCCTCAAGTGCCTATGGAGCTGCATGATGGAGTCTTCTTTCTTTCTACATTGGACATAGAAGTTGTGCTTGTGATTCCTTATGGAAGAGGAAACCCTATCCTTTGAAGACTAGTGAAGTTTTTTAGTGTGGGAGTGTGATGGAGGCAGGAGTTCCCTTACTCTAGTGGTCATGGTTTTGTCAAGAGAATAATACTACATTGTTACAAAATCACTAAAATAATATCCCACATAAGGGGGAGGGGGGGCCACATCTACTAAAGTCAATGGTATACATAAAAGTGTTACGTGCATGCATTTGTAAAGGGTAGGAATACTCAAAATTAAAGGCCAAAGACCTTATAATATCAAATGTATCAAAGTTTCAAAGAAATAATAAAAATACGAAGGGGTCTGCTTTTGGGGAAGAGGTGGGGTGGAGTGCATGAGTGGCTATGTGCCTCTTTCCCTTCCCTCTCTCTTCTCCAATCGCATATTCTCCTTTTTGGTGGTGCCAAAATTTGTCCTCTCTCCTCAATCTTTTGTGCAGAAATTCATCTTTTCCCTTTTGTTCTTGCATAATGGTTGAAGCTATGGATGGAGATGATAAATTTGTTTATTATTAAAAGAGAGATTTATGGTTTCTTTTCAATTTTGAGATTAATGGCAGAGCCATACACATAGATTTTGTGTGCTTTGTCCCTGGTTTTGTGGTTGATTATGTTCGTGGGAGGGTTGCTATCACAACAGTGATTGTCAAGATCCCCAGGGAGGGAAATACTTCTTGAGGCAATAGCCATTAATTAGGAAGGGATCATCAATATCATTGATTGTTTGCACTTGGACAAAGCCATTAGGGTTGACAACAAGTACCTTATAGGGGCCCACCCATCGCTATTAAAGCTTGCTTGGAAACTTGCCAAAACAGGAGTCACAAGCAAGGACTAAATCACCTTCGGTAAACTCCTTTTACTTAATGAAGCTATCATGATAGGCCTTTTGTCGAGCTTGTGTGGCTTCCATGTACTATAGGGCCATCCTGTTAGTCTCATCTAAACATTCCAAGTGTAGAAGATGGCATTGCAAGGACTCATCATCTCCTAGGTGTTCTTTGATAGCTACGCACAGAGAGGGAAACTCTTAGTTCAACATGAAAAATGGCCTTTGTACCATACACCAATTGGAAAGGGGTTTGTCCTGTAGCAGCCTTATAGGAGGTTTTTTATGCTCAAAGGGCCTCTGTAAGTCGATCATCCCAATTAGGGTGATGTGCAACAATTTTCTGTGTCAGGATGATTGAGCAAAGGATGCAATTGGTAACTTTGACTTGGCCATTGGCTCTGGGGTAATAAGAGGCGGACTTGTGATGGCAGATCTTCTACAACTTTGTCAATTCTTCTGTAATTTTGTTGAGGAAGTGAGTACCTCTATCACTTACTAGCTCTAGGGAATTGCCAAAATGAGTGATGATGTTCTCGTATAGAAACATGGCCACATTGTTGCCATCATCCCGTTAAGATCTTTGGCTTCACACTCTTTTGTCACATAGTCTGTACAGACCAAGATGTATCTATTCTACTTTTGTCTAGTTGGTGGATCAATGGGGTCCACAAAGTCAATTCCCCACTTCTCAAATGGCTTTAGGGAAAGGATGGGCTTTAGCAAACGATACTAAAATTGTAGGCTTTCCCATTCATTGACAAGCATCACAATGTTTGTAGTAGTCATAGGTATCCTTGTGGAGGGTTGGCCACCAATATCCTACGAGTAAGGCCTTTTTGGTTGTTGCTTCTCCTACAAAGTGTCCTCCACACAAGGCTTGTCATGACATGCTTTTAGAAATATCCCAATCTCATCTCCTGCAATACATCTTCGCAACATTTCATCCTTACCCTTCTTGTACAGTGCGCCACCTAATAGGATGTAAGGGGCTGATTCCAATAAGTGCTTCTTCTTCTCATAGTTGGAGATACCAGGAGGATATTGTTACATTGCCAAAAGGTTGGCTATGACTGCTCCCATGGGATAATCAACTATAAAAAGAGAAGCATCATCAAGGTATGGGTCATCTTGCTCCTCTTCGTCACTCTGAGGGACTTGTGACAGATAATCAGCCAGGACATGGCATTGATTAGGTTTGGTAACCACTTCAAAGTCGAACTCCTGAAATAGAAGGATTCATCTTATCATTCTTCTCTTCACATCTGCTTTGTTCATCAGGAAGGACATGGCTTCATGGTCCACATAAAATTTGAAGTGAGTTGATAGTAGTTAGTATCAAAATTTCTCCTAGGAAAACAGCATTGCCAAGCATTCAAGCTTTGTCATTGTATAAATTCATTATATATTAGTGAGCTTCCGACTTGCATAATAGATAGATTGATCTAACTTCGAGGAGCCTTTTTGCGCAATGGGGCCATGACATTCAGTCGGAGGAGGTTGCCTCCCTATGTTTGTGTTACGTGGTATATTATACCAATGTGTATGGGATCTCCCTCTAAGAAGTAGGGGAGGGAAAACGTTGGACTGTATCCTATTACAAATGCAAGATTGATATTAGAGTTTAGTGTAGCATGTCCCTTAAACCCTCCTGATCGGGAGGTTGTGTGGGGTGTCTTGTGAGTGTTATAGAGGCTCGACTAGTGTCTAAAGCTAGTGTCGGACCCGTTTTAGGTCCTGATAGAAAATTTCCCCAAGCTACACATCTATCCATATAACACTTATAGAGGCATACATAACAAAGATAGAGGCTCTATAGAAGCTCAACAAAGGGTCTATATAACCATACATAAGGTTATCAAAAAGCCTTTAGCTCAACTAAAACCATAGAAAATCATTCAATAAGCTTCCAAAAACTCTCAAACTCCATTAATCATTATTTCATCCCCTCATACAGAAGGAAAATAGAGCAAAGTAGAAGCTAAATAAAACCAATCAAATACTAACAGGACATCAACAGAACATGTCAGAACATCATATCTCCACTAAAAACATCATGATCTTCTCAAACCTAATCAACCTTATCCAAAACACTCTTAAACAGTTCCAAACCAACTAATCATCATATAAAATCACTAAAAAATCAACCATTTAGTCCTAAAAAAACAAAAATTGACCTAAAAATCAAGTCATTTCAACAGTCAACAACTCTTGAAATTGCTAAATGACTTGGTTATATAGATGGATAGGAAGGTCACATTACATTGTGACAACATGAGTAGTGTACTTTTGGCTAGCAATCTAGTTTACACATTGAAGTCCACAATCACTTTATCAAGAAGATGTGATTGCATGAAAGATAGATTTGATTCATGTGATGATTGAAGATTGATTAGCTAAAATCTTTACCAAATCACTTGGTAGAGATTAGTTCATTTACTTCAGAGAGCTACTTGGAGTAGAGAAATTGACTTTGTTCAAAGAGAAGGGAAGAGATAGACAAAGGTATATAGCTACCAATAGAGAGAACAATGTACTCTCATTTTTTTTCATTATTCCATCATCATACTGATTGAGTAACACACAAAAGTCACACATGACTAAATTAACTAGGTCGCTAATCGACCATACCACTAATTGTGGTGGAGTTTGAACGACTTAGTTATTACATCATACATGGATGATGATAGCTAGGTCTAGAGCTATCTAGATAGAGTTGATGTCGATGACTAACTACTGAGCTTGAATCTCAACACTCCCTCTCAAGCTCAAGCTAGTTGTTGCACTCCAAGTAGAGTCGACGTCGATGACTAGCTGAGCTTGAATCTCAACACTCCCTCTCAAGCTCAAGCTCAAGCTAGTTGTTGCACTCCAAGTAGTTCTTTGAAGTGAATAAACTTATCTCTACAAAGTTTTTTGGTAAATATGTTAGCTACCTATTCTTTTGTCTTCACATGGAGTAGATCAATCTATCTTGCAAGTACCATTTCCTTGATGAAATGATACTGAACTTCTATGTGCTTGGACCTAGCATGATAGACTAGTTTTCTAGTCAATAGCACACTACTCATATTGTCACAATGCAATATGACCTTTCTGTCCAAATGTATACCTAAGTCACATAGCAATTTCACAAGAAAAATTGCTTCACATACTGCTAAGGATGCACCTCTATATTCTACCTCTGTGCTAGTGAGAGTAATCGTCGACTGATTTGTACTACTCCAATTGTTCATATTACTACCTAGGCTAAAAGAATAACCACTAGTTGACATGTTATCATCATAGGCTCAACCATTCCAATCAACATATGTATAACAGATCAAGTTAAGTGACTTCCCATGCTCATAAAACATCCCATAATCAATACTACTATTCATGTACCTTATAATCCTCTTGATTGCATCCAAATATGGCTTACGAGGTTTTTGTATGAACTAGCTAATTAGCCCCATTGCATAACTCAAGTCAAGATAGATGAAAGTGAGATAAATCAGGCTACCTACCATCTATCTATACATAGTGATATTCTCTATTTCACTTAACATCAAGTGCAAGTTTGACATTCTAATCCAATGGTGTTTCCATGGGCTTACACTCCGTTGTCCCATATTTCAGCAATATATCTTAAGCATACTGTTTTTGTAGCAACCATATACCTTGAGGTGTAAACACAACCTCAATCCCAAGAAAGTATTTTAGCTCTTCCAAATCTTTTACCTTAAACTCAGTCTGCAACATGGTTTTAATTTCAACAATTCCATGATCATCATCTCCAAATATGATCAAGGCATCCACATAAATCACCAAGAATACATAGCCATTCTTTGTCTTCTTTATAAAGAGACAATGGTTTGCATGGCCCATTTGATAACCAAGCTACTGTAAATATGTACTAATGCAAGCATTCCATGCTCTTGGTGCATGTTTCAGTCCATACAAGGTCTTTTTCAGCTACACACATGCTTCAAGTAATCAAGCTATTCCATATACACCACCTCCTTGATCAAATCTCCATTCAAAAGTGCATGCTTGACATCCATTTTCCAAAGCTTCCATCCCTTAGAAGCTGCTAAAAGTCACCTGTTAACCCGAAGTCGAGATGGCAAAAAATGGCGGAAAATGAAGGAAAAAGCGAAAAAAGCATGGAAGAAGAGCAAAGACACGCAAGCGACCTCTAGAAGCTAAGCCGAGACCAAAGGCGCAATTTTAAATGAAAGGTGCCTCAAAAAACTTGGAAAACTCTTGTAAAAGAGCGCCAGGCTTCCTCCTGTGCCAATTGTAAAATATTAGATGGGCATAGGCTAGAGGCATAAGGCTAGAAGAGGAAAATGGAAAAAATACCTTGCCACAATGGCCGGTCATGTAAAAAAGGGGATGGGTGCCCATGGGATTTTAGGGTTTGTATGTAAAGTTCAAAAAGTGAATGGAAGACCATTCTTTGGTGTATGGCTAACAAGAGCTCTCTTCTTCTTCTCTTCTTCTCTTCTTCTTGCTTGTGTGTGCTCTTGAGAGAGGGAGTGTGAGAGTGTGAGGGAGTGAGTGTGTGGGAGTGAGGGATCAAGAGGGTGAAGCTCTTCACCATCTCCTCTTCTCTTCTTCTCTTCTCTTCTCTTCTCTTTTCTCGCACGCGCGGATATGGAGGATGGAGCTTGGAGATGGAGGAGGCTTGAGGATGCTTGAGCTAGCATCAAGAATCGTGGACCTACCGAGGTGTGCGAGGGAGGAGGCTACTCACATCGGCATCAAGGTAAGCTCACTACATTCGTAGGATCGACGGCGCATCGGCTAGGTGAGAGATAGCCATTAGAGCTCGCTTGAAATGCTTGAAGCAATAAGCGGTCCGTGGGTCTTGGCGGTTGAGCGTGAGCTCCCACAACATTTTGGTTCCGTTATTGGGACCAACGGATTCAAGCTTGAGCACTTGCGCGCCTCATATCGAGCATCGAAGTAGGGGATTCATCCTTGAAACGGAGCTTGAGATAGGTAGGAAGTTGGGTGTTTTTGATCTTCAAAACAAGTAAGTATTTTGGGATATTTTGGTTGTTTGATGAGTGGAAAACATGGAGAATCTATTTCAGTTTTTTGCCTTCGATTCTTGTTGCATTTAGCGTAGGTTGGAATTAGGAAATCAAACCAGAGAAGGGTAGGGTTTATTGTTTCAAAACAGGGCAAAACAGGGCAAAAATCGTGCAAAAATTGGTAAAACGCTCGCTAGTTATGCCTAAGATTGGCAAGTGAGTGATTGGGGGCATCAACACCACACTTGGAAAGGGGTATAAGAGCCAGGAGGCCAAGAGAGAGCTCATTTGCGCCATTTCAGTGAGAGAGAGAGCGAGAGAGAGAGATAGAGAGCTCTAGCCCGCATCGATTCGATCGCATCACCGACGCACTTACTGGCCTGTTCAGGTATATGAATCTCTCCCTCTACTCCCCAAGATAAGATCTGGAAGTGCATGGCCATGGTGCTTGCCTACATTTGGTGAATCGATTAAATTTGTGTTCGTGCTATTTACGTGCGCCACACTCGGCCCGTTCGAGTGGCCTTTTTTGGGCCGAGTCCCAGAATCGGCCCTCGGCCCAAACCCTAATCGGCCCTCGGCCCCTGTCACTCGGCCCAAACCCTAGTCGGCCCTCGGACCCGTCCGAATCAAAACTGTTCGAGTCAAACTTTCAACCATGTGGCACATTCGGCCTCGGCCCATTCGAACGAGCCGTCTGAGTCTCAAATTCAGCCCTCGGCCACCTTCCACATTCGGCCCTCGACCCAAGTGCCATTCGGCCCGTCCGAATCACCTTGTCCGAATTTGCCATTCAGCTCGTCGGAATCAAAACCGTCCGAGTCTAACCCTGAAATTCGGCCCTCGGCCCTGTGCCTCGGCCCGTCCGAGTGACCTACTCAGACCAGTTGGTCCGAGTGCAACTTTTTATCAAAATTTTTAGAAATTTGACCTGATCCGGAAAATACGCAACAGTGCAAACTGTCGAAACCGTTCGGGCGCTCAGAACTTGATTCTGGCACACGTAATAGGAAAAATCGTAGTGTGTAGCCGCTTAGCAGCTAGAAGTGGGCAGTTGCGAGACCCAAGGACTTAGACGTGAACCGTTGAGCTGTAAAACCTGATTGACCGAAAACGAACAAGGTGACATACGAGAAAACCCTAAACCCTGACAAAACGGCTAGAAAATTAATCTACAAGCCTATCAGGCCCGAAACAAGCAAGAGTGCGTAAGATGCTGAGGAATTGCTTGCTGCACTCACATTGAATTTCTGCACTTGAAGTACACTTAAGAAAGTTGAAAGCCTGATTGAGCACAAGTGCACGAGAAACGATACACGCACTGAGTGATCATAAATTCAGGTTGGTATTCAATAACTAAAGGAACTCACTTAGATAAACCACTCAAGGAACCCACCAATAGGAGAAGACCCAAGACATAGACAAACCATCAAAGCGCAGATTAGGACCGAGCAAGGGGCCCCAACGACGTCGATTTAACAAGTCTACCGAACTTGATCGACAGCGTGGTGGAGCAAGACAACTTGACAATGGCAGAGGAAAGCTCAGACTGCTGGTCTAATGAGGAACTCGATTTGAACGTCTTTCCAGATGCTATTCAGCAGGCTGGTAAGCAGTTACGATGCACACGCCCGTTATGAGCACCGTGGTAGGACAGTAGACGCTATCATCGCAGATCTAGAAGAGGAGAGAAAGCTAGCCCGCAAGGCATAGCCGAATACAATAGGGATCAGTAGGCTAGAAGCCAAAGGCAAAGTACGGAGTTGCACGAGGTGCAGCGAGTGTTGAACTTAGCAGCAGGTAGGAACTGAACAGATCACGAGAGAGCCCTAGAGGGGGACTTGATGTTGAGCGAGCTACTCATGAAGCGATTGTTAGATAACACGGCTGCAGAATAAAGTGCCGCGGCACTAGCAACATCGCTGCTCGCAGGACTAGGGGTGAACCAAGGCTCAAAGAGCCAGTCCAAAATACCGATCGTTGCCAAGCAACTCAATAAGTACCAACCCCATGATGACCCATACAACTTTGTTGAGCAGTTTGAGCAAGCCTGCGAAGCCAACGGCCTCAATGACCTAACTCAACACTCACAAGCATTCGGGCTTTGCCTAGGCGGCAAGGGTAGGACGTGGTATATGAGCCTAGATGTTGTAGAGCGAGCCAACTTCAATGGCCTCAAGGATCTCTTCATCAAGAGATTCGACAAGCCCAGATACTTCGATAACCTACTAGTACGCTTGATGAACGTCAAGCAGAAAGAGAAGGAGGACATCCCCAACTACGTAACCCATGTGAGGAGTGTCTTCAAGAGAATCCCTCTGGGCGAGTGACCGACTAAAAGAGCAGTTTCGACTGTATTCATCAGCGGAATTCGAGATGAGGAGCTATATAAGGCTTTGGTAGGAAATTCAAGCTTGCAGCGAGACGCGGTAGCTAGAGTGTTTGAGGAAGCCATCAAAGTTGATGATCAGCTGAAAGAGCGGAGCTCTAGGAGCTCGAATGTAGAGGAGACCAACTCGCGAGGTTCAGAGAGAGCGTCAGCCTCTAGCGAGCGATCAATCCCATCATCCCAAGATAAGGGGAAGGTCACCGAGACAGACCAAGGCTTGGCTGATGTCAAGATGGAATTAGCCAAGTTGCAAGACATGTTGAGACGACCAACGCGCCCGTACGTCCAATGCGTGTACTGTGGCTGAAACCACTTACCGGTCGAGTGTCAAGACCCTAGGTCAAGACCTTGTGCTAACTGTGGTAGGTTTGGCCATGACATCGTGCAATGTAGATTACCAAGAAGACTTCCGTACTCGCAACCCTACAGCCAGCCTTACTTAGCGAACAGGCCGCAGCCATTCCTTGGAAGGGGAGCCCAATTGGCCCTTTTCACGATATGAAGCCAGCTATTCCTAGGATGGAAATAAATCCTATAGGCATCCCTAGACCGCCTGGTCCTTACGTGACCCATCCAGCGAGCGATGCTCTAGTCCACTACGTGGAAGAGCCAAGTGAGGAAGAAACTTACGTATATCCTTACGTCTCGCATGGTGACGAGGGCAACGCTGTCCTCATGGACTATCGACCCGTGCTGGTGATGGTGTTAGGAAGAGGACGAGGTAGAGGCCTAGGAGGGCAGATGCAGGATCCAGTCATCTGTTGGACTTGTGGTCACCCCGGTCATGTCTCATCACGCTGCCCTGAAAGAGAGCAGCAAAACAGAGACAAGGCTGATCAAAGATGCGCAGAGTGCGGAATCACCCATCTCTTCGTAGATTGCCCAAAGCAAAAGCCATCTTCTAGCTTAGCCAATGTATCATCTGTCCCATTGGGGCTGTTTGGTGTCGAGAACCTCGATGGGGAGGCCACACCTATCCCATTGCGGGTCATGACCTGAGCCCAAACGAAGCAGGCCAGCATCTCTCTGCGAGGACCTAGCAATCTTGACGCAGCCTCGATAGGGAAGAAAAGCTGCAGGCAGAAAAAGAAGAGATCGGAAGCTAAAGTCGCACTAAAAACCGAGAGTGCTACGGCTCTGCCTACTGGAAAGAAGGTTTCAGATGCAGAGGCGGAGACTTCTGCCCCTAAGACGGCCGAAAAGAGAAGCGCTAAGGTAGGGGAATACCCGCATTCGAAGCGACAGTTAGAGGCCATAGAAAAGGTGAAGGAATGGGTGAAGGAGGCTCAAGAGCATCTCTGGGACGCTGAGCCCATCATAGAGGACGAGATCGATGATCTCTCCAGTGTAAGCATGCCAATATCACCGCCTCAACCTAAGTCGGCAGAAGCAACCACACCACAAGCAATGCTGCTAAGACCAAGCCTTGATGCTACAGAGCCGCAGATCAGTCACGGCCATTGGCCAGGACAATCCAGGTTAAGGAAGAGACGAGTATCCAATGATCTCCTGACCACGCTAGTGACTACCCCTGTAACAGTTAGCCTGGGAGATCTGCTTAGGCAACATCCTATCCTATGGCAAGATCTTAAGCAGTGGGTCGAAGGGTCATGAGAGCAGGTCACGGCAGACCCTCAAGACCATGATGCAGAAACGCAAATATCGAGTTTGACACTACACTCCGTGCCTAAATCCTTGCACGTCAATGCCTTTTGGGAAGGTTTTGAGATGCACACAGTCTTACCGGTCCTAGCTGTTACCGTGTTCCCGCAGCACAGAGGAGCGGAAAATGGAAAACAATGGAAATAACAAAAAAGGCATATGATAAAAGTAGAAAAAGGCACCTTGACTGGTAGCCAGTCCCTGAAAAATTCAAATGTTTGGGCACGACCCTCAGAAAGCTTCGGCGTCGGCCCGAGGCAACAAAAGAATTAAAATGCAGAAATGCCCCCGAATCTTTGTAAAAGAGTGCCAGGCTCGCTCATGTGCAAAGTACACGCATTAGTTGGGAATATGATAAATTAGAATGGTGGGAAATGGGAAAAAGGGCCTAGGCTACGGTCGGCCATGTAAAAGAGGGAAAAGGGGATGACCGCCCAAAAAGGATTTAGGGCTTTGTATATAAAGTTGAAAAGTGAATGAGAAGCTCATTCTTTGGTGTGTGGCAAAAAGAGTCTTCTTCTTCCTCTCTTCTTCTCTCCTTCTTGCTTGTGTGTGCTCTTGAGAGAGGGAGTGTGAGTGTGAGGGAGTGAGTGTGTGTGAGAGTGAGGGGTCAAGAGGGTGAAGCTCTTCACCGTCTCCTCTTCTCTTCTTCTCTTTTCTTCTCTTCTCTTCTCTTGCACGCGCGGCTATGGAGGATGAAGCTTGGAGATGGAGGAGGTTTGAGGATGCTTGAGCTAGCATCAAGAATCCTGGAGCTACCGGAGTGCAAGAGAGAGGAGGGTACTCGATCGAGCATCAAGGTAAGCTCACTACACTCATAGGATCGACGGCGCGTCGGCTAGGTGAGAGATAGCCATTAGAGCTCGCTTGAAACGCTTGAAAGAATAAGCGGTCTGAGGGTCTTGGCAGTTGAGCAAAAGCTCCCACATTTTGGTTCTGTTGCGGGGACCAACGGATTCAAGCTTGAGCACTTGCGCGCCCCATATCGAGCATCGAAGGAGGGTACTCATCCCCGAAATGGAGCTTGAGATAGGTAGGAAACTGGGTGTTTTTAATCTTCAAAACAAGTAAGTATTTTGGGATATTTTGGTTGTTTGATGATTGGAAAGCATGGAGGATCTATTTTAGTTTTTTGCCTTCGATCTTCGTTGCATTTAGCGTAGGTTAGAGTTAGAAATCGAACTGGAAAAGGGTAGGGTTTACTGTTTCAAAACAGGGCAAAACATGGAAAAAATTGTGCAAAATGTGCAAAATGCTCGCTAATGAGGCTTAAGATCGACAAGAGAGTGATTGGGAGCGTCAACGCCACATTTGGGAAGGCATATAAGAGCCAGGAGGCCAAAAGAGAGCTCATTTGTGCCATTTCAGTGAGTGAGAGAGAGAGAGAGAGAGAGAGCTAGAGAGCCCCAGCCCGTGTGATTCGATCGCATCACCGACCCACTTACCGACCTGTTCAAGTATACAAACCTCTCCCTCTACTTCCCTAGATAGGATCTAGAAGTGCATGACCATGGCGTCGGCCTACATTGGGTGAAACGATCAAAATCGCATTCGCGCGGGTTAGGTGCGCTGCGTTCGGCCCGTCCGAGTGGCCTCTCCTGGGCCGAGTCACAGAATCGGCCCTCGGTCCACTTGGCCAAACCCTAGTCGGCCCTCGGACCACCGTCCGAGGCAATTGTCCGAGTCAACCCACTCAGCCATCCGAGTCAAAGCTCTTTGCCACGTGGCACATCTGGCCTCGGCTCGTCTGAGCGACCCGTCCGAGTCTCAAATTCGGAAATTCGGCCAACGGTCTTACTGACCCTATGCAGTGAGTTCAAGCTTTCGGCCTGTGCTTAGGCAATAAGGGGAGGACCTGGTATTCTAGTCTAGATGACGCAGAACGTACGAACTTTGTTCGCCTTAAGGGCCTCTTTATCAAGAGGTTTTCGGAGGCTGGGTATTTGGATAATCTCATCATTAGGTTGATGAATATCGATCAAAGGGAGAAGGAAGACGTTAGGGATTATGTCACTCAGGTGCGTAGCCTCTACAAGAGAATCCCTACCAATGAGCGACCTACTGAGAGGGCAGTGTCTACAGTGTTCATAACGGGATTCGGAGTGAGGAGCTCTACAAGGCTTTGGCCAGTAACTCCACCTTGCAACGAGACGTGCTAGCTAGAGTTTTCGAAGAGGCAATACGCGTAGATGATCAACTCAGGGAACGCAGCATGAGGACTACCAACCGAGAAAGTGCAAGCCAGAGGGACCCTGAGAGATCAACTACTTCGGGGGAAAAAGCAACTGCTAGTGTGCAGGATAAGGGAAAGAGTGTAGACTACGACCAGGGGATGGCAGAAATGAGAATGGAGATTGCACAGTTTCAAGAGCTGGTAAGGAAGCCTGTGAGATCACATGTACAATGTATATACTGTGGCGGCAATCACCTCCTAGTGGAGTGCCAAGATCCTAGATCTTGGCCGTGCTCAAATTGCGGTAGATTCGGGCATGATGTAGTGCATTGCAAAATGCCGAGGAGATTCCCATACGCGCAGCAGTACAACCCTCCATACTTAGGTAATAGGCCACCCAATTTCTTTGGGAGGGGAGCCCAGTTAGCTCTCCCAACACCGACTGGCTCAAGACCTGTCGTATCTAGGCTGGAGATGAACCCAACTGGTATACCCAGACCACCAGGGCCTTTTGTAACCCACCCATCTAGCGATGCTCCTGTTCACTTTGTGGAGGAGCCTAATGAGGAAGAAACATATGTCAACCCGTACATATCCTATGACGAGGAGGGCAACCCAGTCTTGATGGACTATCGATCGGTGCCGGTGATGGCTTTAGGAAGAGGAAAAGGCAGAGGCTTTGGAGGGCCAAGCCAAGATCCAGTCACATGCTGGACTTGCGGCCACCCATGCCACATTTCATCACGCTTCCCAGAATGGAAATGAGCTAACAAGGACAAAGCGGATCTCTGATGCACAGAGTGTGGAATCACACATCTGTTTCCTGACTGTCCTAGGCGGAAACCATCAACCAGCTCTGCCAACATGCCATCGGTGCCTTTGGGGCTCTTTGGAGTGGAAAGCTTTGGTAGTGAGGATACACCCATCCCACTACATGTTATGACGTGAGCTCAAACAAAACATGCAGACATCTCCTTGCCAGGGCCAAGTAACCTTGATGCAACCTCAATAGGAAAGAAAAGCCGGAGGAGACGGAAAAAGAGAACCGATGCAAAGATAACTCTTAAAACCGAGGAAGTGACTATGTTAGTAACGGGAAAGAAGGTCACAGACGTAGAATCGGAGACCTCAGCTCCTAAGACAGCCGAGCGAGGGAGTGCCAAGGTAGGGGAATATCCCCATCCCAAACGGCAGCTCGAGGCTATAGCTAAGGTCAAGGAGTGGGTTAGGGACACCCAAAAGCACCTCAAGGATGCTGAACCCATATTAGAAGATCCTATTGACGATTTCTCCAGCGTGAGCACACTGGCCTCACCTTCAAGACCACAACTTGCGAGCATACCTGCACCACTGGGGGCAACTCAGCAGCAAGGCCAGGGGGAAACTTGCCAGGGTAGACAGAACGCATGGCCTAGAAATGCTAGCCTCAGGGGAAGACAAGAGCCCAATAGCCTCCTCACAACCTTGTTGTCTACTCTAGTAACTCTAAGCTTGGAAGATCTTCTTAGGCAAAATCATTCCTTGTGGCAGGAGTTAAAAGACTTGATGGAGGGACACACAGGACTTGCGGGTGCTGATCCGCAAGATCATGATGCAGTTACATAGATCCCAAGTCTAACTCTACACTCAAATCCTAAGTCTTTGCACATCAATGCTTTTTGGGAAGGCATTGAAATGCATGCAGTTTTACCCATCCTAGCCTTAGGAGATATGACGCGAAAAGGAATTGTAGACACAGGCGCAGGTGTTAGTGTACTAAGCCATGCAGTCTTAGAGGCATGGGGAAACCTGCCTGTAGAGACTGCAAGGTTTAACGCCACATTAGCAAATGGGATGAAGGTAAGACCATTCGGGGTCTTAAAGAATTGGCCAGTAAAGATTGCCGGTGTGCAGTTTTCCGTAAACTTCATTGTCATGAAGGGAGTGGATTACGACATACTATTAGGCCGACCTTGGATGAGGAATGCGCATGTCATTGAGGACTGGGGCGATGGTTTGATTTTCCTAGGGAACAGAACTAGTGCAGTGAGGGTAGAGATGGACACTTGGAAGACGACCCCTGTTGACCTGGATGCCATCTCAGATATGCTGAAAGGCGATACTCAAATGACCAAACCCTATGGATCACTCACTAAATATATTCCTTGCCCTGAGGATGAGAGGGATTGGATGCACGTTTTGGCAACCATTGACCTACCATTCTCGGATGAGGAAGAACTATATCGGCAAGCTGGTAAAGTCGCAACCATGCCAATTGAGGAGCCAATTGTGCCACTCTGCATGATGGCAGGAAGCTCACTCAACCTAGGCAAACCAGCCTCGTTCCATATCCCTAGCAACAAACTAGAGCTTCAGGAAATCGTAGAGTATCTGACCAATAAACTAAAATGCAACTTGGCTGCTAACTTAAAACCTCTACGTGATCTATTAGCTAAGCCAGAATGGAAATGGACCAAGGTCCACGACCTGAATTTGTTATATAACTGGGCTTTAGTTACTGATGACACGGCGACTAGAGAGGAAAGCTTAGGTGATGATGAGCAATCAGAAGGACAGGACTTTGATGATGAGGAGTATGAGGACTGTCGCTCTACGGGAGAGGAGAGTGAAGAAGAGATAGATACAATAGAGTACGACACGGAAGGAAAAGCGATAGAACAAATCAGGGCAGACTCGAGGACTAGGAGAGGAAGGACCAGTCAGAACGAAAAAGGAGTCATGCGAATGGAGTGTGACAGATCCTGGCTAGAACGCATAGGAGCCATGGATTATGAGCAAGCCGGAGTGGCACGACCATGGGTAATCCCAGTGCTCAAGACGGATGCATCTACTGAACTATGACCCCCTGGGGAAACGCCTTCCTCAAGTGAGGGATGCGAGTTTAACTCAGAGTTGGAAGTTAGCACTGAGAGTGATCCCGAGATACCACAACCTTCTAAAGTCAAATGCACCAAGAGAGACTTGCCAGTCCACCTAAGGCGCAGGAGGCTAAAGGAGAAGGCTAGGAAGCAAGCAAAGGACTCAAAAGCAGAAAGGCAAAAGAAGCCGCAGGATCTACCCAAACGGTTTAAAAAATTTAAAATGGGTGACAGAGTGGTGATTTTGCTAGGTGCGAAAAGACAAGGCCAAACTAGTGAACTAATCGAGGGACCCACCAAAGTCAAGGAAGTTAACTTGGCTGGGGAAGGTGAACAGCCAAGACCTGTATTCATTGCTAATGACTTGACGGAGGATGAGGAGACCCAACTTGTTGCACTCTTGCAAGAGTGAGAGCAGAATTTTGATGTCGAGAAGTGCTTAAAAATAGCTAAAAATTACGAATATCAAGGGAAAAATATTCAAAGTCGAAGGCAGTGGCTCGAGCTAGGATGATTTTAAGCATCAAAGTGCTTTAAAGGCGCCCGAGCGACACTTGTTGATTTTTGATAAATTTTTCATACTGCCATGCGGGTTGTCAGGAGTTGCCGGCCAATGCGGGATGTCAAGCTGGACGCCCGGGATTGTTCAGAGCTCGATTCGGAGTCCGGATGGGGAAATGGCCAAGAAACCGGTCAAGATGCGAAGAGGTGGACAAAAGTTTGGCCAAATGAGCAAGTGACCCTTGGGAGCCCAAATTTTAAATGTAGCATGAATCTTTTGATGAAGGGCATGAGAAAAAAACGTGAGGATGAAGGTGCCATCAGGTGGCCGAAAAATGCGCCTCCTCCTCTCTCATCATGGCATGCTGCCTGCAAACAACCCCCCAATGATCATTGGCAGTGATTCCCCTCTGGATGCTAACTCTATCGCCGTGCTTCGCCCGTCAAACGGTGGCCTCAATGGAGATCTCTGATTTCAGTCTTTCTCTCTCCTCTCTCTCTCTCTCTTAAGGGGCTGTTCTTGTGTGGAAGAAGAAATGAAGAATGATGGAGGAAAGCTTGTCCAGATGAGACCGGATTGGTTCCGGGTGGATGAAGACATGAAGAATGCTGATTTTGAAGATGATGGACATTGAATGAGGGCTGACACGCAGTCCCATAGCAAAACCGAGATCCCGAGACAGAAAGCCTAAGCGGTAATTCAATTTTTATGAAGAAAAAATGAGTTTTTATGCTATTTGGTTGATGAAATATTGTTCCCATGGGCTGATTATGCATTATCATGTTGTTTGCTATGAGTTTGATCAGTTTATGCTCAGAAAATCAGAAAATCATAAGTGTTATAAAACCCGTAAAACATGGGTTTAAGGGGCAAAATGGGGTTTTTTTGCAAAATAAAGGGGAAACATGAGATATAACATCAATAAAACCTGAAATTTTGCTGTCAAAGAACCTTAGGGCCACAGCCCACAACCAATCACATAAGTGTTTGTGCAATGTATAATGAAGGTAGAGCACGAGGTTAGCCTCGGTTTACCCTCATTTCTATGTTTTCATCCGTATTTATTGCTTTCTCTACCAAGAAATACACATAAAATGACTCTTACACTTATCAACAATTGCAAAACATTAAACGGTAGGGTGAGAGGGGAGTTTGAGCGTCAAAGTACAATCCTAGATCTGATTTATGTGTTGCATCATGGCTATAGGACGTTGTTTTAAAATAAAGGAAAAGGTAGCATGAGCGTAAGGCTCGGTGTCTCTCCTCGTTTCAATACATAAATGTTAGCATGGAAATCATGAAAAGATTGGTTTCGCACGATGCACAATGCTGATTTTCTATTGTTTTTGCACTAAACCATTCACATTATGCACTATGCATGGTTCATGGTATCGAAGGAAAAATCTCCTGGACTGCATAGCAATTGTTTTCTTAGGACTTTGACCCACCATTGAGAGTGTGAGGTTATCCCTTGCAGTAGGATAGAGGGTCGGTTTCCTAAGGGACTGTGAAGTGAGAAAGCATGGTATATCTTCTGGAAATACGAGAAATATAAAAGAGAGGAGTTTGTATTCGTTTGTGTTATATGTTTAGCAGTGCATCAAAGGGCCAATCCCTGAGATGTAGGAGAGCTGCAGTGGGGCTCCGACTATTAGTCGATGGAGTGCCTCCTATGTGTGTGTGATCGTGGCATTGCCAATGTATAAGGGTTCTCCCTTTGAGGAGTTTTAGGGAAATGTTAGACTATGAACTATAAACACATGAATTAAGCTTAAGGACAGTTTGTCCTCTAGCATTAGATTGACGCTTATGGTCTGCGAGGCCGTGAGGGTGTTTGTTTGTCATGAGCATGAGGTCCGGCTAGTGCTATAGCCAGTGCCAGCCTATTTCAGGTCCCATCAGTGGTGCATTTGCCGGGAGCCAGTTATAAGTGGTGGTTTTTGGATCTAGGGTTTCTAGGGACCAAAAGAAAGTTGGTTTATGTCCTCTGACTAGGACCGTCAAGTCGAAATCCAGAAAGCAGAACGTGCTGAGAGGGCTAGACGGCGGTTAGAGATTGTAAGCCGTTATTCTCCTCAAAGGAGTAGCCCAGTACGTATACGAAGCAGTGGTCTTAGTTATTTAACTACTCCACCTATTCCATTAGGTGCAAGAGGAAGTGTAAGATCTTCCTCTCCTCCACCAAGTCTACCCACTTCAAGTGGGGGGGTGAATTCACCCGTTCAAGCTCCTATTGCTAATCCGATTGTCACCATGGCACAGCCTATTGCGATTCCTGCAGGGACGCCGGATTTGCCAGCCTTAGGAGTTCTCTTGCCCTTTTGTAATGGGTTAGCGGAAGAGGATGCAGAATTTTACATTTGTGAATTTTAGAGATTGATGTTCAATTATCGCATTCAAGACCCCTCTAGATTTAGTTGTAAATGGTGTGGTGGACAGCACTTCTCCAGAAACTGTCCAAATGTGAAATGTGACATTTGTGGGAAGTCAGGTCATTTAGTTGCTACCTGTTGGAGTAAGATTAGTTCTCTCCAACAAGGGAGTAAACAACTGGGCCCGGTGAATCATAGAGCGCAAGGAAATAACTTGCAGTAGAATGATGCACCAAGGCAAATATTGCAGAGGGGAAAAACAAATATAGAAGAGTTGCCACAAGGCAACGGAGTTAGCCTTATTGAGGCTGTACGAGTCAATGATATTGAAATCTCTAACTTAAGAGCTGTGACAAGAGGCCAAAAGGCTAAAGAGGTTGACAAAGATAATGCAAAACCGGTTGAGGCAAACCCTAAACAAGGGGATAAGGGGACGCAAGTCCAGATTCCTAGCATGGAAGGTGGACCGCTAAGGCCGGTTGACAGAAAAGGCGATCCTAAGAAGGATGAGGAAGTGCCAAGAAAGAAGGCAAGAGCTAAGAAAGAAGCACCAAAACCGGTCCAAAGACCAAAAGAGAGAATGGTTTGGCGAGAAAAGCGAGCTTTGGCTACTTATCATGACTTTGATTTAGCAAGTTCTCTTTGCGAAGTCAAACCAAATGTGAACCTCTTGCAATTGATCAAATTATCTCCAGGAGTACGCAAGGAATTTAAGAAGATCCTGCGTATTGGGTATATTGTAGAACCCTTGGGCATAGCACGAGTAGGGGAAGATTGGTTTGACCATGCTGAAAAGAACTGCCCTAGGGTTCCATCTTATGTGGATGGAATATTAGTGGAACATGCCATTGTAGACACTGGATCCTCCGTCAATATCATGAGTTCAGAGTTGAAGAAGAGGCTGGGTCTAGGCATCCAGAAAGATAGCTCCACCCTTCTAAGAATGGCTGATGATAGTCTAAGACAACTGTTGACATATCGAGCTCCACTCGTGATACGCCAGGGTGACCGTTGTGTATTTATGTCACCGACTTGTCAGTTGCAGATGCGGTTGGTACACCGCCCCTGAATAATAGCTACATGATAGCTATCCTTATCTACTCTAGTTCGTGGCTCAGTTAGTATGCCACCTTAGTTAGTTGAGTTTGGTTTGAGACCCATATCTAGGGTTCTTCTATTTCTTTGTACTTGAGTTCTTTTGGCTTCCACAACTAAGAAGAGGAAAACTGTTTTCAGCCTCCACCCTTGTGTGTATTCCCCCATTGTGCAAGCAAGAAAGCTACAAGTGAGACTCCTTCCTTCTCTCCCACAATCTTGACATGGTATCAGAGCCTTGTTCGTGGTAAGGAGCTCAAGAAAGCAAGCCAAGCTCGCGGTGGTCTGGTAAGAGGAGCAGTGTTGCTTTCATTTTCTGTTTTGGGAGCAGATCTCTGCAGGTAGCACAGCCGGAAAGTGCAGGAGTGCATTGTCTCAGGTTGAGACGCCCTTCGCGGTGAAGCAAGAGGGCAGTATATGCTGCGGGAAAGAGCTTTAGCTCTTGGCGACCCTGTTTTTTTGATTTGAGGCCATTTCGGGGCCTGTTTTGAAGGCGGAAGTTTTCTGCACGCACTTAGGAAAAGGCCCTGTTTTATGCTGTGCGGCCACTGTTCTACAGGTCGGTGAAAAGTTTCTGTAGAAATTGCATTGTATGCTTGTGCGCAGAGACATTGGGAGTTACAGATTCATCCTTGTTGCCTGTTGATGCAAAATCGTCACTAGGAAGTGACTGTGTGGTCAAATACCACTTTCGCCAGTTTTGCAGATTTGCCCTTGTGAGGGTGAAGCTGTGTTCTTTGCAGTGACAGAATTTTTTGCAGTATTCTGTAATGGCGTCAGATTCTCTTTCACAGATTGTCACTGAAAAGCTTGACAAGAACAACTTCCAAGCATGGAAGTTTAGAATGACGAATTTCCTTATGGGAAAAGGATATTGGGAATTTGTTGCAGGAAATGAAGAAGAACCAGTTCTTCCTGATGTTCCCAATCAACAGCAAATGCAGGCATTTAAAGCATGGCATGAGAGAGCCAGGAAAGTTATGTATTGGCTGTCTATCAGCATTTCAGACTCTATGATTGTGCATATTCAGGATGCAAGTACGCCAAAGGAGGCATGGGATACTTTGTCAAAAATGTATAGCACAAATACGCAAGCCAGGAAAATGCAGCTCAAGCAAGAGTTGCACAATGTGCAAAGAGAAAATATGAGCATCAACGACTACCATATGAAGGTGAAGAAGATTGCAGATGCACTTGCTTCCATCGGGTCGCCAGTGGAAGATGATGATTTAGTTTCTGTGACCTTGAATGGTCTAGGAAAGGATTATGCACAGTTTCGGACGTCCATTTCAGTTCGTGAAAGATTTCCTGATTTTGAGGAGCTGATTGCTCTTCTAATTTCTGAGGAGCAAAGAAATGGTGGTGCATCTTCTTCAGGAGGAACTTCAAAAGAAGCTGTCTTCTACTCAAATGCTGGAAGAGGTAGAGGCAGAGGTAGAGGAGGCCGATTTGGAGGCCGTGGCAGAAATCAGAATATGCAGCAAACTCAAGAAAACCAGTCCTATGGAGGAGGACGTGGTAACTCTAGAGGCAGGGGGAGCCAAAGAGAGGCAGGTGGATGGCAAAGAGGCCAAAATGCAAACAGTAATGTTGAATGCTACTATTGTGGTAAAATGGGTCATATGGCTAAAGACTGCTATAAAAAGCAGAATGACATCATGAATGGAAAACTGCAACAAGGAAATTATGCATCCTCTAGTAGACAGGGTGATGACAGAAATGAGCATTTGTTCATGGTGCAGCACATGAACAATTCTGTGACAAGTGCAGAAGAAAGCAATGATGTATGGTATGTTGACTTAGGTGCATCAAACCACATGACAGGTCATGCAGAATGGATGGAGGATGCAAGGAAAATGGAAAAACTAGGATTTGTGGAGACTGGTGATGATACTGCACATCCAATTGTGCAGATTGGAAAAATTCCCTTGTCTATGCAGGATGGGAAAAAGAAATACCTGTCCAATGTATTTCATGTCCCGAATATCACCAAGAATCTGGTTTCTGTCGATCAAATGGTTGAGCAGGGCTTGATAGCAAAAGGAAAGAAGAAGGGCAGAATGTTTACGTTGGATGCAGACATGTCTGAATTGAGTGCAGCAATGTTTGCACATGGGACCGTTGTAGTTGCAGATATTGATATCTGGCATAAACGCATTGGTCATGTTAATGTACAGCGACTTAAATCAATGCAGGCCCAAAATATTGTTGCAGGATTGCCAAAATTCAAGGTTGCAGAAATGCATAAGGTATGTGAAGCCTGTCAGTTTGGAAAACAGGCAAGGAAACCATTTCCTAGACATGTTCAAGAGAGTGAGAAGCCATTGGAATTAATCCACTCTGATGTGTGGACTACTAAAGCTGCATCTCTTGGAGGCTGCCATTATTTTGTCACTTTTATTGATGACTATAGCAGAAAAGTTTGGGTGTATTTTATGAAAAAGAAAAGTGAAGTTTTTGGGCATTTCAAAACCCTTAGAGCTATGGCTGAAAAAGAAACAGGTCTGCAAGTAAAATGCCTGAGGTCAGATGGAGGGGGAGAGTACCTCTCAAATGAGTTTGCAAAGTTCTTGCAGGAGCATGGCATAAAGCAGCAATATTCATGCAGTTATACCCCACAACAAAATGGAATTGCAGAGAGGAAAAACAGGCATATTGGAGAGGTATCTCGTGCCATGCTCAATGAAAAAGACTTGCCAGATTTTTATTGGGCTGAAGCAGTTGCTACAGCAGTCTACATAATGAACAGGACTCCCACTGCAGCAATACATGGAATGACTCCAGAGGAGAGGTATACTGGTAGGAAACCAGATATTTCTCATTTGAAAATTTTTGGTTGCATTGCCTATGTACATGTGCCAGATGAGCTGAGATCCAAGTTGGATCCAAAAGCTGAGAAGTGCATCTTTATTGGTTACTCTCTGCAGCAAAAAGGGTATAGATGCTATAACCCTTCTACTCGTAAGTTTACAGTAAGCAGAGATGTTGTTTTTGATGAGATGAGTAGCTGGTATAAACCAGTAAATGTGATTGATGATGTAGATGCACAAAATGGTAATGCTGCACAGAATTCACAGCAGCAGTCACAAAATATTAGTGGACCTGGAGCGTCCTCTAGCAGTGGCTCACATTCTTCGCCATGGACAGGCAGATTGAGATCAGGAGAATCTTCTCAAAGTAATGCAGATAGTGGTATGCAGGTATCACGAAAAGGAAAAGAGAAGGTTGATCAGCCCATGTTTGATGTGAATGCAGGTCACTCTTATGTGGATGGTGAATCCAGTGGCTCAGAACAGAGCATTGATGATGAGTTGGGTATTCCTTCTATTGTTACACCTGGAGTAAGGAAGACCAGGGATGTTTTGAGAGCACCTGGGAGTGAACCCACTTTGCGCAGGTCTACCAGAGTTAGGTATCCTGTGGATAGGCTGAAATATGATGGATTTACAGCCATTCACTATGCATATATGGTCAAGGTGATACAGGAACCAGAACCCACTTCTTTTGAGCAAGCCATGGGAAAAGAAAAATGGGAGAAAGCCATGGATGAAGAAATGGATGCCTTGGAAGCAAACGCTACATGGGAATTGGTACCTTTGCCTAAAGGTATGAATGCAATTGGCTGTAAGTGGGTTTATAAGGTGAAGCACAATGCTGATGGTTCTGTGAACAGATACAAGGCAAGATTAGTAGTCAAGGGGTATGCACAAACATATGGCATTGACTATGAAGAAACATTCAGTCCGATTGCAAGGATGGCAACCGTAAGAGCAGTCATTGCTATGGCTGCATCAAAGGGATGGTCTTTACATCAGATGGATGTAAAGAATGCCTTCTTGCATGGTGATTTGCAAGAAGAGGTCTATATGGAGCAGCCACCAGGTTATGTGCATGCTGTTCATCCTGAGTTTGTTTGCAGGTTGAAGAAAGCTTTGTATGGCTTGAAGCAAGCACCTAGAGCATGGTCTGACAAGATAGGACAGTATCTTGTCACTATTGGCTTTCAGATTTCCAAGGCAGATTTCTCACTTTATGTGAGAAAAACAGAGAAAGGTATTATGCTACTTGTCATTTATGTTGATGATTTGATTATGACAGGTGACAGTGATGAAGATATCCTTCATGTGAAAATGCTATTGAAGCAGAAGTTTGAGATGAAGGATTTGGGAGAGCTGCGTTATTTCTTGGGCATTGAGGTGATTAGATCACCAAGTGGGATACAGCTCTTGCAGAGGCAGTATGGATTGGACATGCTGTCCAAATATGGGATGACAGGCTGTAAGCCTATTTCAGTTCCTTTGGAGGAGAATGTGAAGCTGAGCGCAGATGCAGGTGAGCTTCTGGAAGACCCTACTATGTACAGACGCATAGTAGGAAGCTTGATTTATATGACTATTACCAGGCCAGATTTGAGCTATGCTATTGGATTGGTAAGTCAGTTTATGCAGGCTCCAAGGAAACCACATTTGGATGCGGCTAGACGCATACTCAGGTATGTGAAGTCCACATTGCAGTATGGACTATTTTATGAGACTGGGGTTCAGATACAGTTGCATGGATACACTGATGCTGATTGGGCTGGTAGTATTTCTGATAGACGATCTACCAGTGGATATGTGTTCTCTTTTGGGAGTGCTGCAGTCACTTGGAGCAGCAAGAAACAGCCTACAGTTGCCTTGTCGAGCACAGAGGCTGAGTACAGGGGTGCAGCAATGGCTGCATGTGAGGTAGCTTGGTTGCATAAGCTACTTTATGATATGCATCAGTCTACAGATGGGCCAGTTGTCATTTATTGTGACAACATGAGTAGTATACACTTGGCAAATAACCCAGTCTATCATGCTAGAACAAAGCACATTGAGGTGCATTATCACTATGTGCGAGAGAGGGTTTTACTAGGTCTTATTGATCTAGTTTATGTCAGCACAGAGGATCAGGTAGCTGACATATTCACGAAGGCATTGGGCGCAGAGAAGCTGCGCAAGTTCAGAGACCTGCTTGGTGTGCAGGAATTGGGATTGAGCTCGAGGGGGAGTGTTGACATATCGAGCTCCACTCGTGATACGCCAGGGTGACCGTTGTGTATTTATGTCACCGACTTGTCAGTTGCAGATGCGGTTGGTACACCGCCCCTGAATAATAGCTACATGATAGCTATCCTTATCTACTCTAGTTCGTGGCTCAGTTAGTATGCCACCTTAGTTAGTTGAGTTTGGTTTGAGACCCATATCTAGGGTTCTTCTATTTCTTTGTACTTGAGTTCTTTTGGCTTCCACAACTAAGAAGAGGAAAACTGTTTTCAGCCTCCACCCTTGTGTGTATTCCCCCATTGTGCAAGCAAGAAAGCTACAAGTGAGACTCCTTCCTTCTCTCCCACAATCTTGACAACAACCAGAAGGTTGCGTTACTAAGGTCCATGTTACAGTTGCAAGTGTAGAATGTTTCTTGGACTTTAGGGTGATAAGATTTGCAGGACGTCCTAGCTATTGAGTTTTGCTAGGTAGGCCTTGGATCTTACAAACAGACTGTCAAGTCGATATACCCGCCAGTCGAGTGGTTCTAGGTAGAGGTGCTAATCGAGTAATAGTTGATGCTTATCTTGAGTCTCCTCAAAGTGAGAGAGCTCCTTTATCATCTACTGAATTAGAGACAGTAGATGATCCATCTGGTAGTGAGACATCATCCAGTGATGAATCTAAAGAGGAGTCCACTACAGAGGATATCTATTAGATAACTCTAAATGAGCCGATAGAGCCGCAAGTTAGACCTTGGCACGCTGAATGATTCATGGCCAATTAAATTAGGTTCCATGCTCAGTTCAGCAGAAATGGAGGACTATGTGTCCTTGATTCAATAATTCCGCGATATCTTTGCTTGGAGTTATGATGAGCTGAGAGGCATTCCTCCCATCCTGGCTGTTCATACTATCCCTGTAAAAGAAGGCAGCCGTCCTGTGCGTCAGAAAGTAAGGCATATGCCTTTTGAACTGAGGGACGGATTGTTTGAGGAGTTGCAGAAGTTAAGAAAAGCTAGGTTAATCTTCCCTGTACAACACATAGAATGGTGTTCACCCGTTGTTATCAGGAAGAAGAAAAACAACCAGATCCGATTATGTGTGGATTTTAGAGAGCTGAATAAGCAGACGGTTAAAGATTACTAGCCGTTGCCATTTATTGACCAGATTTTGGATCAATTAGCGGGTAGGAAAATATATTCATTCATGGATTGCTTTGCAGGATATAACCAGATGGCAATTGCAGAAGAGGACAAGTTGAAAACAACTTTTATTACTGTCTTTGGTACTTTTGCGTACCATGTGATGGCCTTTGGTTTATGCAATGCACCTAGATCGTGGCAACGAACAGCAGACAAGACCTTTGGTGACATCTCCCCAGATGAGTTGAAAGTATTTATTGATGACCTGGGGGCAGCCATTGTAATGGAAATTGTGTTGGTTATTTTAAGAAAATGCTTTCAGCGTTGCAGACAATTTTGTATCACTCTTAACCCACGGAAGTGTGTCTTTGGAGTACCTTATGGGCTATTGTTAGGCCATGTGGTCAGTTCAGTAGGGATAGCAACTGACCCTGAAAAGATCAAGGTCATAGTTGCTATGAGTCCACCGCACACTCCAAAAGAGGTTCATAGCTTTCTGTCATCGATAGGGTACTATCGGAGGTTTATAAATGCATTGGCAGAAAGAACGTTGCCATTAACGAATTTATTATCCTTTGGCTGTTCATTTGAGTGGAGCGACCCTTGTAAGGTAGCTTTCGAGGATGTGAAGCAGGAGTAGTAAAAGCACCCGTTTTAAAAGCACCTAAAAGAGGTGAGGTGTTCTACATATTTTCAGCAGCCACTATGCATAGTATTAGCTGCTGTTTAGCCCAAATTTGGGAGGAAAAGTGGTATCATCCGATAGCTTTTGCTAGTCCGAAATTGGGCATTTCAGAGATCAATTATACCTACATGGAGAAGTTGTGTCTTGCGATGGTCTTTGGGACTAAGAAATTTAGGCATTACATCCTCTATGAAAAGGTAGTGTTCTATACGAAGGCGGAAGGGCTGAGATTGCTTATGAACAAGCTAAAGCCGCCTGATCGTTTGGCAAAGTGGTTAATCACTTTGCAGGAGTTCGATTATGAGATTAAGAGTAAGCCACCAAGGTTGCAGGGTATTGTGGAATGCCTTGTGGAGTTTGGGGAGCCGAAAGAGACTTTGGCTGAAGGAAGTGATATTGAGGAAATGTTTAAAATTGATACAGCTTCTATCCCATCTTGGTATGCTGCTATTACGCATTATCTATCAGCAGGAGAGATTGGAGCTGGTTTGTCAAAGTCTGAAAAGAGGAAAATCAAACAATAGGCATTAAAGTTTTCTTGATCGCACGGACACTATATCGGCAGGATGTTGATGATATTTACCGTCGATGTGTGATGTCTGACGAGGTTCCTTTTATCTTAGAAGAGTGCCATGACTTTGCATGTGGAGGGCACTTCGCAGGACGGTTGACGGTGCAAAAAGCGTTAAGAGCTGGATATTGGTGGTCGTCCATCTTCCAAGATTCTTTTGAGTATGTAAAGAGATGTGATATCTGTCAAAGGCATGACAGCCGCGAAAATAGGAAACGTCCACTTACGCCTATTATGGCTATCCTTCCATTTGAGAAGTGGGGCATTGATTTTGTGGGTCCTATTACCTCGTCGTCTATTACCCAAAAGAGGTATATTATAGTGGCCATTGATTATTTTACAAAATGAACAGAAGCACGGGCGACGAGGCAGGACAATGCAAAAGAGACTACAAGTTTCCTTTTAGAGTAGATTATCTGCCACTTTGGTCCACCGAGGGAATTAGTGTCGGACTGTGGAACTCACAGCCTGAACAAAGTGATCAAAAGCCTGATAGAAGCTTGGCAAATTAAGCACAATAAAATGACTCCTTATAATCCGCAAGCAAACAGATAAGTTAAAAGTACTAATAAGCAGCTTGTGGGGATCTTGTCTAAGATAGTCTTTGAGAAGAAACGAGACTAGGACAGGAAGTTGTATGTGGCAGTATGGGCGTATAATACAATGTTCAAGTGAGCTACCGGCCATACTCCATTTAAATTGGTTTATGGGAAAGAGTGTGTGTTACCCCTCAAGATCGAATTTCCAACCATACAATTTGCAATTAACCATTCTTTGGGAGATGAGGATTCTCTTTTTGAACGTTTCACGACCATAGCCCACCTGGATGAGCTGAAGTTGCAGAGTTTATTATACCAAGAGGTAGCTAAACGTCGGATGAAGCAGTTGCATGACCTTAGGGCGAAGAAGTATACCTTTGAAAAAGGGCAATTAGTCCTATATTACGATGCGCGTAGGGAGCTCTTTCCAGGGAAGCTAGAACCTAAATGGGATGGTCCCTACAAGATTGTCAGGTTAGGGAAAAATAGGTCTACGGCCCTATTAGCTGATCTACAGGGAGTAGAGTTTAAGAATAAGGTTAATCTTAATAAGATTAAACCTTATTATTTTTAAGTATGCTAATATAGAGAAATGCATTGCAGGTCCATGCTAGGGATGATTTGCGACCTGCAAAAGAGCTTAAAAGTTGGTTGATGGGTCGGTTAATCCCTTATTTGGAGCACCCATATCTGGAGCAGAGATACAATCAGGGGAAACTTATCTGGTGGAGTAAAGGATATAAAGTGATTGAGCAAGAAGACAGAACCTTTGTATGGGAGATCAAAGTCTTCTGCCATCACTGCTTACGACTGTTGACAAGTATCCCTGTTGAGTTTAATGAAGAAGGTGGGATGGAGCTGTCAGTTCATCCTCTCAACATGCTAAACTTTGATTACCATAATTACGAATAGAGGAGTTCATGATGGCAGGCTGTGTAAACCCATTGTGGACGTATACATTATATTTTGACGGAGCGTCCAGGGGCCCTAATAAAAAAGGGAGTGTTGGAGTAGTAATTCGAGATCCCCGACGAAGAGTTACGATGAAGTTAGCTGCTTATCTCGGGGTAGGATTCACTAACAATATGGCGGAGTATAAAGCCTTGATTATGGGACTGCATATTGCCAAACAAGGTGGTATTCGTCGGTTGTTAGTGAAAGGGGATTCCCAGTTGATCCTGAATCAGCTAGATGGGACGTACATAGTGTGGAATCCCATTCTTTGTATGTATCATCGAACTGCGATGACCCTACTTGAAGAGTTTGAGAGAGCGTCTTTTCAGCTGATTCCACGTTATTGGAATCAGTTTGCGGATTCATTGGCAAATCTTGCTTATGAGGAAGACCTCTTCTTCAATTGTGGTCCTAGTTTGGATATTGTGATCAATGATGAAACAAGACCCGGTCGCTTGTGGGGAATGTTATCAGAGAATGCAATATATGGCAGATGATGGTTGATATGGGTGATGCAAAGAGTAGCAGAGACCAATCTACTGTTATTATCTGGGACCCATAGGTTAATTAGATAACATGTTATGCGTATGCCTCTTGCTATCTATGCAAGAGGGATGGGTCATAACCTTATGCATTTAGTTTAGGGCTATGAGCCCTGTGTTTTCCTCCTTGGAAAGGAGCCTATTATTGTATATCTGGATTCTTTCAGGAGGGGATGTGTAGGTGTTATTCTGTTTGATCTCGTTAGGCCAAGAGGGCCAGTGTTGCGAGGTTTTGAATGTTTTATTTCATTAGGCCAAGAGGGTCGATCAAGTTTTGTAGTGAAGTGCTTTATTTCATTAGGCCAAGAGGGCCAGTTTTCTGTTTAGTGCAGGTGCGGTTAATGGTTTCTTGTTTTAGTTTTGTGCTAGACAGGTTCGAAGAAGAGCTTGGAAGGAGACTTTTGTTGCATGGAAGCTTCTCGTGGCCCTGTCCAGGTGATATCTCTCCTTTATGAGTACTGTGGTTTTTATGCTATATGTGTTTGAGTGCTTGTAAGGGATTTTTCTTTTCTTGTTGGGGACCGGCGTTCGAGGCATGAAGTCCCAGGTTTAGGTTATGTATGTCTGAGGGAGGTCTGAGTAGTCGTTGCCTCTTGTAAAGACATTGTTAAGCATTGACAGACCTGTTTTAGACAGTAGTCCTAGTGACCCTGTTCTGCTAGCGTGCTAGGCAGCCGTTCTAGGAGTTTTTGTTAGTTGTGAGGCAGTTAGAGAAGCCTGCCAGAAGAAAAATAATGATGATAAAGGGAAAGAAACCCTGAATATCTTAAAGAAAATAAAAATATATAGAGGTGTGTAAAAAGGGGTTCTAACCCCTATAAAAATAGAAAAGAAAAGAAAGGAAAATTTTTGAGCAGTTGATCATCGCTTAGCGAGGGCTTGGTAGGTTCCTGGGGACGAGTCAGACTCGTGGCCGATGCCTTGTCTTCCTAGGGGTGGCATCTTGCTAGAAAAGAAGAAAGTAAGGAAGGTTGGAGCGAAAATAAAAGTGAGTGTAAAAAAAGGATTAAGTGTCGCCTTGCGAGGGCTTGGTAGGTTCTTGGGTACCGAGACAGGTCCTGAGGCCGATGCCCTGTTCTCCTTGGGTCACTACGCTCAGCTCCCTCCTTTTTACATGCCCAAGTGTGTCAATAAAATAAAACCCTGGAAGAAGAAATGTGCTGAAAGAAAATACTTCTTGCTCAGGCTATAGGAGTCCTCACCTAGTAGGAGCTCCTGGTTGTGTTGTCCTTAGTTAGGTAGATAGTTCAGACCACCACTTAGGGCAACCTCTTTGACAATTTTTTTTAGTTTGGCCATGTTGGAGCTGTTGGTTAGTGACTAGCTTCGGACCTTTTATCAGATTATGCTAAGCCTACTCCTTGTGGATGTCATGCCTTGGTTCTGTCAGGGGGTAAGGTGCGCATTGTGCTGTGTCTAGTATGTATCTATTTTGTATCAGCTTGATGCTTCCTTTGGTTGTTTTGTGCAGATCTACTGTGGGATTCAACGGGCTGAGTCGCTCTATCCCGTGGTCACCAATGAGAGCGGAATTTTGATATCGAGAAGTGCTTAAAAATAGCTAAAAATTACGAATATCAAGGGAAAAATATTCAAAATCGAAGGTGGCTGCTCGAGCTAGGATGATTTTAAGTGTCAAAGTGCTTTAAAGGCGCCCGAGCGACACTTGTTGATTTTTGATAATTTTTCAGAGTGCCGTGTGGGTTGTCAGGAGTTGCTGGCCAATGCGGGATGTCAAGCTGGACGCCCAGGATTTTTCAGAGCTCGATTTGGAGTCCGGACGGGGAAATGGCCAAGAAACTGGTCAAGATGCAAAGAGGTGGACAAAAGTTTGGCCAAATGGGCAAATGACCCTTGGGAGGCCAACTTTTAAATGTAGCATGAAACTTTTGATGAAGGGCATGAGCAAAAAATGTGAGGATGAAGGCGCCATCAGGTGGCCGAAAAATGTGCCTCCTCCTCTCTCATCATGGCATGTTGCCTGCAAACAACCCCCCAATGATCATTGGCAGTGATTCCCCTCTGGATGCTGACTCTATCGCCATGCTTTGCCCATCAAACGGTGGCCTCAATGGAGATCTCTGATTTCAGTATTTCTCTCTCCTCTCTCTCTCTCTCTCTTAAGGGGCTGTTCTTGTGTGGAAGAAGACCATGAAGAATGATGGAGGAAAGCTTGTCCGGATGAGACCGGATTGGTTCCGGGTGGATGAAGACATGAAGAATGCTGATTTTGAAGATGATGGACATTGAATGAGGGCTGACACGCAGTCCCATAGCAAAACCGAGATCCCGAGACACAAAGCCTAAGCGGTAATTCAATTTTTATGAAGAAAAAATGAGTTTTTATGCTATTTGGTTGATGAAATATTGTTTCCATGGGATGATTATGCATTATGATGTTTTTTGCTATGAGTTTGATCAGTTTATGCTCAGAAAATCAGAAAATCATAAGTGTTATGACTGAAATTAATGGTATAAAACCCATAAAACACGCGTTTAAGGGGCAAAATGGGGTTTTTTTGCAAAATAAAGGGGAAACATGAGATATAACATCAATAAAACCTAAAATTTTGCTGTCAAAGAACCTAAGGGCCATAGCCCACAATGAATCTCAATTTCTAGTCATTTATTATTGAAAATAATAGAGGAAAAATACCGAAAAATGATGGAAAATGGGTTTTAAATGGGAGAAAATTAGGAAACGATAAAAGGAAAATTCTAGAAAATCACATAAGTGTTTGTGCAATGTATAATGAAGGTAGAGCACGAGGTTAGCCTCGATTTACCCTCATTTCTATGTTTTCGTCCGTATTTATTGCTTTCTCTACAAAGAAATACACATAAAACGACTCTTACACCTATCAATGATTGCAAAACATTAAATGGTAGGGTGAGAGGGGAGTTTGAGCAGCAAAGTACAATCCTAAATCTGATTTATGTGTTGCATCATGGCTATAGGACATTGTTTTAAAATAAAGGAAAAGGTAGCATGAGCGTAAGGCTCGGTGTCTCTCCTCGTTTCAATACATAAATGTTAGCATGGAAATCATGAAAAGATTGGTTTCGCACGATGCACAATGCTGATTTTCTATTGTTTTTGCACTAAACCATTCACATTATGCACTATGCATGGTTCATGGTATCGAAGGAAAAATCTCCTGGACTGCATAACAATTGTTTTCTTAGGACTTTGACTCATGATTGAGAGTGTGAGGTTATCCCTTGCAGTAGGATAGAGGGTCGGTTTCCTAAGGGACTGTGAAGTGAGGAAGCATGGTATATCTTCTGGAAATATGAGAAATATAAAAGAGAGGAGTTTGTGTTCGTTTGTGTTATATGTTTAGCAGCGCATCAAAGGGCCAATCCCTGAGATGTAGGAGAGCTGCAGTGGGGCTCCAACTATTAGTCGGTGGAGTGCCTCCTATGTGTGTGTGATCATGGCATTGCCAATGTATAAGGGTTCTCCCTTTGAGGAGTTTTAGGGAAATGTTGGACTATGAACTATAAACGCATGAATTAAGCTTTAGGACAGTTTGTCCTCTAGCATTAGATTGACGCTCCTAGTCCGCAAGGCCGTGAGGGTGTTTGTGTGTCATAAGGATGAGGTCGGCTAGTGCTATAGCCAGTGCTAGCCCATTTCAGGTCCCATCAAAGAGTACATTGACGTATTTGCCGGGACATTGGATGAACTTAAGGGAGTCGACCCTAGGGTTGTGACTCATAATATCCCAATGGTCACTGATGCAGTGCCAATGAAACAACGACCTTACCCCATGAATCCTAAACACGTCCATGTAGTAAAAGAGGAGATTGATAAACTCGAGGGCAGGATTCATATATGAGATCGAGCACACGGACTGGGTATCACCTATCGTGATTGTCATGAAGAAAAATGGAAAAATTTGAGTGTGTGTGAACTACAAGAAAGTGAATGCCGCTACAAAGAGGGATAACTATCCTTTACCTTACACTGAGCACATGCTTGAGAGGGTAGCAGGTAAAGAAGCCTACAGTTTTCTGGATGGTTTCTCGGGCTATAATCAAGTGCAAGTGCACCCCGACGACAGGCACAAGACTGCCCTTGCCACGGAATGGGGTGTATTCGCCTACATTGTCATGCCTTTTGGGCTGACGAATGCACGTGCAACTTTTCAATGCCTAATGTGCACTATCTTTAAGGACATGCTTAGGCACGAACTAGAAGTGTTCATAGACGACTTGTGCTTACACTCTAGTTGGGCCGAACACTTAGAGAAATTGAGAGCTGTCTTTGAAAGGTATAGGTTGTACCACCTCTCGTTGAACCCCTTAAAGTGCCAGTTCTGGGTGAAACACGGATGCATTTTAGGGCACATAGTGTCAAGGAACGGCATTGCCACTGACTTTTCTAAAGTCAGAGTCATTACTGACTTACCACCACCCGATAACTACAAGGGAGTTTAGTGCTTCTTAGGACACACTGGATATTATCGACGCTCTGTACTAAATTACGCACTAATTGCTAGACCATTGTACAAGCTGTTGATAGTGTTCGAGTGGACTAAGGAATGCCAGCGCGCATATGAGGAGTTGAAAGAGGCTCTTACGACTGCATCAATCTTACGAGCCCCAAACTAGAACATAACGTTTCATGTACACATAGACGCCTCTAAGTTCGCTATTGGAGCCGTGCTATGCCAGCCTGGTGAACATAACTTAGATTACCCGGTCAGTTTTGCTAGCGGGCAGCTCACAGAGACCGAGATGAACTATTCCACGACAGAAAGGGAGGGGTTGGCCATGGTATTTGTGGTGAAGAAATTTAGGCATTACCTGTTGGCCACTCCCTTTGTCTTCTTTGTTGACCATCAAGCCTTGCTATATCTTGTGAACAAGCCTTGCGCTACGGGACGCATAGCTAGATGGTTACTCCTTCTACTGGAGTTTGACTTCTCTGTGGTTGTACGCAAAGGAAAGTAGCATTATATGGCTGACCACATGTCCCGCATACCCATAGGAGAAGCCGCTGGACAAGGCATACCTGACGATTTACCGGATGCTCATCTCTTTAACCTGTCTAGCGAGAGAGAATTGTTCAAAGTTTATCTGATGCCGTATTGGGCCGATGACATAGTGCAAGTGCTAGAGAGCGGACTACCTGAGCGACCCATTGAGAAGGCCAGTCTGAGAAGACTTATCCTGAAAATTCAGCCATACCAACTGATAGCCGGCCAACTCTACAGGTTGGGACAAGACGGTTTATTGCACAGATGCGTATGTGAGCACGAGATGCACGATGCATTGAAAGAAGCACATGACGGAATCGCTGGAGGACACTTTAGTGAGGACACAACAGCCCGAAAGGTGCTACAATCCCAACTATGGTGGCCCACCCTTTTCCGTGATGCAGCTAAATTCGTAAAGCACTGCGATGAGTGCCAAAGGACCAAAGTGCCTGTGCGATAGAGTTGACCCCTGTCATAGCCCGACAACCCTTTGAAAAATGGGGCATCGATTTTATTGGACCTATCAGTCCTGCAGCACAATATTCCCAAGCTCGCTACATCGTAGTGGCAACCGATTATCTAACGAAGTGGGTAGAGGCACGAGCCACGAGGAAGAATGATGCTAGGACCACTGCAAAGTTCTTGTGGGAGCAGGTCATTTCACGGTTTGGCTTTCCAATCGAACTTGTAAGCGACCAAGGCACGCACTTCGTTAATGAGGTGATTTCCCACCTGCTCTCTACCTTCCTAATAATTCATCGGAAATCCTCTCCCTATTACCCTCACGCTAATGGCCAAGCCGAATCCATGAATAAAATCTTAGTCAACGTGCTTACAAAGGTAGTGTCTACTTCAAGAAGTGACTGGGACAACAAGCTAATGGCGGCCTTGTGGGCCTATTGCATGGCTTATAAAACGGCTGTAGGACAGACGCCTTTTAGGCTGACGTACGGAACTGAAGCCATTTTACCCTTAGAATTCTTCATCCCTAGCTTAAGGATAGCAGTCCAGGAGCATTAGGAGGGAAGAGAGACTTGGACCAATCGCTTAGTGGAGCTAGAGTGCCTAACGGAGACCCGACTCCTCGCCACTCACTCTCTGATTTGTGAGAAGGCTCGACGAAAGATGTGGTTTGACAAGCATGTCAAACATCGAGACTTTGAATAAGGGGACCTTGTTCTGCTATACTCTGTAAAAGGACATAAACATAAGATGAAGTTTCGGGGGCTAGGGCCTTTCAGAGTACGCATGATTGGTAGAACAGGGAATGTTGAGTTAGAGACACTTGAAGGCGAAGGAATAGTCTTTTTTTAATGGTAGACACATAAAGAAGTACTATTCTCCTTCCCATCCATTACATGAGCTACCCATGCTAGAACCCCCAATGAATGTCTGCATGGCTACTATAACCGACCTTACAGATCAGGACGAAGAAGCAGTGGCACCGACATATCTACGAATCACAGTCGCAGCAGGAGCGACGTATTCTTTCGATACCTTGATTGATGAAGGTGCCGACTACAACATCTTGACGCATGACCATTGGACACGTATTGGTCAACCAAAACTACAGCTCACTCATGCCAAACCCACCCCGTTTGGGGGTACTGCTTATTCACTCCTAGGGAAGTGCAAGGTAGTCGTTTCTATCGAGTCTGAAAGTTTACCAGCTTTCTTCCATGTGTTGCCTGACACTAAAGGAGCCAGTAATATGTCACTATTGGGTCGTACTTTCAAGAAGCAAACAAACTGTAATGTGGATTACAACCTAAACCACATTCATCTTGCTATAGGCAATGTGCGTATAGTGACGACTTTTAGCAAGGGCTGTCCTGATTCCTCCACCATTACGAAGCCACTGGTAGAAACCCCTACGACCACGCTCTAGCCCAAGTCTAAACAGAAGAAAACTATGGCCTCATGCCAGGCTCTCGACCCTAGGCCCAAACCCACCAAGAGTGCTCACAAGGCCAAGGAGTCCAAGCTTATATGGGTGCCAAAACGGCAAAGACACATCCGGGTAGACCACCCAAACGTGATCCTGAACGCCAAAATAATCAGCCATCACGGCCTAAGAGGCAGTCTAGATGCTGTTGACGTAGACACACAACCATGCCGCGATGGATCCCCAAAGATCTCTTGCGAGCACAAGGATACTACGAGGGCAACCCCTGGTTTTGGGTGCCTAAAAATGGCAAGTTAAAAAGCTCATCTACAAGCAATCTCACCCCAGTGAGGGAGGCTTGCACACATGGTGCCCAGGGCATAGTTAGCAAACCATTGCCCGCTGTGGCTAGTAAGCCCCAGCTCATCTATCGACCAAAGCAAACGCCACAAGCCTTAAACTTACCTAATCTAGAGAACTTAAAAACCCCCATGACTGCTCACTCAGAACCCATCACAACTCCCATGCCCCAGAACTTCCTATAGCACCTCAAAGTGCTTCGGAGTGCAAAGCCCAACCTGTGACACCAATGATGGAGTCACCACTATCCAGTCCATTTGCACCATCCCCACCAGCATGTCTTAAACCTTCCTACGCGGTATGACCTTTCCTCTCCTTGGCTAAAGACCTCGCCGCGACTTCTGGGGATGACTTAGTAACCTGCATCAAGATGTTGGACAAAACTTTCACTACATTCGCTAGAAGTTATGAGAGGCTAGACCTAGGTCTTCTTGACAAAACACTTGCTTCGGATGTTCATGCATTACCATGCACTTGGGAAGAATACGAACTTATGACCACTAAATTCTCCAAAATTGCTGCCGAACTGATAGCAAACGACGAAATCTCAAAGGAGCAAGCTGCCCTCAGAAGACTAATCACTTCATATCGTAAGCCTCCTCGTTCTGTCCCTGAACACGAGTTGCAAGAGCTCACGCAGATGGCAAGCTCGCCTTCCACGTTCTTGCAGCAGTGATTTGCTCTGAGAATCCAATGGGAGAAAAAAGGTTGTCGGATAATGACCAATGTTGAGCAACGCATGGCAGTTAAAACCATCAAATATGACCCTACTTATGTGGCACCTATCTCGTTTAGGGTTTTGGCCATCACCTGCAACCAGCATTTAGACGACCATGTGCTTGCTCACCCCTACATTGACCAATTCCTCACAGAAGAGGAATTGCATGTTGCCAGCCGCCTTAATACTGGAGATCTCTTTCATGATGTCTTGACCTACATCTCCCAAGTCTCCATCCAACCGTCTGCTCTTGATGGTCATGCTCAACTGGAATACAATCCAAAATTCTACACGTGGCTTCTTCACACGTAACTCCTACCCCAACAGGCCCAAATCCCCTCACCTTTTAACCCCCAATCCTAGGAAGGATTCTTTTCTAAGCCAGAAGGGGAGGGGGTATGTGGGTATGTGGTGAAGCTGAAAGGAATCAGATAGAAAATGAATAAAAAGGGGGTACAGTAAAGTAAAGCTAGTGAAAAGCATAAGCATATAGTATGAAAAAATGGCTTCCTAAGAAATTCATTCAAGAGTTTTTATTCTCACGTAAACAGCAAAGTGATATGTGGAAAATGCTAACGAAAGTTACGAATTATGGCAGGAGCAGAAAATGTCACAGCAAGACCGCGCCCATTGACTCCCGTTCATCACAGACGAGGAAAGGGAGCAGTATCGCATCCATCTAGAGAACCGCACCTTTGGCTAGCTCAAGGTTCAAACCATCCACAACATCGAAGTCGTGGTGGCCAAGGAGGAAGCAGCCAGGAGGGTAGTGGAACAATGCAACCTTACAAAGTATATTGAAAAATTCTCACAGGAGCCGGATCACCTAAAATGCGTAGAATTCCTCAGAACATACAACCCAAACCAAGAAGGTGGCATTGTAATAGTGGGCCGAGGAGAGGGTGCAAAGCAGGTGCAAGTCCGGTTGGATCCAGCCTTGGTGGAGAAGGCTTTGGGATTGGTACCAAGGACAGAAAGGAGACAAAAAAGGGATGTTTATGCCTTGCTGAAAATGAAGAAGGAAGAGGTGCTCACGAATGACGACATAAGCATCTAGGACATCCCTGACACAGAAGCTAGGTTGCAGGCCAAGTTGGTGCATGTGCTCTTCTCCAGCTAGTGTTACAATTCCTTAATGCATCGAATTAGTGTGCCAGTGCTGGAGAATGTAGTAGCCCACACCCTAGATGAAGTAGATTGGAATGGGTATGTGCGGAAAACGATTGATCAAGCAGCCAAAGCACTAGCCCTAGGAAGGCACCAAACAAGAGGAGAATCTCCGGCTTCTAAAGTTACGGAAAGGAAGAAAGCCTCCTCCGAGGCCTCCTTCATCGGGTACGGACGAGTCTTGACTGCACTCATCCAGGAGGCAGTAAAGGAAGCACAGGAGGCGGAGGAGGGAGAAGGAGAAACGCCGGAGAGGTCGCCTCCTCGCTAGGACAAAGACAGGTCCACCGACAGAACGGAAACAGAAGAAGAAGGGGAGGGACAGACTAGCAAAAAGACAATCAGGACAACGAAGAAGAAGGCGATGCAGAGGAAGAAGAAGAATGATGAAAGTAGGAAGAAGGAAAGGGAAGACTTGGAAAGGGCGAAGAAGGAATCCCTGAAAGAAGCAAAGGAGAGAGAGAGAATAAAGAGACAGAAGGAGGAGAGGGAAAAAGTGGAGTTACAGAAAGCAAAGGAGGCATCAAAACAAGAAGCAGAAGAGGAGAAAAGGAGGGAAAAAGAACAGAAAGGGAAAAAGAAGGAGGAGCAGAAAAAAAGGGAGGAGGAAAGGAAGAGAAAAGCGGATGAGGAAGAGGAGGAGCTACGAAGAAAGGAGGAAGAGGACCTAGCGGAGGCCACCCGCTGGTCCATTGAACAACAGTGCCGAGCAGATGAACTAAGGAACCTGAGCCCACGCAGAGAAGAGGGGCCAGGGTCTAGCACACAGGTGCCAAAGTTTGTGCCACCTCTAGTCCCTGAAGGCAAGGGCAAGGCCCCGCTCCATCCGATCCCTACCCTCCTGGTGCCTTCCGTGGAACTCACCACCATCACCCCTAGCATCCCGACTAGTGCAGATGTGTCAAACTTCGTGGCGTGGATGCAGTATTTCATCAACAAGGAGATGAGCCAGGGGCAGAGCATGGAGACTACGGCCACAGGACAGAAGATGCCAGCCACGGATGCGGAGTCCAGGTAAGAGCCCAAAAAGCAAAAAGTCGAAGCCTCAACCTCGCCCATTCACACAACGATGACACCATCGGCTAATTATGACGAATACGTCGCCGAGCTGCTCTCCCAATTGGAGAAAGCGAATGAGGAATGCAAGATAGCCGTGGCTGAGTTGGCAGCCGAGAAGGAATTAGTGGCCGCCTTCCAGTTGGATAAGACAAGAATAATAGCCTTGCAGCAGTGGGGGAGATTGCAGATCTTAGACAAGAACTAAAGGCTAGGGATGAGAGGGAGGAACACTGGAGTCAGTTGCTCGAAAATGAGACTCAGGAGTTAGTAAACATGCAAAGAGAGCACAAGCTTCTAATCATGTAGTACCAGGAGCTTGCTGCAAAAACTGCTCAGATTGATGCACTCGTGGCGGAGCTGAATGCCAAGGAAAAAGAAAGAAAACGAGGCATGGAGGAGCAGCAGGAGGAACTCAAGCGCCTGACAGATCAGCTGACCTCTGAAAGAGGATAACAAGAGAGGCTAGTCAGGGAACTAAAAGATTATGAGCAGAAACTCATGATGCTAACCTTAAGACAGGGAGAGAGCTTGGAAGTAATGAAAAAAAGGGCAGAGGAGTGGGCTGTGCACAACGAAAAGAGGGTGAAGACACTGGTGCGGCACCTTGCTCTGACAGAAAAGGAGAAAACCATCACAGAGAGCAAGGCGGAGGCAGCCCAAGTGGCCTTCAGCACTCAACAGAAGGCCTTCCTCGACACCATCCTGGACGCCACGCATGCAGCGCAAGGAGAGCCACTGGAGGCAATGCAAAGAAAGCTCGGCGTGGCAAGAAGAGCCCTACACGCTGGACTGCAGATGCCACCATTACCTGCAGAGGTTAGGCTGAGTTTGGATGAACAACGAAAATACCTAATGCTGGCCGGCCTAACCCTCCAAGAGATAGACGCCCTCGGATTTGAGGAAGAAGTGGCACACGCAGAACGGCAGGGGGAAGAAGCAGAGCTGGAAATCGATTGGAATAGATTCAAGGAAGACGTAGTCCCACAACCCCCCTCGCCGCAGGCCCAAGAGCCGCCACAAGGGGACCCAGCTACAGAAAGAAAAGCCGTCTCTAAAGAAAGACGCAAAAGGCTAGTGGAGGAAGCCAGACAAAAACTGAGAGCCAAGCGAGCCGTGCTACCGTCCGTACCTCTCCCTCCGTGCCCTGATGATCTTTCCGCAGGATTCCATACAGAACTGATGGTGTGGGAGGTACAGGAACTAGGAAAGGATCCATTTCCCTTCAGTTTCCTCCTACCCAACAGTCTGCGGAGGGTCGTGCCGCTCAAAGTGATGGACGAGTTAATCGCGGTCGGTGGTCGGTTGGGGAAAAAATGGCTGGAAGAGCGGGAAAAGACCCCAACCTCTTGGGGCACAGAAGCGGTCGACTAGTGGCAAGATAAGGTTTTTGAAATCCCCCACACTATACAAAACTACAAGAGCCAACCCCTGTGGAGGAAGCGAGTATGCAACATAAGCATGCTCATCTGGATGGCATTTTGTAATACCCTACCATTCGAGCAGAACGACCCTACCTACATGGCGTACCCTCGAAGGATAGGGGTAGATTTTGATGCCACCCTCCACGGGCGGTATGACTTTCCCATTATTTATAACTCCACTGTAGTATCCTTTGAGCACGCCCTTCTTTTTACCGCAGAAAGCCTAGACGAGTCTATGATGCACTTCCTTGCGGACTTCTCCTCATGTCTTGACCCCGCTTTTATAACCACTTGTAATTATCTTAGGTTACTTAGGCTACTTCTTAAGCAGGATCTGACTCCACAAGAGCACGGCCTTCCTCCCCTATTCTTTGACCCTAACGCTATAGACAACTGCGCCATGGCTCGTCTCATGATGAGGGCTAGTCTCCTTCCCTCTTTTTGCCTAGCCCTCCTAGAAGACATGAACGACAGCCAATTTACTAGATGCAACCACCCCTTCCTCTCCACCACCTCCCTTCATGTCCGCATGAATCTGAAAGATTACATGCAAAGTCGCCAGTTTTTGAGCAAGTCTCTTCGACCCCCTTCTCCTCCTCATTCCGATCAAGACAATTAGGCCTATGTATCATTTCACCAAAAAAAAAAAGCACCACAGTCACTGCACCTAGTGTCAAGAATCGCGTGGTGGAGGGGGTTGCTCAAGATGCTGCGCCGAACACACACAGAATGCACAAGGAGAAGCTCACTCAAGAGACAAGAAGATAGATGGAGGCCAAAACGTTTTCTTGCTGATTTCTTCTTCTTCTTCCACACTCTTTACAATATACACAAAGTATAGATAAGATACAACATAAAAGGAAAGTGGCCTACTAAGTCAAACAATGCATAACCCACTACACTAGTTGACTGGCGCTATAACTATGCCAGCTGTAAATAGGTGTAACAACCTGAATATAATAAGTAATGAGTCAGTGGCCATGTGAGAGTCATAATGACCACCGGCGTGCTAAGTGTAGACGTGTGAACCCATCTAACCAGGCGGTCCATCATCAATGTCCGCATGTGTTGAGCTTGTCATCTCAACACTCCCCCTCAAGCTCAATTGCATCTCTGCAACTCCAAGTAAGCTTCGAAACTTTTGAAGCTTCTCTGTACCCAATGCCTTCGTGAAGATGTCAGCTATCTGATCCTGTGTGCTGACATACACCAAGTCAATCTCACCTGCTAGTACCTTCTCTCTCACAAAGTGGTAGTGTACCTCGATATGTTTTGTCCTGGCATGGAACACAGGGTTCCTAGCCAACTGTATATTGCTCATGTTGTCACAATAAATGACAACTGGACCTTCCACCTGCACATCCAAATCAACCAATAGCTTTTGCAGCCATACTACCTCACATGCTGCAACAACAGCACCTCTATACTCAGCCTCTATACTCGACAAAGCAACTGTAGATTGCTTTTTGCTGCTCCATGCAACTGCTGCACTACCAAGAGAGAACATGTATCTGCTGGTAGATCTTCTATCAGACATACTACCAGCCCAATCTGCATCTGTGTATCCAAACACCTGTACATCTGTACCTGCCTCATAGAAAAGTCCATAATCTAATGTGGACTTCACATATCTCAATATGCGTCTGACTGCATCCAAATGTGGCTTTCTAGGTACTTGCATAAACTGACTCACAAGACCAACAGCGTAGCTCAAGTCTGGCCTTGTAATGGTCATGTAGATCAAACTCTCCACTATCCTCCTGAACATAGTAGGGTCTTCTATCTCATCCCCAACATCAGCACTCAGCTTTACATTATGCTCCAACGGGACTGAAAGTGGTTTGCATGCAGTCATACCATACTTGGACAACATATCCAAACCATACTGTCTTTGGGACAGCCATATACCATCATCACATCTGATCACCTCAATGCCAAGGAAGTACCTTAGCTTACCTAAATCCTTCATCTCAAACTTCATCTTCAAACAGCCCTTGACTTCAGCAATTCCACTATCACTATCACCTGTAATAATCAAGTCATCCACATAGATGACTATGATGACCAAACCTGCATCTCCCTTTCTCACATAAAGTGAGTGATCAGCATCAGAAACATAAAAGCCAATATTGACAAGATACTCTCTAATCTTGTCAGACCATGCTCTAGGTGCTTGCTTGAGCCCATAGAGTGCCTTCTTCAACCTGCACACATACGTGGGATGCTCTAAATCTTCATAACCTGCTGGCTGATTCATATACACTTCTTCCTGCAAATCACCATGCAAGAAGGCATTCTTTACATCCATTTGCTGCAACCTCCAACCTTTGGCTGCTGCCAAAGCAATCACACATCTGACAGTTGCCATCCTAGCAACTGGACTGAAGGTTTCATCATAATCTATGCCATATGTCTGGGCATAGCCTTTTGCAACCAGCCTAGCTTTGTACCTGCTAATAGAACCATCTGCATTGTGCTTAATCTTATAAACCCACTTACATCCAATAGCTTTCTTTCCCTTCGGCAATGATACTAGATCCCAAGTCTTATTGGCCTCTAATGCAGCCATCTCCTCATCCATTGCTGCATCCCAATGAGCATGACCAATAGCCTCCTCAAAACATGTGGGCTCAACATCCTCAACTAGTTTCACCATATAAGCATAATGGTGAGCTGCATAACCCTCAAAACCAAATCTTTTAACAGGGTATCTCACCCTACTAGACCTGCGTACCACTGGATCACTCAATGGAGTCTTTGCATTAACACGTGCTCTCTGCACACCTGGAGTCCTCACTGAAGGAATGCCAAGCTCATCATCTAAGCTCTCTGAGCCACTGGAGTCTCCATCAAGAACTGCATCAATGCCTTTTGACACTTTATTCTTTCCTTTGTCTTTACCTGTAGTGCTACTAGATGCACCCGAAGGTGTAGAGGTACTCCTTAGTCTCCCAGACCAAGGACTACCAGATGATGTCTCTGGTCCACTAAGAGTTCGTGATTCTTGCTTTTCAGCCTGCACATGAGTGTCATGATCATCATCATCATCCAATGCATCACCACTAGATGCATACCAACTGCTCATTTCATCAAAGATGACATCCCTGCTCACTCTGAACTTACATGTGACAGGGTTGTAACAACGATACCCTTTCTGCTCTAAAGAGTATCCAATAAAGACACACTTTTCAGCCTTTGGATCCAGTTTCTTCCGCAACTCATCTGGCACATGAACATACGCAATGCAGCCAAATACTTTCAAGTGTGAAACATCAGGCTTCTTACCTGTAAAACATTCTTCGGGGGTCATACCATGAACTGCAGCTGTGGGAGTTCTGTTCATAATATAAACAGCAGTATGAACAGCCTCAGACCAAAAATGCTTAGGCATATTCTTTTCAGCCATCAAGGCGCGTGCAACTTCTGCAATATGCCTGTTTTTCCTTTCTGCAACCCCATTTTGCTGTGGGGTATACCTACCTGCATGTGAACTGTCTCTTTATCCCATGAGACCTCAGAAAATCACTAAACTCATTGGAGACGTACTCTCCCCCTCCATCTGACCTCAAGCACTTTACTTTCAAGCCTGTTTCTCTTTCAACTGCAGCCTTGAAAGTTCTAAAGTGCTCAAAAGCTTCACTCTTTTCCTTCATAAAATATACCCACAGCTTTCTAGAACAATCATCAATGAATGTGACAAAGTATGAACTGCCTCCAAGAGATACATTTTGTGTAGGCCCCCAAATGTCTGTATGCACAACATCAAGAATATTTCTGCTTACATCTCTGTCATGTGAAAAGGGTTGTCTTGCCTGCTTACCAAACTGACATGCTTCACATACCTTCTGAAATTCTACAACTTTAAATGTAGGCAAACCTGTAACCAACCCTTTGGACTGCATTAATTTCAGCCTTTGTACATTTGCATGTCCAATGCGTTTGTGCCAAATTTCAATGTCTGCAACAACACCTTTTCCTTTGGCATACATAGCAGCATTCATAGTAGGAATTCCAGCATCTAGAGTGAACATACGTCCAACTCTACTTCCCTTTGCTACCAACCTGCACTTGTCTTTGAAGTCTTCTACAAAGCAGCCCTTTGCGTTAAATCTGACTTGCAGCCCTTGGTCTACCATTTGACCGACTGACACCAAGTTCTTTGTAATAGATGGCACATGTAATACATCTGAAAGACTCTTTGTCTTACCATCATGCAAGGACAAGGAAACTTTTCCAATGTGTGAAATTGGGTGGCATGAGTCATCACCCGTCTGCACATAACCTGCATTCTGCAAATCCTGCATCTCTCCAAACCATTCTGCATGGCTGGTCATATGATTGGATGCACCTGAATCAACATACCAGACATCATCATGTGTTCCCTTTCCTGTTATAGCATTCAACATATGCTGCATAACAAATAGACGTTCATTTTTGTCTTCATTCTGTCGTGAAGACAATGCATAGTTTCCTTGCTGCAACTTACCACTGCGGATATCATCTTTCTTAGCATAACATTGGGCTGCAATATGACCTGTTTTGCCACAGTAGTGGCACACGATACCAGAGTTGTTAGAACCTCTGTTTTGCCATCCACCTCTTCCTCTAAAGCTCCCCCTGCCTCTAAAGTTACCACGACCTCCTGAAACCTGCATATCGCCAAATTGCTGATTCAATCTGTTTTGCTGGTTGTCACTACCACGTCCTGTACCACGGCCTCTTGAAGAGAACCTGCCACGTCCCCTTCCTGAACTGGAGTAGAAAGCTTGGACCTGTTCACCACTTCTTTCAGATGTCTCATTCTGCATGTTGATCTCTTCAGTGATCATAAGGGAGACCAACTCATCGAAATATGGAAATGGCTTTCTGACATATACAGAAGTTACAAAAGACTTCCAAGCCTTTTCATTGTTAAGTCCACCCAAGGTAGACGACACCAAATCATCATCATCGGGCATTGCATCAATCGCTGCCAATGCATCTGCAATGCTTCTTACCTTCAGTGCATACTCATTGATAGACATCTTCCCTTTCTTTAATGTATTCAACTCTTGCTTGAGTTGAATCTTTCGTGCCTTTGTATTTACAGAAAACATACTTTCAAGTATGGTCCAAGCTGCATATGAATTCTTTGCATTTCTAATGTGTCCCAGCATATTATTGTCAATTACTGCAGACAACCAATACATGACCTTTTTATCCTTTGCATTCCATTCCTTCCGTGCCTTTGTCTCTTCTGCAGTTGGAGGATCACTCATCTCCGGTTCCTTTTCTTCACCTGAAACAAACTCGTAGAGGCCTTTTCCAATAAGGAAGTTCGTGACACGGAACTTCCATGAAGGGTAGTTGTTCTTGTCGAGCTTCTCAATGATAGGGCTTCCACTGTTCTCTGCCATTATCACAAAATTAATACCAACAGCAAGTAAATCTTCTGCAACCCTGGACCTGTAGTGTACAGCAATACACCAGACAGCCTTTTTAACTGTCTGCTCAACAATACATGCAATCTGCAACCTGTTTGCACATAAACCTTGTGTTTACTTACTGGTAAACACCTTTGAACTTATAGATCTGAAATCTGTAACCTGCGCACCCACTTTCGGTCAATACAGTCGAAGTCACAGCGTACCTTGTGTTGAGATATCGAGCTCCACTCGTGATACGCCAGGGTGACCGTTGTGTATTTATGTCACCGACTTGTCAGTTGTTGCAGACGCGGTTGGTACACCGCCCATGAATAATAGCTACATGATAGCTATCCTTATCTACTCTAGTTCGTGGCTCAGTTAGTATGCCACCTTAGTTAGTTGAGTTTGGTTTGAGACCCATATATAGGGTTCTTCTATTTCTTTGTATTAGAGTTCTTTTGGCTTACACAACTAAGAAGAGGAAAACTGTTTTCAGCCTCCATCCTTGTGTGTATTCCCCCATTGTGCAAGCAAGAAAGATACAAGTGAGACTCCTTCCTTCTATCCCACAACCTTGACATGGTATCAGAGCCTTGTTCGTGGTAAGGAGCTCAAGAAAGCAAGCCAAGCTTGCGTGTTCTGGTAAGAGGAGCAGTGTTGCTTTCATTTTCTGTTTTGGGAGCAGATCTCTACAGGTAGCACAGCCGGAAAGTGCAGGAGTGCATTGTCTCAGGTTGAGATGCCCTTCGCGGTGAAGCAAGAGGGCAGTATATGCTGCGGGCGAGGGCTTTAGCCCTCGACAACCTTATTTTTTTGATTTGAGGCCATTTCGGGGCCTGTTTTGGAGGCGGAAGTTTTCTGCACGCACTCAGGAAAAGGACCAGTTTTATGCTGTGCAGCCACTGTTCTACAGGTCGGTGAAAAGTTTCTGTAGAAATTGCATCGTATACTTGTGCACAGAGACATTGGGAGTTACAGAATCATCCTTGGTTCCTGTTTATGCAAAATCGCCACTAGGAAGTGACTGTGTGGTCAAATACCACTTTCGCCAGTTTTGCAGATTTGCCCTTGTGAGGGTGAAGCTGAGTTTTTGCAGTGACAGAATTTTTCGCAGTGTTCTGTAATGGCGTCTGATTCTCTCTCACAGATTGTCACTGAAAAGCTTGACAAGAACAACTTCCAAGCATGGAAATTTAGAATGACGAATTTCCTTATGGAAAAAGGATATTGGGAATTTGTTGCAGGAAATGAAGAAGAACCAGTTCTTCCTGATGTTCCCAATCAACAGCAAATGCAGGCATTCAAGGCATGGCATGAGAGAGACAGGAAAGTTATGTACTGGCTATCTATCAGCATTTCAGACTCTATGATTGTGCATATTCAGGATGCAAGTACGCCAAAGGAGGCATGGGATACTCTGTCAAAGATGTATAGCACAAATACGCAAGCCAGGAAAATGCAGCTCAAGCAAGAGTTGCACAATGTGCAAAGAGAAAATATGAGCATCAATGACTACCACATGAAGGTGAAGAAGATTGCAGATGCACTTGCTTCCATTGGGTCGCCAGTGGAAGATAATGATTTAGTTTCTGTGACCTTGAATGGTCTAGGAAAGGATTATGCGCAGTTTCGGACATCCATTTCCGTCCGTGAAAGATTTCCTGATTTTGAGGAGTTGATTGCTCTTCTAATTTCTGAGGAGCAGAGAAATGGTGGTGCATCTTCTTCAGGAGGAACTTCAAAAGAAACTGTCTTCTACTCAAATGCTGGAAGAGGTAGAGGCAGAGGTAGAGGAGGCCGATTTGGAGGCCGTGGTAGAAATCAGAATATGCAGCAAACTCAAGAAAACCAGTCCTATGGAGGAGGACGTGGTAACTCTAGAGGCAGGGGGAGCCAAAGAGGTCGTGGTGGATGGCAAAGAGGCCAAAATGCAAACAGTAATGTTGAATGCTACTATTGTGGTAAAATGGGTCATATGGCTAAAGACTGCTATAAAAAGCAGAATGACATCATGAATGGAAAACTGCAATAAGGAAATTATGCATCTTCTAGTAGACAGGGTGATGACAGAAATGAGCATTTGTTTATGGTGCAGCACATGAACAATTCTGTGACAAGTGCAGAAGAAAGCAACGATGTGTGGTATGTTGACTCAGGTGCATCAAACCACATGACAGGTCATGCAGAATGGATGGAGGATGCAAGGAAAATGGAAAAACCAGGATTTGTGGAGACTGGTGATGATACTGCACATCCGATTGTGCAGATTGGAAAAATTCCTTTGTCTATGCAGGATGGGAAAAAGAAATACCTGTCCGATGTATTTCATGTCCTGAATATCACCAAGAATCTGGTTTCTGTTGGTCAAATGGTTGAACAGGGCTTGCAGGTCAGATTTAATCCTCATGGATGCTTTGTTGAGGAAATGAAAAATAAAGGTCGCTTGATAGCAAAAGGAAAGAAGAAGGGCAGAATGTTTACATTGGATGCAGACATGCCTGAATTGAGTGCAGCAATGTTTGCACATGGGACCGGTGTAGTTGCAGATATTGATATCTGGCATAAACGCATTGGTCATGTTAATGTACAGCGACTTAAATCAATGCAGGCCCAAAACATTGTTGCAGGATTGCCTAAGTTCAAGGTTGCAGAAATGCATAAGGTATGTGAAGCCTGTCAGTTTGGAAAGCAGGCAAGGAAACCATTTCCTAGACATGTTCAAGAGAGTAAGAAGCCATTGGAATTAATCCACTCTGATATGTGGACTACTAAAGCTGCATCTCTTGGAGGCTATCATTATTTTGTCACTTTTATTGATGACTATAGCAGAAAAGTTTGGGTGTATTTTATGAAAAAGAAAAGTGAAGTTTTTGGGCATTTCAAAACTCTTAAAGCTATGGTTGAAAAAGAAACAGGTCTGCAGATAAAATGCCTAAGGTCAGATGGAGGGGGAGAGTACCTCTCAAATGAGTTTGCAAGGTTCCTGCAGGAGCATGGCATAAAGCAGCAATATTCATGCAGTCATACCCCACAACAAAATGGAATTGCAGAAAGGAAAAACAGGCATATTGGAGAGGTATCTCGTGCCATGCTCAATGAAAAAGACTTGCCAGATTTTTATTGGGTTGAAGCAGTTGCTACAGCAGTCTACATAATGAATAGGACTCCCACTGCAGCAATACATGGAATGACTCCAGAGGGGAGGTGTACTGGTAGGAAACCAGATATTTCTCATTTGAAATTTTTTGGTTGCATTGCCTATGTACATGTGCCAGATGAGTTGAGATCCAAGTTGGATCCAAAAGCTGAGAAGTGCATCTTTATTGGTTACTCTCTGCAGCAAAAAGGGTATAGATGCTATAACCCTTCTACTCGTAAGTTTACAATGAGCAGAGATGTTGTTTTTGATGAGATGAGTAGCTGGTATAAACCAGTAAATGTGATTGATGATGTAGATGCACAAAATGGTAATGCTGCACAGAATTCACAGCAGCAATCACAAAATATTAGTGGACCTGGAGCGTCTTCTAGCAGTGGTTCACATTCTTCGCCATGGACAGGCAGATTGAGATCAGGAGAATCTTCTCAAAGCAATGCAGATAGTGGTATGCAGGTATCACGAAAAGGAAAAGAGAAGGTTGATCAGCCCATGTTTGATGTGAATGCAGGTCACTCTTATGTGGATGGTGAATCCAGTGGCTCAGAACAGAGCATTGATGATGAGTTGGGTATTCCTTCTATTGTTACACCTGGAGTAAGGAAGACCAGGGATGTTTTGAGAGCACCTGGGAGTGAACCCACTTTGCGCAGGTCTACCAGAGTTAGGTATCCTGTGGATAGGCTGAAATATGATAGATTTACAGCCATTCACTATGCATATATGGTCAAGGTGATACAGGAACCAGAACCCACTTCTTTTGAGCAAGCCATGGGAAAAGAAAAATGGGAGAAAGCCATGGATGAAGAAATGGATGCCTTGGAAGCAAATGCTACATGGGAATTGGTACCTTTGCCTAAAGGTAAAAATGCAATTGGCTGTAAGTGGGTTTATAAGGTGAAGCACAATGCTGATGGTTCTGTGAACAGATACAAGGCAAGATTAGTAGTCAAGGGGTATGCACAAACATATGGCATTGACTATGAAGAAACATTCAGTCCGGTTGCAAGGATGGCAACCGTAAGAGCAGTCATTGCTATGGCTGCATCAAAGGGATGGTCTTTACATCAGATGGATGTAAAGAATGCCTTCTTGCATGGTGATTTGCAAGAAGAGGTCTATATGGAGCAGCCACCAGGTTATGTGCATGTTGTTCATCCTGAGTTTGTTTGCAGGTTGAAGAAATCTTTGTATGGCTTGAAGTAAGCACCTAGAGCATGGTCTGACAAGATAGGACAGTATCTTGTCACTATTGGCTTTCAGATTTCCAAGGCAGATTTCTCACTTTATGTGAGAAAAACAGAGAACGGTATTATGCTACTTGTCATTTATGTTGATGATTTGATTATGACAGGTGACAGTGATGAAGATATCCTTCATGTGAAAATGCTATTGAAGCAGAAGTTTGAGATGAAGTATTTGGGAGAGCTGCGTTATTTCTTGGGCATTGAGGTGATTAGATCACCAAGTGGGATACAGCTCTTGCAGAGGCAGTATGGATTGGACATGCTGTCCAAATATGGGATGACAGGCTGTAAGCCTATTTCAGTTCCTTTGGAGCAGAATGTGAAGCTAAGCGCAGATGTAGGTGAGCTTCTGGAAGACCCTACTATGTACAGACGCATAGTAGGAAGCTTGATTTATATGACTTTTACTAGGCCAGATTTGAGCTATGCTGTTGGATTGGTAAGTCAGTTTATGCAGGCTCCAAGGAAACCGCATTTGGATGCAGCTAGACGCATACTCAGGTATGTGAAGTCCACATTGCAGTATGGACTATTTTATGAGACTGGGGTTCAGATACAGCTACATGGATACACTGATGCTGATTGGGCTGGTAGTATTTCTGATAGACGATCTACCAGTGGATATGTGTTCTCTTTCGGGAGTGCTGCAGTCACTTGGAGCAGCAAGAAACAGCCTACAGTTGGCTTGTCGAGCACACAGGCTGAGTACAGGGGTGCAACAATGGCTGCATGTGAGGTAGCTTGGTTGCATAAGCTACTTTATGATATGCATCAGTCTACAGATGGGCCAGTTGTCATTTATTGTGACAACATGAGTAGTATACACTTGGCAAATAACCCAGTCTATCATGCTAGAACAAAGCACATTGAGGTGCATTATCACTATGTGCGAGAGAGGGTTTTACTAGGTCTTATTGATCTAGTTTATGTCAGCACAGAGGATCAGGTAGCTGACATATTTACGAAGGCATTGGGCGCAGAGAAACTGCGCAAGTTCAGAGACCTGCTTGGTGTGCAGGAATTGGGATTGAGCTCGAGGGGGAGTGTTGAGATATTGAGCATAAAGGAAAGTGGCCTACTAAGTCAAACAATGCATAACCCACTACACTAGTTGACTGGCGCTATAACTATGCCAGCTGTAGATAGGTGTAACAACCTGAATATAATAAGTAATGAGTCAGTGGCCATGTGAGAGTCATAATGACCACCGGCGTGCTAAGTGTAGACGTGTGAACCCATCTAACCAGGCGGTCCATCATCAATGTCCGCATGTGTTGAGCTTGTCATCTCAACACCTAGGGTTCTTCCTAGCCCCCTCCCCCACTTCACGCTTAGGGCACATCAAGGGCAGGACTTTCAAACCTGTCACCCCAAGACTCGCACCGCACCTCCAACGAAGCACGAACTGGGTCCTCAAGTGTGGGATGTTACCACGGGCTTACCCAAGGTTAGACCCATCTCCCACTTCCACTGCCACGAGCACCACACACTACATGACAAGCAGACACGCCCCTTAGGGAGTGCACAACTTTTCTTGCAAGTTATGTTTGACTCTCAAGAAATGGCTACCTGCAGAAGAGGATCACCCACGCCACCCTTTAATGACCCAAACTTCTTTTCATGTGCCGGCATCCAGCCATCTGCCTACTCATGGCCACCATGATCGAACCAAGTCAAGGTAGAACTGCCATTGGCATAGATCTTGGAACCTCATCATCCAAAGATCCATGCCCAATGCCTCAAGATCCACGGATCGCTTATTGATTCCACAAGCCTGAAGACCTTCAACTCAAAACTGAAGACCTTCAACTCAAGGACAAGGATCTTCAATCAAAGCCACGGGTTTTCAAGACAAACAACGTTCGGGGGGTTTCTCTAGAATAAAATCCCTCCAATACCATCCTCCTAAGGGATTTCTTATTGCTTCAAGCGTTTCTGATACTTAAAAGACGACCAGCTACATAAGGGGCGGCGCAACAGTGTGAAAGATGCTGAGTATCTTCATGGAGCCTAAAGCACACTGGAATCTTTCCTGGTCATCGTCCCCAACCTCCATCACCTATCATTCCCCCAACCACCCACCTACCTGTTCCGCCTAGCAGCCAACCTAACTAGCCACTACGTCCCACCACAGTGCCATGGGACTGGCACTTGGCTAGGAGGGGGGTAATGTTACCGTGCTCTCGCAGCAAAGAGGAGCGAAAAATGAAAAAAAATGGAAATAGCAAAAAAGGCATAGGATAAAAGCAAAAAAAGGCACCTTGACCGGTAGCCAGTCCCCCTGAAAAATTCAAATGTTCGGGCACGACCCTCAGAAAGCTTCGGTATCGGCCCGAGGCAACAAAAGAATTAAAATACAGAAGCGCCCCCGAATCTTTGTAAAAGAGTGCTAGGCTCGCTCCTGTGCAAAGTGTACGCATTAGTTGGGAATATGATAAATTAGAATGGTGGGAAATGGGAAAAAGGGCCTAGGCTACGGTCGGCCATGTAAAAGAGGGAAAAGGGGATGACCGCCAAAAAAGGATTTAGGGATTTGTATATTAAGTTGAACAGTGAATGAGAAGCTCATTCTTTGGTGTGTGGCAAAAAGAGTCTTCTTCTTCCTCTCTTCTTCTCTCCTTCTTGCTTTAGTGTGCTCTTGAGAGAGGGAGTGTGAGAGTGTGAGGGAGTGAGTGTGTGTGAGAGTGAGGGGTCAAGAGGGTGAAGCTCTTCACCGTCTCCTATTCTCTTCTTCTCTCTTCTTCTCTTCTCTTCTCTTGCACGCGCGGCTATGGAGGATGGAGCTTGGAGATGGAGGAGGTTTGAGGATGCTTGAGCTAGCATCAAGAATCGTGGAGCTACCGGAGTGAAAGAGAGAGGAGGGTACTCGATCGAGCATCAAGGTAAGCTCACTACACTCGTAGGATCGACGGCTCGTCGGCTAGGTGATAGCCATTAGAGCTCGCTTGAAACGCTTGAAACAATAAGCGGTCCGAGGGTCTTGGCGGTTGAGCGAAAGCTTCGACTAGCCCTAGGCGACACAACAAGAAAGGGAATCGTAGACACGGGAGCTGGGTTAGTGTGCTTAGCCACGCAGTGCTTCAGACTTGGGAAAACCCGCCTGTCAAAACTGCTAGGTTTAATGTCACACTAGCGAACGGTAAGAGAGTAAAGCCATTCGGGGTACTTAAGAACTGGTCAGTGAAGATTGCAGGCATCCAGTTCTCTGTTGACTTTATAGTCATGAAGGGAGTGGACTACGATATCCTATTAGTCCGACCCTGGATGCGCAATGCTAGAGTCATCGAAGATTGGGGTAACGGCTTGATCTTCCTTGGCAACAGAACAGATGCTGTAAGGACAGAGATGAATACTTGGAAAACCTCACCGGTCGACCTAGACACCATCTCTGCTATGCTCAAGGGTAACACTCAGGTCAAGGAGTCCTATGGGCCCTTGACCAGGTATATCCCATGCCCAGAGGATGAGCGGGATTGGATGCACGTTCTTGCTACAATCGACCTGCCATTCTCAGACCATGAGGCATATGAGCAAACCATGAAAACGATCGGCAAGCCTAGCAGCACACTCTCCGTACCAGTCTGCATGATGGCAGTAACCCTTGAGGGAAAGCCTAAGCCTGCCAACTTCCAAGTCCCAACTAACAAAAGGGAACTCCAGAAGATGCTGGAATACTTGACAGATAAGCTAGCTGGGAATTCACCTGCAAACTTCAAACCACTACAGGATCTCTTAGGTGAATCCAAGTGGCAATGGACCAGAGTGCATGACTTAAACCTCATGTATAACTGGGCTCTGCTCCCTGACCAACGACAAGAGGTGTACCAAGCCCTAGGAGAGGACGGGCAGTCTGATGAAGGGGATTCTAATGACGAATACAAAGACTGCCAATCCTTCAGTGATGGAACTGAGGGTGAAGTAGATACCGTAGAATACGACACTGAAGGACAAGAAATAGAGCAAATACGAGCAGACTCCAAGCCACAGAAAAGAAATATCTTTAGGATAGAGCGAGGGGTCATGCACATGGAATGTGACCGCGCTTGGTTGGAGCATGTAGGAGCCATAGAACTTGAACACGCAGGCTTAGCCCAGCTAGGGACGACACTAGTCCTTAGGATAGAATCACCATCTGAACTACGCCCACCAGGGGAGACTACCTCTTCTAGCGAAGACGGGGAGTTTGACTCTGAGTCGGAGGTTAGTTTGGACAGTGATCTAGAAATCCCTAGGCCACCCACCACGACTAACGTACGAAGGGGGACCTACCCGTCCACCTGAGACGCAGACGGTTAAGGCATGAAAAGGTAAAACAACCCAGGGATACGCGAACGGAAGAACAGTGAAAACCACAGGACCTCCCTAAGCGCTTCACGAAATTCAAAAAGGGGATAGGGTAGTAGTTCTGCTAGGTGCCAAACGTCAAGGACAAACCAATGAACCAATCGAGGGACCAGCCAAGGTCAAGGAGGTGAATCTAGCCCAGGAAGGGGAAACACCCCGACCAGTCTTCATTGCCGACAACTTGACTGAGGAAGAAGAAACAAGTCTTGTTGCTCTCTTGCGAGAGTACACAGATGTATTTGCCTGGTCCTTGGAAGAGCTCAAGGGGATAGATCCGAGTGTCGTGACTCACAACATACCCATGACGCTAGACGCAACGCCGGTCAAGCAACGACTGTACCCTATGAATCCAAAACACGCTCATGCTATCAAAGAGGAAATTGACAAGCTGATGAGAGCAGGATTCATTTACGAAATTGAGCACACAAACTGGGTATCACCCATAGTCATTGTGACGAAAAAGAACGGAAAAATCCGAGTGTGTGTCAATTACAAGAAGGTGAACGCTGCTACAAAGAGGGACAACTATCCATTGCCGTACACCGAGCACATGCTTGAGAGGTTGGTAGGCAAGGAAGCCTACAATTTTCTGGACGGCTTCTCAGGGTACAACCAGGTGCAAGTGCATCCTGCGGACACGCACAAGACCGCCTTCGCCACTAAGTGGGGCGTCTTTGCTTACATAGTCATGCCCTTCGGGTTGACTAACGCCCCTGCCACTTTCCAACGCCTCATGTGCACCATCTTTAAGGACATGCTTCGTAAGGAGTTAGAAGTCTTTGTTGACGACCTGTGTGTCCATTCGACCTGGATCAAACACTTAGACAAACTCTACATAGTATTTGAACGATGTCACTTATATTGTCTCTCCTTGAACCCCTTAAAGTGCCAGTTTTGGGTAAAGCACGGATGCATCTTAGGGCATGTGGTGTCGAAGAATGGCATTGACATTGACTTCTCAAAAGTCAGGGTTATTGTTGACCTTCCACCCCCAATTAATTACAAGGGAGTTCAATGCTTCTTAGGCCATACGGGGTATTATTGGCGGTTTGTACTAAACTATGCGTTGATTGCCAGACCATTGTACAAGCTGCTGATTGTCTTCGAGTGGACCGAGGCATGCCAACGAGCGTACGAAGAGTTGAAAAAGACTCTAACCACGACACCAATTCGACGAGCCCCAGATTGGACCATTACCTTCCACGTGCACATCGATGCTTCTAAGTTTGCCGTGGGGGCAGTGTTGTGCCAACCTGGTGAGCACAACTTAGATTATCCAGTGAGCTTTGCTAGCAGACAACTCACTGAGATGGAAATGAACTACTCGACAACAGAAAGAGAGGGATTAGCCATGGTGTTCACTGTGAAGAAATTCCGGCATTATCTATTGGCCACACCCTTCATCTTTTTTGTGGACCATCAAGCCCTGCTCTATTTAGTAAACAAACCTTGTGCTATAGGACGCATAGCTCGATGGCTCCTTCTGCTCTTGGAATTAGATTTCTCTGTGGTTGTGCGGAAAGGAAAACAGCACTACATGGCTAACCATATGTCACGCATTCCCACAGGGGAAGCCGCTGGACAAGGCATCGTTGATGAGTTACCCGACACCAATCTATTCCACCTGTCCAGCGAGAGAGATTTATTTAAGGCTGATCTAATGCCATATTGGGCGGATGACATAGTCCAAGTGCTTAAGCATGGACTACCTGAGCGACCAATAGAAAAAGCCCGACTTAGGCGCTTGATCCTTAAGGTCCAGCCCTATCAGCTGATTGTAGGCCAACTCTATAGGCTGGGGCAAGACCGATTGCTGCGTAGATGCGTGTCTCGAAGGCACACAACGACATTGCGGGAGGACACTTTAGCGGAGACACGACAGCACGGAAGGTGCTACAGTCTCAACTGTGGTGGCCCACACTTTTCTGCGATGCCATGCAATTTGTCAAGCATTGTGACGAGTGCCAAAAGTCCCGATTTGCAAGGATCAGATGGAGTTGACCCCAATTATTGCTCGACAACCTTTCAAAAAATGGGGAATTGACTTCATAAGACCTATCAGTCTTGCGGCGCAGTACTCACAAGCCAAGTACATCATTGTGGCCTTACCTCACGAAATGGGCAGACGCAAGAGCCACACATAAAAATGACGCTAGGACGACTGCCAAGTTCTTATGGGAGCAAGTGATCTCGCGATTCGGCTGCCCCATCGAACTAGTTAGTGACCAAGGCACACACTTCATCAACGAAGTGATAGCGCATCTCCTATCCACCTTTCTCATTATCCATAGCAAATCATCGCTATACTACCCTCAGGCGAATGGTCAGGCAGAATCCACGAATAAGATTCTCGTCAATGTCCTGACCAAAGTAGTCTCAGCCTCACGCAGCGACTAGGACAACAAGCTTATGGCAGCTTTGTGGGCTTACCATACAGCTTATAAAAAGGCTGTCGGTCAAACCCCGTTCAGGCTGACCTATGGAACATAAGCACTACCCTTAGAATTATTTGTTCCTAGCTTGAGAATAGCCCTTCAAGAACGATGGGAAGGGAAGGAGGCATGGACGCAATGCCTGGTCGAGCTTGAACGCCTCTCAGAGACCCGTCTTCTAGCCACCCATGCACTTACCATCGCAAGAGTTGGTTTGACAAGCATGTCAAGCAACGCGACTTTGAACAGGGCGACTTAGTGCTCCTCTACTCCGTTAAGGGACATAAACAGAAAATGAAATTTCGATGCCTTGGACCCTTCAAAGTTCGTGCGATCAGCCGCACAGGCAATGTTGAACTCGAAACCTTAGACGGTGAGGGAATAGGCTTCTTTAATGACAGTCGTGTCAAGAAGTACTACCCTCCCACCATCCTTTGCACGAGCCCCCAATTTTAGAATCACTTGTCAAAGTACGAGTGGCCACAATCATTGAGATTGATGACGAGGATGAGGAAGCTGTAGAGCCCACATACCTCCATATAACGGTCACTGCAAAACAAACCTGCGCTTTCAACGCTCTGATCGATGAGAGAGCAGACTTCAATGTCCTAACTCACGATCATTGGACCAAACTTGGCAGCCCACCACTTCAGCCCACGAATGCTAAATTAAATCCCTATGGGGCCCCTTCCTACGCACTCCTCGGCAAGTGCAAAGTAGCCGTTTTTATCGAGTCTGAGACTGTCGCAATGATTTTTTACGTGTTGCCAAATGCTAAAGCTGCAGGCACGGAGTCGCTGCTAGGGCGCACTTTCAAAAAGCAGGCTCACTGCAATGTTGATTATGAGTCGCAGCGCATCCACCTCGCAATAGGCAATGTTCGCATTATCACAGCTTTCAGCAAGGGCTGCGTGACTTCATCACCGTTCGCAAAGCCATCGATAGAATTCTCCATGACCAAATCTATGGAGGGGGGTAGTGCGCGGCCACCACCTCCCGGAATTCAGGAATCACAGTCAACAGTAGCAAAACATCAGGCTCAATAGCCTAGATTTCAATGGAAGCCCAAACAGCCGCAACCGCCGCCTAGGAGTCGACACTCCTATCCTCATAGGACCAAAAACTCTAACCCTAGGAGGCCAAGATGCAGTCACAAAAAGCGCCGCATGATGAAGCAACGATGGGTCCCTAAAGCCCTCTTACGTGCGCAAGGCTACTACGAGGGAAATACCTGGCTGTGGATCCCTAAGGCCCACATGGCCAAAGGCACCATTCATACGCCGCCCTCAAGCTTGATCAAACCACGTCCCATAAACCCTCAAAACCACAAGCCATAGTGCTCTCCTAAACCACAACCATCTGCCTCATCCATGCCTAGGCCCACGAGAGCCCCACAAGCCTATCGGCCCAAATCGCAGGCTCCCGCCGAAGTCAACCCGCCTCCCCAACTCCAACCTGAATGTAGCAGCCCGTCTGTCGTGGCTGCTCCTAATCCACTTAACATCCAAGCGGCCCAACCACAAACTCATGAACCCTCCCAACCGCCCATCTTCATTGTCAAAAGCTATTGTTCCGTCAAACCTCAACCACCTATCGGCCTTACGCCCTCCTATGAACGAAAATCCTTTTTACTGCTAGCCGCTGACCTCGCTGAGGACACTGGGGATGACGTGGTGGATTGTATTAAAAGATTAGATGACACTTTTGTGTCACTCGAGCTAAGCTACGACCTCTTGGACTTAGGTCTATTAGAAGAACCCTTTGCAAACTGAAGTGCAAAATATGCCTTGCTCTTGGGAAACCTTTGAATTCGCGTTCGCAAAAGCTTCTCGCTCTACTGCTGAGTTGATTAACAGCAAAATCTCCAAGGAGCAAGCCATCAAACAACGCCTTATCACGTCATACAATCCACAAACCACTTTTGCTATCACTGACCAAGAAATCTTGGAGTTATCACATCTCACTGATATTGGATCACCTTTCTTGAGGCAGTAGTACGCTCTTAGGTTGCAATGGGAAGTTGAAGGATGTCGCATAATGACCAATGCTGAGTAACGCCGCGCCATCAAAACAACAGAGTATGATCCCACTTACGTCGCGCCCACCTCGTATAGAGTGTTAAACACTCTTCGGGGCCGACCCATGGAAGAACACCTCAAAGGACACCCCTATCTCGATCGCTTGTTGATCGAGGAAGAGCTACACATTGCTAGCCGTGTCGACTCTGGTGACTTCCTCACAGATGTTCTCACAGAGATCACGCACGTGGGCATTCGACCCTTTGATTTGGACCGCACAGCTCAATTGGAATACAATCCAAATTTCTATACTTGGCTCCTTCACAAGTAACTCCTACTCCAACATGCCGAAAGCCCTTGACCTTTTGACCCTCAATCCTAGGAAGGATTCTTCTCAAGATGGAAGGGGAGGGGGTAAGATGAAATGAATCAGATGAGAAATGAATCAAAGGGGATAAATCAAAGTAAAATCAGTGAAAAGCATAAACATGTATTATGAAAAAATGGATGGGGTAGGAAAATGGGCATGAAAACTTTGAAGTAAAGGGCAAAAAGTCCAAGTCTAAAAAGGAAAATCTACATGGCTTCTTAATGAATTCATTCAAAAAGCATAGAGTTTTTCTTTTCCAGCAATCAGCGAATTAATATGTGGAAAGTACTAATGAAAGTTACGATTTATGGCAGGAGCATAAAATGTCATAGCAAGACCGCGCCCATCGACTCCCGTTCACAGACGAGGAAAGGGAGCAATACCGCATCCATCTTGAGAACCGCGCGCCCTATTTCTTAAGAATTTCAAGAAACAATCAAAAAATCCTTTTAAATTAAACCCTTCTATGTACCTTCAGCCAGCTCAAATTTCGAACCATCCACAACATAGAAGTTGTGGTGGCCAAGGAGGAAGCAGCCAGGAGGGTGGTTGAACAATGCAACCTCATGAAGTATCTTGAAAAGTTCTCGCAGGAGCCAGATCACCTGAAGTGCGTGGAGTTCCTCAGAATGTACAACCCAGATCAAGAATGTGGTACTGTAACGGTGGGCAGAGGAGAAGATGCAAAGCAAGTACAGGTCCGCTTAGACCCAGCCTTGGTGGAGAAGGCTTTGGGGTTGGTACCAAAGATGGAGAGGAAACAAAAAAGGGATGTTTATGCCATGCTTAAAATGAAGAAGGAAGATGTGCTCACAAATGATGGCATAAGCATCCAAGACATCCCCGACGCAGAAGCCAGGATGCAAGCCAAGCTGATACATATGCTCTTCTCTAGCCAGTGCTACAATTCATTGATGCATCGAATTAGCATACCTGTGCTGGAGAATGTAGCAGCCCATACCCTAGACGAAGTAGATTGGAATGGGTACGTGCGAAAAATGATCGACTAGGTAGCCAAAGCATTGGTCCTAGGAAGTGTGCCAGCAGGAGGAGAATCTCCAGCCTCTAAAGCTATAGAAAGAAAAAAAGCCTCCTCCAAAGCCTCCTTCATTGGGTATGGAGGTATCTTGACTGCGCTCATCCAGGAGGCAGTGAAGGAAGCACAGGATGCAGAAGAAGGAGAAGGAGAAACGCCAGAAAGGTCGCCTCCTCACAAGGACAAGGATAGGTCCACCGATAGAATTGAGACAGAGGAAGAAGGGGAGGGACAGACAAGCAAAAAGACAACCAAAAGCCCAAGAAGAAGACAATGCAGAGAAAGAAGAAGGATGACGAAGGCAGAAAGAAGGAGAGAGAAGACTTGGAAAGGGCAAAGAAAGAGTCCCTAAAAGAGGCCAAGGAGAGAGAGAGGACGAAGAGACAGGAGGAAGAGAAGGAAAAAGAAGAATTACAAAAAGAAAAGAAGGCATCGAAACAGGAAGCAGAGGAGAAAAAAAGAAAGGAAAAAGAAGAAAAAGAGAAAAAGAAGGAAGAGCAGAGAAAAGCGAAGGAGGAAAGGAGAAGAAAGGCGGATGAGGAAGAGGAAGAACTAAGAAGGAAGGAGGAAGAGGACCTGGCTGAAGCCACACGCCGGTCCATCGAGCAACAAAGCTGAGCGGATGAATTGGGGAACTGGAGCCCACAGAGAGAAGAAAGGCCACGGTCTAGCACACAGGTGCCGGAGATCGTGCCACCTATAGTCACGGAGGGCAAGGGCAAGGCCCTAATTCATTCAATTCCTACCCTCTTGGTGCCTTCCACTGAACCTACCACCATCACCCCTAGCATCCCAACCAGTGCTGACGTATCAAATTTCATGGCGTGGATGCAATATTTCATCAACAAAGAGATGACCCAGGGACAGAGCATAGGAACCACGGCCACAGGACAAAAGAGGCCAGCTACTGATGCGGAATCTAGGCAAGAGCCTAAAAGGCAGAAGGTAGAAGCCTCAACCTCACCCATCCACACAATGATGATGCCATTGGCTAACTACGATGAGTACGTCACCGAGCTGCTCTCCCAATTGGAGAAAGCTAAGGAGGAATGCAAGATAGCCGTGGCTGAGCTGGGAGCTGAGAAGGAATAAGTGGCCCCCTTCCAACTAGATAAAACGAGGATGATAGCCATGCAGCAAAGGGAGATCACAGATCTCAAACAAGAAATGAAGGCTAAGGATGATGGGGAGGAGCATTGGAGACAGCAACCTGAAAACGAAACACAGGAGCTAGTGAAAATGCAAAGGGAGCACAAGCTCCTGATAGTGCAATACCAGGAGCTCGCTACAAAATCTGCTCAGGTGGATGCGCTTGTGGCTGAGATGAATGCTAAAGACGAGGATAGAAAACAAGACATAGAGGAGCAGCAAGAAGAAATTGAGCGCCTGACAGAGCAACTAAACTCTGAAAAAGAAGAGCAAGAGAGACTGGTCAGGGAGTTGGAGGTCCACGAGCAAAAACTCATGATACTAAACCTAAAGCAAGGAGAGAGCTTGGAAGGAATGAACAAAAGAGCAGAGGAGTGGGCTGTGCACAATGAGAAGAGGGTGAAGACACTGGCACGGCGCCTTGCTCTGGCAGAGAAGGAGAAAATCATTACAGAGAGTAACGCAGAAGCCGCCCAAGTGGCCTTCGGTGCCCAACAGAAAGCCTTCCTCGATACCATCCTAGACACCACCCGCTCAACGCAAGGAGAGTCGTTGGAGGTGACGCAAAGAAAGCTCAGCATCGCACGTAGAGCCTTGCATGCTGGATTGTAGATGCCACCTCTACCTGCGGAGGTTAGGCTGAGCTTGGACGAGCAACGAATATACCTATTGCTGGCCGGCCTAACCCCCTAGGAAATCGACGCCCTCGGATTCGAAGAGGAAGCACCACAGGGAGAACGGCAGGGGGAGGGAGCAGAAATTGAAATCGACATGAACCGATTCAGGGAGGATGTAGTCCCACAACCCCCCTCGCCACAATCTCAAGAGCCACCACAAGAGGACCCATTTGCGGAAAGAAAAGCCGCATCTAGGGAAAGACACAGAAAGCTAGTAGAGGAAGCTAGGAAACAGCTAAGAGCCAAACCATCCGTGCTGCTGTTCACACCCCTCCTACCTTGCCCTGATGATATCCCTGCGGGATTCCACGTAGAACTGGTGCTGTGGGAGATACAAGAACAAGGAAAGGATCCATTCACCTTTAGTTTTCTCCTACCCAACAGTCTGTGGAGGGTCTTGCCACTCAAGGTGATGGATGAGGTGATAGCGATTGGTGGCCGGTTGGGGCAAAGATAGCTAGAAGAGCGAGAAAAAACCCCGACCTCTTGGGGCACAGAAGCGGTTGATTACTGGCAGAACAAAGTTTTTGAAGTCCCACACACTGTACAGGGCTACAAAAGCCAACCCCTATGGAGGAGGCGAGTATGCGACATCAGTATGCTTGCCTAGATGGCATTTTGTAGCACCCTGCCATTCGAGCGAAACAACCCCACCTACATGGCATACCCTCGAAGGTAGGGGTGGATTTTGATGCCACCCTCCACGGGCGGTACGACTTCCCTATTATTTATAACTCTAATGTAGTATCCTTCGAGCATGCCCTTCTCTTTACCTCCGAAAGCCTAGATGATTCTATGACACGCTTTCTTGTGGATTTCTCCTCATGCCTTGATCCCGCCTTTGTAACAACCTGTAATTATCCACTTCTCTTCATGTCCGCATGAATCTGAAAGATTACATGCGAAGTCGCCAGTTTTTGAGCAAATCCATCCGACCCCCTTCCCCTCCTCATTCAGATGAAGATAATTAGGCCTAGCTGTCATTCCACAATTGTAAAAAAAAGAAAAAAAGAAAAAAGAAAAAGAAAAGAATAACATGAAAGGAAAGGCACACAAGCACTCACTTGGCAGAAGCACTTAAACACCAGATAGAGCACTATCACTGCACCTAGGGGTTCTCAAGTTAGGCGTGCCCGGTGGCTTCGGTCAGTTGGCTCCGCTCCTAATCCCCTAGCCCTTTTTGCTTCCCCACTTCATGCTTAGGGCACATCAAGGGCAGGACATACCTAGGGAGCTAACACTCGCCTATGGTTAGACCTGTCACCCTAAGACACTTGCACCGCACCTCCCTTAACACAAATGGGGTCCTCAAGTGTGGGACATCACCCAAGCTTGCCTGCGGTTAGACCCACCTTCCCATTCCACTAGCACGAGCACACTACACTACAAACAGTAAGGTAGACACTCCCCTTAGGAAGAGCACTGCACCTTCTCCTTTCAAGCATTACACAAGCGGCAAACCACCAACTTCAGAGGCCCCCATCAACCACTCACTATCCATTCGGCTTCCCCGACAACCATCAGCTTCCACACGCACCTGAATCTCCATGTGGCCCTTCCCTTTACACCATCATTGCCCAAGTGCCTACCACCCTACAACAACACGGAAGTGCCATGAGATTGGCACCCGTCTCGGAGGGGGGTAATGTTAACCCCAAGTCGAGATGGTGAAAAATGACAGAAAATGAAGGAAAAAGCGAAAAAAGCATGGAAGAAGAGCAAAGACATGCAGGCAACCTCTAGAAGCTAAGTCGAGACCAAAGGCGCAATTTTAAATGAAAGATGCCTCAAAAAACTTGGAAAACTCTTGTAAAAGAGCGCCAGGCTCCCTCCTGTGCCAATTGTAAAATATTAGATGGGCATAGGCTAGAGGCATAAGGCTAGAAGAGGAAAATGGAAAAAATACCTTGCCACAATGGCCGGTCATGTAAAAAAGGAAATGGGTGCCCATGGGATTTTAGGATTTGTATATAAAGTTCAAAAAGTGAATGGAAGGCCATTCTTTGGTGTGTGGCTAACAAGAGCTCTCTTCTTCTTCTCTTCTTCTCTTCTTCTTGCTTGTGTATGCTCTTGAGAGAGGGAGTGTGAGAGTGTGAGGGAGTGAGTGTGTGGGAGTGAGGGATCAAGAGGGTGAAGCTCTTCACCATCTCCTCTTCTCTTCTTCTCTTCTCTTCTATTCTCTTTTCTCGCGCGCGCGCGCAGCTATGGAGGATGGAGCTTGGAGATGGAGGAGGCTTGAGGATGCTTGAGCTAGCATCAAGAATCATGGAGCTACTGAGGTGTGTGAGGGAGGAGGCTACTCACATCGGCATCAAGGTAAGCTCACTACATTCGTAAGATCGACGGCGCGTCGGCTAGGTGAGAGATAGCCATTAGAGCTCGCTTGAAGCAATAAGCGGTCCGTGGGTCTTGGTGGTTGAGCGTGAGCTCCCACAACATCTCCTCATAATCTAAACCATATTGCTGCATATAACCCTTAGCAACCAATCGAGCTTTATATCTTTACAATGATCCATCTGCCTTGCATTTCACCTTGTTAACATATTTATAGCGAATGGGTGTTTTTCCTTGTAGGCAAACTAACCAATTCCCATGTGTCATCAACCCAATGCTGCATATTTCTCATCCATGGCAACACACCAATTTTCATCTCCAACTGCATTAGGGAGCTTCATATGCTCTTTATGACTCATCACTTTAGTCATGTAAGCAAAATGTTGAGGTCAATATCCACTATATGTTAGCCTATATCAACAAGCTTTCTAACCCTTTCTAACCTTCTTAAATACAGTTCACTATGCGATTGCCTCTCATGAGCAGGTTGTTAACCCTTAGACGAACAAGGTGGGAAATCCGAAAAATCTAAAGTAGAAGATATGGCCAAGGCAAAAGTAAGATGCAAGACAAAGGCGTGCCAAGAAAAATATGGAAACATAAAAAGTGCAAAAAAGTACTAAATCAAGGAGAAAGGCGCACAAGAAAAAGTGCAAGTCAATACTTTTGTAAAAGAGGGCAAGGAGTATCATGATTTATTTTAAAAGCATCGAGCTCTCACCCGTGCAAATTGTAAAGGTAGATGGGCGGTAGGAAGGAAGCTAAGAAGATAGGAGGACAATGGGAAAAAGGGCCATGCCAGTCATGTAAAAAAGGGGATAAGGGGACGACTGTCCAAAAGGGATTTAGGGGTTTGTATATAAAGTTGAAAAGTGAATGAGAAGCTCATTCTTGTGTGTGGACAAAAGTAGCTCTCCTCTTTTTTTTCTTCTTCTTCTTCTTCTTCTTCTTCTTCTTCTTCTTCTACTTGCTTGAGCTTGTGCTTGAGAGAGGGAGCGCGAGAGTGTGAGGGAGTAAGTGTGTGAGGGTGAGGGAATGTGGTGGAGAAGCTCTCTATCTTCTCCTCTCTTCTTCTCTTCTCTTCTCTTATCTTGTCTTGCTCATGGAAATGGAGCTTGGAGCATGGAACTTGAGGATGGAGCTCGCTTGAAGCTTACACTTGGATCGTGGAGCTATTGGAGTGCTCGAGAGAGGCGACAACTCAATTAGGCATGGAGGTAAGCTCACTACACTCTTAGAGAGCGATAATGCATCAGCTATGTGAGAGGTAGCCATTAGTGCTCACCTTGAAATGCTTGAAATAATAAGCGGTCCATGGGTCTTGGTGGTTGAGTGTGAGCTTGTCTCTACATTTTGGTTCCATTTCTGGGACCAACAGATTCAAGCCTTGAGTGCTTGTGTGCTCCAAATCGAGCATCGAAGTAGGGTTTTCCCTCAACAACTGGTACTTGAGGTAGATAGGTAGGAAGCGAGGGAGTTTGAAGAGGTATTTGATCTCCTTAACAAGTAATTTTTTGGTTTTTTGGATTTGGAAAGGAGGTTGGAGTAGTGTGGGTGTTTGCTTTGTGATGTGGATGCAATAGGGTAGGAAAAAACAAAGAAAAGAAAGGCAAACAAGCATTGGGATTTCTACTTCATAACAAGGCAAGAGGGTTTGATTTGTTTAACGATTTGTATTTTGGAGTTTATTTGCTATTCTAGGTATACACAATCCTTCATTAGGGTCTATTCTTATGTTCTGGAAGTTTGTGCAACCCCTCTTAACCAAAATAATTAGAATCGAGTTGATTTTTGTCATCCCTGAAACTTGTAGGTAAGAATCAAACACTGTTACCAGAGTTCAATTCCCAGAATCGGACTTGGAGGTCCAATTCCCAAAATCGAACGGTCCAATTTTCATACTTGGACAAACCCATCCTATCCGATTGGACATCCCAGAATCAGATGTACGAAAATTGTTGATGGCTAGATGAATGCGCTGTGACTAGTAGTCGACATTGCACAATGTGTGCTTTTTAAACGTACATCCCAATAGCGATTCTGTACTCACATCCTTCAAATTTGGCAACACATAAAAGATCATTGGTACACTTTCAAACTCAATAGAGACTGCAACCTTACACTTTCCTAGAAGTGCATATGATTGGTCCCCATATGGGTTGAGTTTGGCATCAGTGGGCTGCAATTGTGGTCTGCCAATTTGAATCCAATGATCATGGGTCAAGTTATTAAAATCAACACCCTCATCAATTAATGCATCAAATGTATCAGTCACAAGCAAGTAGGTTAGAGCTACAACTTCCTCATCTTCATCTTCAATTTCCGTGATTGTGGCCACTCGTACCTTGATAGGGTTAGGTTGTCTATGCAAACTCCTTGCTATCATGCAAATTGGTACTGGCGGTGTGTCACTAGGCTTAGCGGCTTGCTCGTACTCCTCATTATTTGAGAATGGCAGATCAATTGTGGCTAGCACATGCATCCAATCTTACTCATCCTCAAGACAAGGGATATACTTGGTGAGTGGGCCATACGATTTTCTAACTTTCGCATCACCCTTCAACATGGCTCTAAGATGGCATCTAAGTTGACAGGCATAGTCTTCCAAGTATCCATCTCTACCCTTATCGCTTCCATTTAATTACCTGAGAAGATTGGACCGTTTCCCCAGTTCTCTATGACTCACACATTCCTCATCCATGGTTGGCCTAGTAGGATGTCGTAGTCCACTCCCTTCATGACAATGAAGTTCACAGAAAACTGGACCCCTGCAATCTTCAACGACCAATTCTTCATCAGCACTTCGAATGGTCTAACCTTCATTCCATTGGCCATTGTAACATTAAACCTAGCATTCTTGGCAGGTGGGTTGCCCCAAGCCTAGTGGAGTACTGCATGGCTAAGCACATTGACTCCTACCCCCATGTCCACTATCCCTTTTCGTGTGACATCTCATAATGCTAGGACTGGCAGGATTGTATGCATCTCTATGCCCTCCCAAAAAGCATTAACGTGCAAGGACTTGGGCACTAAGTGCAGCATCAGATTGGGTATCTAAGTTACCACATCATGATCATGTAGGTCAGCTATCCCTTGCACCATTGGTCCTTCAACCCGTTGCTTCAGTTCTTGCCATATCATTGAATGCTACCTAAGCATATGTCCTAAGCCTAGAGTCACTAGGGTGGTCACTAGCATTGTAAGAAGATTGCTAACTGCTTGTTCTTCTCCTAGTCTTGCATTCCTTGGCCAATGGCTTTGACTGGTTTACTAGCCCATAGCATTCAAACTCTGTCTAAGCGGCATTGCTCGTTGTGCAGATGCATCTTTCAACTTTGGTTGTGAAGGCAAAGCTGGTGTGCTTATGCTTGAAAGATCATTGATCTCGTCCTCCAAGATGGGCTCAATGTCGTTAAGGTGCTTGTGGGCCTCTTTCACCCACTCCTTGACCTTCTCTATGGCTCTAACCTAGCATTTTGGGTTCGGGCACTCCCCCATCCTAGCACTCGCCTTCTCAGTAGTCCTGGAGTGGATGTCTTTGTCTCTGTGTTGGTGACTTTCTTTCTTGAGGGTAGTGTCATAGCACCCTCCATTTTAAGCATGACCTTGGTCTCCGTCCTCTTCTTCCTTTGCCTATGGCTCTTTTTTCCTATCAAGGCTACGTCTAGATTGTTGGGTTCAAGCAATGATATGCTTGCCTACTTTGTCTGTGGCCGAGTCATGATATGTAACGGGATAAGTGTGTCCTCTCCGTCAAATGTCTCAACTCTAAAAAACCCCATGGTACTAATAGCTTGTTGTTATGAAAGGTCTAGCTGGCCGGGGTATGCCTATGGGATTTATCTGTATCCTAGGAATGGCTAGTTTAGCATCATTAGGTACCGCGAGAGTCAATCGATCTCCCGTCCTAAAGAAATTTGGTGGCCTATTCCCTAGGTAAGGCTGGTTGTAAGGCTATGAGTATGGGAGTTATCTCAATAGTTTGGAACAATGCATGGCATTGTGACAGAACCTACCACAATTGGTGCAAGGTCGAGACCTAAGACCCTAACACTCATCTGGCAGGAGTTTTCTGTCACAATACATGCATTGGATGTGTGGGCTCGTTGGTCTCCTCACCATTTCTTGTAGCCTTGCTATCTCCATCTTCACTTCTGCTAGCTCCTGTTTCTGGTCAACACTCTTTCCCTTATCCTGGCTACTTGGGACTGACCGTTCATTGGATGTGGTCACCCTCTCTAGAGTTCTAGAGCTAGCCTTGTCTCGGTTTGAGATCTTGGAGCTCCTCTCCTTGAGCTGGTCATCCACTCAAAATGGCCTCTTCAAAGACCCTAGTTAGCAAGTCTTGCTGCAAGCTTGAGTTGCCTGCCAAGGCCTTGTAGAGTTCCTCACTTAGTATTCCATTGATGAAGACCATGGACACTGCCCTTTCTATGGGTCGTTCATTTTTTGGGATTATCTTAAAGAGACTCCTCACATGGGTCACAATATCTCTCTCCACATTAGGTCCTGATCGATTTTTTTTTGCTAAGGCTAGCACTCATTGGGTCTTTTGCATTTCTACATTATGTTTCAAGCTTCTAGCTTATTGTTCATGATTCTAGGTCACTATGCCTTGAAAGCTTCTTGTGCTATTCTCCTCTCCTCTTCGAGCTCCGCTATGATATCCTTGGATGGCCTACCGTGGTGGTCCATCCGAGTTTGCTAGTCGTACTTGCTCACCATCTATTGGATTTCATCTGCAAAATCCCCCAGATCAAGCTCTTCATTGTGTCTATGGTTCCGTGCTTGTATCTACCATATCCATGGTCTCTTGTTCCACTAGGATGTCAATGAGGTTGATTAAATTAGGTAGATTCACTTCTGCAATGATTCTAGACCTTTGATTCGTCTAGCTCCTGTTTCACGTCTTCCTCTTAGTCCTACCACTTGGGGTTCTCTGTTACCCATCTAAGTTTCAATGTTTTCTCCTATTGGTGGGTTCATTCAACTTCTTAAGTCTGAGTGAGTTTCTTGTTATTTGCAGACAATTCTCAATTTACCATCAGTGTGTGTATGTGTGTGTGTGTGTGTGTGTGTATGCGTGTGCTCTTTTCTGTGCATTGTGTGAAATTAGGCTTTTAACTTTTCTTCAAGTGCACTTCAAGTGTTGAAAAATATTGCGGGGTGCAATGCAGAATGGTGAATGCAACTTCAGCACTTTGGTCTACGTTCTTGGCTTGATAGGGATTTAAGCTTCGTCTTGTTGGTCTCTAGGGTATGTGCTACATCTTTTCACTTAGTCAAGGTGTAATTGAGGGTCTACGACTCAGTTTGGTGCTCCCAACAGGGAGGACAACTAGCAAGTTAGCTAGCATTGTTGCTAGATTTTCAATTCATTGGTTCTCTTGTTTCTTGCACCAGAAAGGAATTCTATTGATCTATATCACTCCCATGGATTCATCCTTCTACGGTCTAGGTCAATCAGGGTCTATAGATGTCAAATCTAACAAATTCTAGGTTTGGCCTAGCTGGTACAAATTGTAGGGTCCGAGTGTCAGAACCATCCCATTCAAGTGGCCTAGGGCTGAATAATATCAAGGCCGAGTGTCCAAGGGCCAGATGTAAGGCCATCCAAATGCCACATGGCAAGGTGGTTCGAGTGGCCAATCGAGCAATTTGAATGGGCCGAATATTGTGGTCTAAGTGGTGGTTAGGCCAAATTGAGTGGGCCAAATTTCAGGGTGACAGAGTCTAGTTGGGCCACATGGGGCGAATGTAAGCGTGCCGAGGATTGGTTCTAGGTCTTGGCCCAGAGTGGCCATCCAAATTAGGGACTCAAACAAGTTGAGTGCGATAGTGCATGTCAACAACGAAGATGATTTTCGCTTCATTTGTGTGATCTATAGCATACTAGGTGTGGCAAGTACTTCCAGGATAGATCAATGCACAAAGACCAAGGTTTGCATATACCCCACCTAAGGCTTGACTTTTCCGATCACTCCCCTTGCGACATTAACACATCTAAGCACTCTTTTCTCCCATTTTTTCCTTATTTGTGCCTTGTTTGGGCCTCTTTTATAGCAGAAACACTAAAGCTTCTTGCTTCGATTTCTCAATCCTATCCTACTCTAAATGCAACAAAAATCAAAACCCAAATACTAAAATGATTCCTCCTATTTGCATAATCATCAAAAAACTAAAATATTACTTGTTGCAAAGATTAAAACCCCAAAATCTTCTTCCTATCTCAAGTACCCTTACTTCCTTACTCGATTTGAGGCACGCAAGTGCTCAAGCTTGAATCTGTTTGTCCTAGCAATCGAACCAAAATGTAGTGGAAGCTCATGCTCAATCGCCAAGACCTAGAGAGTGCTTATTCTTTCAAGAATTTCAAGTAAGCACAAATGGCTATCTCTCACCTAGCCGACACGCCTTCAATCCTACGGTGATGTAGTGAGCTTACCTTGATGCTCGAATGAGTAGCCTCCTCCCTCAAGTAACCTTGTAGCTCCATGATTTGTGATGCAAGCTCAAGCATCCTCAAGCCTCCAACTTCAAGCTGCATCCTCCATAGCCGCACGCGAGACAAGAGAGGAGATGACGGATAGCTTCTTCTCCTCAATCCCTCACCCTCACACACTCACTCCCTCACACTCTCACACTTCCTCTCTCAAGCACATGCAAGCAAGCAAGAAGGAGAAAAGAAGAGAAGAAGAAGAGATCACTTTTGCCACACACCAAAGAATGAGCTTCTCATTCACTTTTTGAGTTTACATACAAAACCCTAATCCCTTTTGGGCAGTCATCCCCTTTTTTACATGGATGGTCATGGCCTAGGCCCTCTTTTCTATTGTTCTTCTATCTTCCTAGCTTCCTTTCTACTGCATGTCTAGCCTTACAATTTGCACAAGAGGGAGCCTAGCACTCTTTTAAAAAAGTTTTAGGGGCGCCTTGCATTTAAAAATGTGCTTTTGCCTTTGACTTAGTTTTTGAGGCCACCCTTGCACTTTTAGCTGTTTCCCTTTCTGCTTCTTCCTTTATGTCTGATTTCCTTCTAGGCCGCCTCTTTCAGCTCTCGACTTGTGCATTTTCACTTTTTCTATGTTTTCTTGTGTTGAGGTTAACAACTGGTACTATAACCATGCCAGTTGTAGATAGGTGCAACAAACTAAATATAATAAGTCATAAGTCAATGGCCTTGTGAGGATCATAATGACCACCGACATGGTAAGTGTAGATGTGCAAATCCACATGTCTGAACATGTTGAGCTTGCCATCTCACCACTCCCCCTCAAGCTCAAGTATAACTCTACAACTCCAAGTAAGGTTTGAAACTTTTGAAGCTTCTTTGCACCCAATGCCTTTGTGAAAGTATTAGCTATCTAATTATGTGTACCGACATATACCAAGTCAACCTCTCCTACAAGTACCTTCGCTCTCAAAAGTGGTAGTGCATCTCAATGTGTTTGGTCCTAGCATGGAACAATGGGTTCCTAGCTAGCTATATGCTGCTCATATTGTCACAATGAATGACAACTAGGACCATCTCCCTACACATCTAAATCACCCAACAACTTTTGCAGCCATACCACCTTGCATGCTACCATAGTATCACCTCTATGCTCAGCCTTTGTACTCAATGAAGCTAATGTAGGTTGCTTTTTGCCACTCCATGTAACTACTGCACTACCAAGGGAAAATATGAATCCACTAGTAGACTTCTATCTGACATGCTACCATCCCAATATGCATTTGTGTATCCAAACACCTATACATCTTTATCTGCCTCATAAAAAAGTCCATAATGTAAAGTGGACTTGGCATAACTCAATATGCATCTAACTCCATCCAAATGAGGCTTTCTAGGTATCTTCATAAGCTAACTGATAAGGCCAACAACATAGCTCAAGTCTGGCCTTGTGATAGCCATGTAAATCAGACTCCCTACTATCCTCCTAAACATAGTAGGGTCTTTTATCTCATCCCCAATGTTAGCACTCAAGTTCACATTTTGCTCTAATGGTACTTAAAGAGGCTTACATGCTACCATACCATACTTGGATAACATATCCAAGTCATACTTTCTTTGAGATAGCCATATACAGTCATCACATTTGATCACCTCAATACCAAGAAAGTATCTCAGCTTACCCAAATCCTTCATCTCAAAGTTCTTGTTTAAGAAGTCCATAACTTCAACAACCCATTGTCATTGTCACTTATAATAATCAAGGCATTCACATAGATGACTATGGTGACCAAATCTACATCTCTCTTTCTCACATAAAGTGAGTGATCAACATAAAAAATATAAAAGCCAATATTGACAATATACTCTCCGATCTTGTCAGACCATGCTCTAGGTGCTTGCTTTAGCCCATAGAGTGCATTCTTTAATATACAAACATATGTGGGATTATCTAAATCCTCATAACTTGTTGGCTACTCTGTATATACCTCTTCTTGCAATTCACCATGCAAGAAGGCATTCTTAACAATGTTAACTCCAACCTTTGTCTACTACCAAAGCAATCATGTACCTAACAATTTCCATCCTAGCAATTGGATTGAATGCCTCTTCATAATCTATGCCATCTATTTGAGCATAGCCGTTTGCAACTAGCCTAGCATTATACCTACTAATCAAACCATTTGTATTATGCTTGATTTTGTAAACTCACTTACAGCTAATGGTTTTCTTGCCCTTAGACAAGGATACCAAATCCTAAGTTTTATTGGCTTTTAATGTAGCCATCTCCTCATCCATTAATGCATCCCAATGAGCATGACCAACAACATCCTCAAAACAGGTGGGCTCAATATCATCAACTACCTTCACCATATAGGCATAATGGTGAGTTGCATAACCTTCAAAACCAAATCTTTTAATAGGGTATTTGACCTTGCTAGACCTGCTGGATCACTCAGTGGAGCCTTTACATTAATATGTGCTCTCGGTACACTTGTTGTCTTGACTGAAGGAATACCAAGCTCATCATAAAAAATCTATGAACCTCTAGAATCTCCATCAAATCTCAAATAACTAATAGATGCACCATTTATATACAACACTTTATTCTTTTCTCTATCTTTACTTGCAACACATGTAGATCCACTTGAAGATACTGGGCTACTTCTTAGTCTCCCCCCAGACCAAGGCCTAACTATAGGTGTAGTAGTAGCAGATGATGTTTTTGGTCCATTAAGGCTCCGTGATTCTTACTTTTCTTTTTGAACATAGCTATCATGATCATTATCATCATCTAATACATCACTAGTAGATACATACCAATTGCTCATCCCATAAAAAATAATGTCCCTGCTTTCCCTTTGAACTCGCCTGTGACAGGATTACAACAATGATACCTTTTCTTCTCTAAAGAGTATCCAATAACGACACATTTTTTAGCCTTTGGATCAAGCTTATTTCATAGGTCATGTGGCACATGAACATATGCAATACAGTCAAACACTTTCAAGTGTGACACATTGGGCTTCTTGCCTGTAAAGCATTCTTCGGGGGTTATCCCATGAACTGCAAGGGAATTTTGTTTATAATATAGACAACAATATGAATAGCTTTAGACCAAAAATATTTTGGCATATTCTTTTCAGCCATCAATGCTTATGCAACTTCTGCAATATGCATATTTTCTCTTTCTAAAATCCCATTTTGCTGTGGGGTATACCTGCAAGTAAATTGTCACTTTATCCCATAAGACCTCAAGAAGCCACTAAACTCATTAGAGAGGTACTCTCCCCCTCCATTTGATCTCAAGCAACTTTCAAGCCTATTTCTGTTTCAATAGCTACCTTGAAAGATTTGAAGTGCTCGAATACGTCACTCTTTTCCTTCATGAAATATACCCATAGCTTCCTTGAACAATCATCAATAGATATGACAAAGTATTCATTGCCACTAAGAGATACATTTTGTGTAGGCCCCCAAACATCTATATGCACAACATCAAGTAATTTTCATCACATCTCTGTCATGCGAAAAGGGTTGTCTTGCGTGCTTATCAAACTAGTATACTTCATACACTTTATGAAATTCTGCAACTCTAAAAGCAGGAAACCCTATAACCAAACTTTTGGATTGCATTAATTTCAGCCTTTGCATGTTTGTGTACCCAATATATTTATGCCATATTTCAATGTCTGCGACGACCACTCCTTTTTCTTTAGCCTACATAGCAACATTCATTGTAGAAATTCCAATATCTAAAGTGAATATGCAACCAACTCTACTTCCTTTTGTGACTAACATGCACTTATCATTAAAGTCTTCTACAAAACAACCTTCTATATTAAATCAAACTTCCAACCCTTGCTCTACCATTTGGCCAATAGACACTAATTTTTTTGTGATTGATGGCACATGTAATACATCTGGTAGACTCTTTGTTTGGCCATCATTCAAGGATAAGGGAACCTTTCCAATGTGTGAAATTGGGTGGCATGAATCATCACCCGTCTACACATAACCTGGATTTGGTAAGTCTTGCATCTCTCCAAACCATTCAACATGACTAATCATATGATTAGATGCACATGAAGCAACATAACATACATCATCATGTGTCTCTCTATAAAATTATTAATCATATGTTGCATAACAAATAGATGCTAATTTTTGTCTTCATTCTATTGTGAAGATGATGCATAGTTTCCTTAGCTACAATTTACCACAGTGGATACCATCCTTCCCAGTATAACAATGGACTATAATATGACCTATTTTTTCACAATAATGGCAAACGATAGCATAATTTTTAGAACCTTTGTTGTTTTTCTATCCACCTCTTCCTTTAGAGCTCCCCCTGCCTCTAAATTTTTCATGGTCTCCTAAAACCTACATTTCACCAAATTGCTAATTTAACCTATTTTGTTGATTATCACCAGCACATCCCATACCATAGCCTCTTGAAGAGGATCTACCATGTCCCCTTTCTAAACTTGAGTAAAATACTTGGACCTATGCACCATTTCTTTCAGTTAAGTCACCTTTCATATTGATCTCTTCGGTAATCATGAGAGAGACCAACTCATCAAAATCAGGAAATGGCTTCTGTACATATACAAAAGTGACAAATGATTTCCAAGCCTTCTCATTATTAAGGCCACCCAAAGTAGATGAAACCAAATCATCATCATTAGGCATTGTATCAATCACTACTAAAGCATTTGCAATGCTCCTCACCTTCAAAACATACTCATTAACATACATTTTCTCTTTCTTCAAGGTATTTAACTCTTACTTGAGTTGAATCTTTTGTGACTTTGTATTTACTAAAAACATGTTCTCAAAAAGTATCCAAGTTGCATGTGAAGTTTTTTCATTTTTTATAAGTCCCAACATAGTATTATCAATGATTGTAGATATCCAATACATCATCTTTTTTTCTTTTACATTCCATTCTTTCCATGCCTTTAATGCATCTGCAACGCCGTAGGGATACTTAGGTGTGTCTCATTTTCTTCACTTGAAATGAACTCATAAAGGCCATTTCCAATGAGGAAGTTCATCACATGGAACTTCCACGAAGGGTAGTTGTTTTTGTCCAGCTTCTCAACGTTGGGATTTCCATTGTTATCTACCATTATTACAAAAATGATACAAAATAGTAAGCAAGTCTTTTGCAACCTTTCACAACAAGTGCATAACAATACACCAAGCAACCTTTTCATTGATTACTCAATAGTACATGCAACCTGCAACATGTTTACAGATAAAAATTATGTTTGCTTCTTGAAAAATACCTCAAAAATTACATAATCAAAATTTGCACCCTATACACCCACTTTCATCGATATAACCGAAATCACAATATACCTTGAAACTACTGTTTGCAGCCTTATTTCTCTAAAAGCCCAAAACAATCTAAGATGCCCAAAAAAGTGGCAGAAGGACTTGTCTATAGAATATACAATGCTCTGCTTGCATATAAATCTCATAGCAATCTAAGATTTTCACTCTGCCTTGCTTTGAGTGTCTCCACTGGCACGATCCAAGAGAAAGAGTAGAAGAAGGGGAGAGCTTCTTACCCATTGCTTGGTTGCTCGAATCCTTGCTTATTCTCCTTCACTTCAGCCTTTGAAACCAACCTCTCTCAGTGGCACTGCTTTGATATCATGTCAAGAATTGCATGGTAAGAGGACTTGCTTGAGTTGTTGCCAAACACACACCATACACATAAGAGGAAGCTTCACTCAAGAACACAAGAGAGATGGAGGCTAAAATTTTTTCTTGCTAGTAATTTCTTCTTCTTCCACACAAAATACAATGTACACAAAGTATAGATAAGATACAACATAAAGGAAAGTGGCCTACTAAGTCAAATAGTGTATAACTAACCATACTAATCAATTGGCACTTTAGTTATGCTAGTTGTAGATATGTGCAACAAACTAAATATAATAAGTGATAAGTCAGTAGCCATGTGAGGATCATCATGGCCACCGATATGCTAAGTACAGATGTATGAACCCATCTAGCCAAGTGGTCCATCATCAATGTTTGCACATGTTGAGCTTGCCATCTTAATAAGAAACAGATGATCCTTATAGCTTCATTTAATAGTTTGACAAAGTTTGTGAGTCAAATAATCTTAATATAGGTAACACTAAAAAGTTGTAAGCCTTCGAATTGTTCCTCAAAGAGAAGGGCAAACCTAGTTCACTAGGCTTGATATCAGGAAGAGATCCTCTAGCAAGGCTAAAGTGAATGATACCCAAGACCTTATGGCTAATGGAAAAAAACATAAATAGCTCTTAAAAATAATAGAGAACTTAAATCTATCTCGATCTTATTGTTAGAATATGCAATGCATTCAATGTGGCATGGACATGACCACCCTTCCGAGTATTCAAGGCCATAATGCATTTGTACTAATTATGGATGCTTTGGGCATGAAGTTGCCTACTATAGAGCTTCACAAAGACTTCCAAAACCTAACCAACTTACCCAACATAATCAAGTTCTCAATTGTTCACACCAGTCATAAGTACCACTAGCTTAAGCCTTGCCAACTCCCTAAGAGCAAAGAAAATGAATGTCGAGAAATGAGATTAACCCCTCAAGTATTTCTAGACTAAGTGACACCCTTGCCCATTATATTAAGGAACCAATAGTTGGCAAAGAGTACACTAACCCCTTTGTTCTACCATAAAGAAGGTCACCTTATTCTAATAGATTATAAGCATATGCCTATTACAATGTCAGGACAAGGAATGACCTAGCAATGGGAAACAATAGCTTGCTAGAATTGTGGACAACCAAGACACATGTCCTCACACTATCCATAGAGAGGTAAACATAGCTTGAAGAAACTGAAGCAGACTAATGGTACATTTAGAAATGTGGAACCAAACACATGTATTAGGATTACCTGAGACAAAAATCTAGTAGTAGTAAGGAAATTATACTTGGTGTCATTGAGTATCTTTGTTGCTAAAATGGTCAAGGATGAAGATCCTTTCCATTCCAGTCAATGCTCTCACTAGAGCGTAATGTAAAAAAGCTAGAATAACTATCAAGGGACCAACCACACTAAATGGGTCAACAATAGGCAAAAATAATGCTGAGAAAATATGAAAGTATGCTAAACTCAAGTTGAGACTTAAAGTCTTAGCTGCTTAATAGGCCATAGCTCCTATATGAGTGTAGAGAGGACCATGACAACACCCCACATAGAGAAAGCTACTACAACCAAGGTGGGAGAACACCCTAACCTTAAGTAGTAATTGGCAACAATCAACATCGTCAAGGAATCAATGGAAGAAATAGAAAAATAACTACCATTCGAGGTAATTTTGGAAACCATTAGTCTTTCAAACTCTCTAACTCCATAAGTCTTTGCCTGATCAACCCCAAAACATTCAGAACCCCACCATTGATCCACTCTATTTTGGTCAACAAATCCATAAGTGAAAGACCTTGTTTTCCAAAAATGTACACCAATGTCAATTTCACCTTTAAGAACTAGAGCCTAGTGTAATATCAACCCTCATATCTACCAATTGATTTTGCTTGGAATTTCAATGAAAGGTAGCCTTTCCATATGGCATGAATTCAAAAGTTGGATGGATTGCACATCTTCTATACCATTAGCCTATGATTCACAATTGTGCTATCCAGTTGTGCCTACCTTGGGAAAAAAGACACAACCTATGATGCTTCACCAATAGAAAATACCAACTCAAAAATGGGTGGGAGCAATAATTCAAGCCCTAAAATACCCCCACCATTTAGATCTCACAAAGCTAGAAGAAAACTCTCAATTCATCCAAGATGTAGACACCTTAGGGGATTTTATTTTTGCGAGCTTTCCTTTTTGTTCTTTTGCAATCAATCCTTTTTTTAAAAGCTTTTTTGTGTTTTTCCAATACCAATTGCTGCTCTCACCAAACCTACCAGGGATTTAATATTTGCAAGCTTCTAATTTCATGCTTTTGTAAATGTTTAGTCTTTTTTTAAGCTTTCAAAAATTAATGTTCCCACATGTAAACCTTGTGGTTGAGCTTGTTTCAAAGAAATATAAATTGAACAATTAGAAACCCTCATTGAGAGAAGGAGTAGAATTAATTATTCAGGTAAATTTCTTGATCTTTTTGCAAATCTTAAATGTGGTGAAATACCAAAGAGTTGTTGGAATTTACAAAACAAGTAGTGTTTTTTAAAGCATACCAAGAGCTTGCCATGCATAGCTAATAAGTAAATCCACATGGCAAAAAATGACCAAGACTACTTATTGACTTTTAGAGTGTCTATACTAAAAAAGAGAAATACATACATGTAAAACTATAGATGTAGTAAAATTATTATGACAAGAGAAATGCCTACAATATAGTGGAAGGCCTCAAATCACATATCCAAAGATAATAGTATTATTCTAAAACTAGATCATCTCTATGTAAGGAACTAGTCCACATGCAATGTTTGAGAGATACTATTGGTGTAGCAAGTTATCAATCTCCGTGCAAAGGCAACGGTGACCATCCTTGGCACTGGCTTGCCCAAGGCAACCACATCCTGCAAACACATCCAAGACATAATTGCATCGCTCTCTGTGAAGGTGGTAAATAACCACCTAATGAAAGAACAACTTATTAAAATACATTCAATAAACTATTTTATAACATTCCAAGTATATGAGACATCATTTATAAAATAATAATGATCTCTTCACATCACCTCTAGCAAGAATCCATGAATCTTCATAGGATAGACAAAGCCATCTAGCACATAGCTATGATGAGCTAGAAAGTGAATTGCATCAATGGCCTTACCAACCTCTTGGTTGTATGATGGCAGTTCTCGCTTACCCGCTCGATGCCACAAGAAAATTGTGAGGTCCATCACTTATTTTAGCATTACAAAAATGAACATGTGTATATGCAACAACATAAAGAAACTCACAAAACCAAAGAACAAAAGTAAAGAAGATTCTAGGTTCTTACTCTTTCTTGAGTAATAGGGTGTTTGTAGGCTTTTGTAATGCAAAAAAGAATCCATGCATGATAAAGGGTGGCATTTGCAATGAACTCTCCAATAGCCAATATTAATCAAGAATCCCTTATCTATGAATCACTCATATGCCAAGTCCATGGTGCCAATCACTAAGTTCTTTATAAGGACATTCCACTTTGGTATAGATATACTCTAGGTACATATCAAAATGTGACGATTTTGTGAACTTTAAAAGTGGCATCTAACTGATAATATATGCCTAGCTTATGACACATGACATAACTCACCCATGGACCCTACACCCAATGCATCTACTAGTAGACTCGTGGTAAAGTTTACAAATATCAATCGTGCAACCTTGTGACATGGTGACCCATCCATGTTTAATTAGTACTCATCAACAATATGCATCTACTAGTAGACTCGTGGTAAAGTTTACAAATATCAATCGTGCAACCTTGTGACATGGTGACCCATCCATGTTTAATTAGTACTCATCAACAATATGTGTAATGAGCCATCTTTCCTAATTAGGATGCCTAATTGATATCACAAACATGAAGGATGAGGTTGGAGCACTACATTTTTTTTATGACTCAGCTGGATGTGTTTGCATGGGCTCAAGAGTCTCACTAGGTGGATCCATCAAATTCTTGCCTTTGCAAATAATAATAAAATTATTTTTCAACTAACTCAACAAACCCATAATCAAAGACAACATCAATACAAAGGTGGGAGGTTAGGCAAGGGGCTTATACAAAGGTTTCATATATTTGTTGCCTAGTATGTCATGCAATTTTTCAAACAGAACTACACAACTTGTATCCTAGTTGGTTTGTGTAGCAGGTGCAACATGTGCATTAAGTATTTCAAGACTAGATGGTTTAGAAACATTGTTAGACTACGTATCTATAGTGGAATCCTTGCTATGCTCAGCCATGAATCCTAGAAGAACAATACCATGATTACTTTAACTATCACATCCTCAATTAATCAACCATTTAGTGAACATACTAGACATTTGTAAAATAAAGAAGTTAATGTCCTTGCGTGCGAATCCATGTCTTGCTTTGGAATGACCTTAAGGGGGTAATCAACCCACCAAAGACAGACATTTTCCTCCCATTTTGTGGTCCCACACTCATGGATAATTAGAGAGTACATGTTGTTCTTATCTTTCACATCAATCCACTCTTTGGTTGCTACATACACTACATCAAGCATTTGTTTAGTAATGCAATGCAAGAACCATAGCATGAAGACCTCGGTGATGAGTTCTTATGTAGCAAGACATGGTGTGCATGAGTAATTGTAGCATGAAGATTTTGTGATGAGTATTTTTGTAGCAATACATGGGTGTGCAAGGGAAATTGTAGGATGAATACCTTTGGGATGAATGCTTGTGTAGCAAGACATGGGTGATACTCTATGAGAGTTTGAAGGCTTCGTCTCTTAGGAGTCGAGTGTACCTTGCTATTATTAACAACATGCATATAGCTTTATAATAATTTTGTATTAATGTGGAGCTTGATGCTACAAGATTTGGTTGGTCTCTCATGTGAAATCATGGAAACATCTAGAGGAGAGGAGTGTGAAGTGATGATACAACACTATGTGAAAAGGATTAGATGGACATTGTGAATTTGGAACCAAGATAGATAGGTAAAGAGATAGTGTCCAAAGTAAAGAAACTTGGTAGTGATGGTTGTATAAGTAATATAGATAACAACAATCTACTCACATATAAGAGATGATTAGGAGACTATATTTTATGAAATACACAGTTTACTTTATCCTTTATGCCAAACAAATCCTTTCTAGTCTATCTATTTGGGATGGCTAGTCATTCCATCATAGAAAGAGCTAGAAATCTTGAGTAATCATGCAAGGTGTTACTTCATCCCTACAAGACGATACTCTGGTCACACCATAAAATAACCTTTTCATTAGAAAAAAATCTCTCCTTCCATCTCTTTGAGTTGTTTGTGAGCATCATTCATATGATTTGGGTTGGTGGTGGAGCCCTGAAAGACCCATTTCATTGGTTTTTTCCCCTATTACAATGTGTTAATGGAGCCTTGATAGCTTCTAATGACCTTATTGTGTAGAAAAAAAGGGTGGTGGCAACCCCCCCATCATCTGAGTGCACTTCCATGTTGGGGGACTGCCACCCCCTTTTTTTCTACACACCTTGATAACTTACCTTCATAGCTTCTAATGAACCTTAGTGGGTAGAAAAAAAGGGGGTAGTAGCCCCCCCATTGTCCGAGTGCACGTGGATGATGCTCTACCACCCCCCTTTTTTTCTACACACCTTGATAGCTTCTAATGAAACTTAGTGTGGTAGAAAAAAAGGGGGGTGCCATCCTCCCCATCATTTGAGTGCACTCGCATGATGGGGGGGCTGCCACCCCCCTTTTCTTCTATGCACCTTGATAGCTTCTAATGAACCTAAGTGTGTAGAAAAAAAGGAGGGTGGTAGTCCCCCCATCATCCACATGCACTTGGATGATGGGGGGGATTGCTACCCTCCTTTTTTTCTATGCACCTTTATAGCTTCACACCTTTGATAACTTACATTGATACCTTCTAATGAACCTTAATATGTAGAAAAAAATGGGTATGGAATCCCCCCCATCATTGGAGTGCACTCGGATGATGGGGTTGCTACCACTCCACTTTTTTCTATGCACCTTGATAGCTTCACACCTTGATAACTTATCTTGAAATATTCCAATGTGGATGAGCCTTAGTGTGTAGAAAAAAAGCGGGATGGAAGCCCCCATCATCCGCATGTGCGTGGATGATGGGGGGGCTTCCACCCCCTTTTTTTTCTACACACTAAGGCTTGTTAGAAGCTTCCAAGGTGTGTAAAAAAAAGGGGGAGTGGCAAGACCCCATCATTCAAGTGGTTGCCACCCCCCTTTTTTTCTACACACTAAGGAAGCTATCAAGGTGTGTAGAAAAAAAGGGGGTTTGTAGTCCCCCCATCATTCGAGTGCACTTGGATGATGGGGGGGCTGCCATCCCCCATTTTTTCTACCTACTAAGGTTCATTAGAAGCTATCAAGGTAAGCTATCAAGGTGTGTCCGAGTGCACTTGGATGATGGAGGGTTGCCACCCCCCTTTTTTTCTATACACTAAGGCTCATTAGAAGTTATTAAGGTGTGTACAAAAATAAGGGATGGTAGCCCCCCCATCAGCCGAGTGCACTCAAATGATGGGGGGGCTACCAACCCCCTATTTTTCTATATACTAAGGTTCATTAGAAGCTATCAAGGTGTGTAGAAACAAAGGGTGGTGGCAACCCCCCCATTATCAAAGTGCACTCGAGTAATGGGGGGGATGCCACCCCCTTTTTTTCTACACACTAAGTCTCATTAGAAGCTATCAAGTTAAGTTATCAAGGTGTGTAGAAAAAAAGGGGGTGGCAGCCATAATCTGAGTGCACTTGGATGATGGGGGGTTTCCACTCACTTTTTTTCTACACACACTAAAGTTCATTAGAAGCTATCAATGTGTGTAGAAAAAAGGGGGGTGGTAGCTCTCCCATCATCCGAGTGCACTCAAATGATGGGAGGGCTACCAACCCCATTTTTTTCTACACACTAAGGTTTATTAGAAGCTATCAAGGTGTGTAGAAAAAAAGGGGGTGGTAGCCCTCCCATCATCCAAGTGCATGCAGATGATGGGGGGCCTTCCACCCCCTTTTTTTTCTACACACTAAGGTTTTTCTTAAGGGGATATAATGCCCTTGAGATTTTTCCTAAGGGCATCAACAAAACACCCCCCCCCCCCCCCCCCCCCGCGGAGGTTTTTCCTAAGGGGATACAATACCTGAAATTATGAGCATGTTGTTATCATCCATCCATAGAATTTGTTCACTATGAGTTCTATCAATTGTAAGGACATAGTAGAAGATTATAAGATATAAGACCATGGGAAAGAAAATGCATAATAGGTTCAAACTTATAGAATTTGTTCACTATGAGTTCTATCAATTGTAAGGACATAGTAGAAGATTATAAGATATAAGACCATGGGAAAGAAAAGGCATAATAGGTTCAAACTTGTGTGCATTGTGTCATATATAATTAGGTGACTTACTAATTGTTACATGATAGAAATAGGAGAAATTGTAGAATGGCATGGTATTGGAGTGAGAAACTTGGTGATATAGCTAGACATTCGAGCCCATAAGATTAGAATGGTACCATAATGTATAAATGGGTGCTATAGCTACACATTATGTCCCTAGCTTAAAATGCTAGAATGATGTCCATGGTAGGTGATAGATCTAGAAATTAGAGGTCCTAGGCTCGAGTATTATCATAATGTTACGTAACACATAGAGGACAGATGGCATGGTATTGTGATCGAGTGAGAAGCTTGGTGATATAGCTAGACGTTGGAGCACCTAGGCTAGAATATTGCTAGCATAACATACATAAGAGTTTATATAGTACAACATTGGAGGTCCATGATAGAATGTAAGCATAATGTACCTTATTTTGGCGATTAATTACACTTGGGATGCTAGGATAAGGCACGTGATTTTGGTAATTCGAGACACTAGAGGCCTAAAAAGGATGTTGAAATACATGGGATCCATAGATGTGGAATATAATTAAATAAGTAATAAAATTGGAATAAAATTAAAATGTAATCGATAACAAACACTAATAGTATTGATTTACTCTAATCAATCATTGTAATTAAATTCATTACAAACAATGATAATGATAATCTAAAAAAGCCACACTATTACATGTGAGTCATATCTAGGATTAGTTGAGATATTTTCTTGTAGTTTTTTACCATTGTCCCATAGTAGACAAAAGATGTGTTTGCAAATGTAAATGTAGTCGTAACAAGCTCCGTCACAAGCTACATTCATAAAATTATACCACTGACACAACCTAAGACTCGTACTTTGTATCTTTGAGATAAAAAACTTTGCATGATATTTTAATGTGGCATTGGCTTGTATCACAAAGTCCATGACAAAATTTAAGGTATTGAAGTTTTTATTGAAGTAGATTTATGATAGTGTCAAAATTGTTAGGTCAAAATACATTTGTAAAAGAACTCAAAAAATTCAAGCTCTCATATGTATATCAACCATGGGGCATATGATAAAGCTAATGATAGTCAATTAATTCTATAATAGATTTGTGGCACACCTCTCCTTGCTTTTCCAGATGATGTAATTGAACATACATCAATATTGTACACCATTCCTTACATTCTATGTAACCCTATATATCACATATTACCATTACATTTTATACCCTATGGCATTTGCTAACATCATTATTCTTACACCCCATACGTTTCATCCTCATACCTTTATAGTGTGCATGTTAAGTGAGTGGACATGTGACTCAATCTCCTTTGAGGGTAAAACTTTTCCTGTATTCAAAATAAGAAAAAAATTAGAATGTAGACATTAAAAAATTACTAGACAATTCTTCAATAAGCCATAGTGATGATATATTAAATACTTACTTTGGTGCTCATGAAATTGTGCACCATATAACTCCCTCGACTTTCCTACAATGGTCTCCACTTCTATTCCATTTAACATAAGGACCTTGGTTTGATGTTGACATATATTCCGTGTTTGTGATCAATCACAAGTACAACATGCCAACTACAATCTACATTTTGAACATGGTACCAATAAACATCTCTTGTGCAACTCTATAGTGAAGCCTGACTTCTATCACCATGAATAAAATTCACATGAAAATATGGTTTTTCTTTAGCTCTTTGAATGGAATTTTGTATGACCTTTAAAACATTAAATTACTTCTTGAAATCCACATCTTTTAGCATATCTTGGTACCAATACTATGCATGATAAGAGGAAACCAACTTCTCAATCAACCAGTCAATACGTTGACCACGCAAGTTGCATTTCTCACTAAGAAAGTGACTCTTCAAAATTGAGTGGTAAGACTCAATGTTACCATTTGTCTCTTGCATGAGGAATAATTCTTGTAGCACATATCCACATTCCTACGATAATAGTACTACTTGGTTTTCATCATGCTCTAGCTTAGTTGGATTCCATATATTAATTGATGATGATGTCTCATTGATATCTTGCAATTCTTTAACATACTTTGATTTCTGTCTTCCAAAATTGGAAATTTCAAGTCGGTCTTGAAGACAATTAAACTCCTCATCAGTAATTTCCAATTCTTTCTCAACATCCTTTGCCTTGTTGAAACAAAGAGAAAGGGCATCCCTTGCATTAATAAACTTGTCATCTGCAATTTTAGTGTCTAGTTTAAGTAAATCTTTATTGGATTCATTTTCGACATCAAGTATGCCATTTGTATTCTTCACTATATCAGTCTTGCATGAATAAAGAGAGAGTACAACATATATAATATACAAGCGGTCTATAGTGTGTAATTAGAAAGATGATTAGATAGATATCATGTAACTCGAGTAGGTGGACTAGTTGATGTGATCACCATATCCCCTTAGCTTATCACCTCAATTTCAAGAAAGTACTTTAGCTCTACTGTAATAAATCCCCCCCCCCCCCCCTTTTCACATGTTCCATAGGAAATGCCCCTAATATAAGTTCTCATTAAAATTATTTCAAAATTTTTTACTCCCCCCTGTCGATGCCACCAATTGGTGGGAGGCAAAGTCATGTGTTTTTAATAAACAGTCGCTACCCTCGAGGACGAAGAAGATGACGATGAAGACGATGCGGGAGGAGGGGCACACACCCCCTCCCCCACTATCCCCCCAACCCCTCCACCTAGGCGGCCCAAAACTAGCCACTGCCATGCAATCATCAGGTGGAGGGTGGGAAGAAGGCCACCGTCACCCCCCATACCACTCCTCCTCCTCCCTATAAAGACCCCTCCACCCTCGGGGGATGAAGGGATACCCTACCCACCCCCCTGTCGAGCTATGCACAGAGAGAGAGAGAGAGAGAGAGAGAGAGAGAGAGAGAGAGAGAGAGAGAGAGAGAGAGAGAGAGAGAGAGAGAGAGAGAGAGAAGAAACTTCTAGAAGTTTCCAGGTCCCCCCCCTTGACAGGGGTTCCCATGCACTATCTTTTGTAAGGAGCAAGCCATCTACCAAGGACGCACGCGCAAGGAGCAGATTCAAGTTACCTTGATCAGAGAAGTCTTTGTCCTTAGCAAGAAAGGTATCCTAGGATAGCCCCCAAGCGAAGATTGCCATGCGCCGATGGAAATCCCACAAACACCAGTGGAGTTGTCGGTCAAGGCGATACGATAAACAACAACTCGAGTTCGGGTATAGATAATACATCCTTGAATAACTAGGTAATATCAATAATTTTTCTTACATAGCAAATAGTAAATAAAGGAAAAAAGATTCAATTTGTGAAAGATCACACTTCTTGCATTGAAATGATCTTACATTAAAATAGTATATTGAAATGATCATGTTTTATTGAATGGAATTGAATAAATTGGTGCATGAAATTAGAGTTACTTCTGTAGAAGAGCTACTTGTAATTCATAGGTCATTCATACTTATAAAACCACACAATTAATAATGCTTGCATAAATCCGCACACAAGGAGTAGATATATGTGTTAAGTGACTCATAGGAAGAGATAAAAATCTTTGTCTTTGACTCATAAAGTGGCACTCTTAGGTGTATGTGCCAATACCTTTTGGTTGTAAGATGCATCCTTAGAAAAATTCTAGAATTGATTTATTATAAGGAATGGCATCTCAAGGCGTGTTTAGAGAATATAGCTTGCATCTCCATATTAAGCATGAAGGAATGCACATTACATAGAAAGCATTTGCTCTCAAGGGTATTAAATCTTGCATCTTGATTCTCTTGATATCATAGATATAATTTTGATTGTAATGTGCATAGAACGCGGTCTTCATCGTAATTTGTACTAAAGATAGCTTGTAAGAGGAGAATTCGTTAGGTCATCCTTTCGACGGTAACAAACTAAGAATTCAACCACAATATAGAGTGAAATGCATTACATTGGAAGATGGAGGGGAATTGAATTTCGTAATGGATTCTCAAGAGGGCGGAGCCACCCTCAAATGGTCCTTGAAGTTCTTGGATTGGATTATCCAAGATCTTTCCGAAAACCCAACCCATGAGCTATAGAACCTAGGAAAAATTTACCATCCAAAAACTAATGGGTGTTGCTAATTGGATGTAAGACCAATTGTGTGAATTCTCGTTCTTATTTCATAAGAATGGGGGATGAAACAAGGGTATTCCCTACCCCCACAATGGGCATTGCAGTTAACACCAAGGCAAGAAAAATCCGAAGGTTGAATACTAAGCGTTCAAAAAGGAACTCCACCTTAGTAGGTGTTCTGAGAACTCACCTACATTATTGTTTGTGCTTGTAATTTTAGGAGCACTGTTTGTGAAAGGATTATTTGACCAAAACTCTCATAAGAATCTTGTATAAAGAATCATGTTAAATTCCTAGAGGGGCGTGCCAAGTCACCCCCAGCTGGCCACCAACCCTATCCAAAATGTGGATCAAACCCACCATGAGAGGTCTCTCCGTGGATTAGTCTGATCGTAGGAGGACGCTTGGATGCTAGTGGGGCTCTGGTTGTTGTAAATCCCCTACCTCCAGAACTACTCAAATAATCTATATGACTCGAGATGGATTCTTGAGGCCCTGTTACTAGTGCAAGGGCAGAAACTTGGAGGATAATAAGACGTATCCTTATGGATTGTGGGAATTGTCCTATGGACGGGATTTGTATTTCAGTTGAAATTTTAATATAAAGTTTACATTTCAAGAAATTTATCTAAACTGTTTTTGTGTTAGTGCATAAAATTACATAAAGGAACATGTGGCTAACGGGTTAATTAAGGAAGCTGCTTGAATGTATTACCACTAATGTGCCCTTAGGTAAGTAGAAAACTAAAGCTATCAAGGGAAGCGGGTGGGCGGAACCCCCGACGGGTTTGTCCTATGCCAGGGTGGTCCTAGAGAACTGGGAGGCTTCTCAACATTCAAACCACGACGATGAATTGATCTTAGTTAATGTAGGGTAGAACATTGGTTCATATTGTTTTAGGGGACTGGAATGGGACTTTACCCTACGGGTAAAGAGGTCAAGCGATGCATCCCTCTCATTTCCCATTCTCTTTGAACCAAGTGCAATATGAGTCTGCTTTGGTTCAGATTCTCTACACAAAGGAGATTGTCTAAAGACCACGATGCTAGAAGGCCATAGAATGACTTGACCATTAGAAACCCGGTAAGAGATCAATCCTAATAGGGTTGGACAATACGTTTTGTTGTGGAATAGACTCAGAAGTCGCAAATCGAAAAATCCTATGACATTTCATGGGAGTGCCAGGCAACATCTTTTAGATCAGACTCTGGATGGACTACTAAAACGTATCAAGGTCCAAACATGTCACATCTACTGAACCTTTCATGTCAAAATTTTTATTGAGAAGGCTCTTGACATGCTCCACCTCTTGTACATTATCACCCCCAACAATAAAATCATCTACATACAAGCTAATCACAAGAATGCCCCTATCACTCTAACGTGCATAAAGCAAGTGATTTGCATTTCCAACATGAACACCAATAGAGACAAGACACTGTGTTATCTTATCATGCCATGCTCTTGGTGCCTATTTTAGCTTATATAGGGCTTTGTGTAGCCTATACACATGATCAATGAACCATGCTCTCATAATCGTGTGGGTGATTCATCTATAGCTTTTCTTATGACTCACCATGCAAGAATGCATTCTTTATATTCATCTAATGCAAGAACCAATCTTTTGCTACAATCAATGCAATAAGAGCTCTTACTATTGTCATCTTTGCTACGGGAGAAAATGTCTCCTCATAATTAATCCCAAAGTTTGTGCATAATCTCTGGCAACTAGTCTTTCTTTATACCTACTCACACTTTCATCTACATTATGTTTTACTTTGTAAAGCCATTTGCATCCTATAACTTTCTTTCCCTCAAATAGTGGTATGAAGTCCCAAATCTAGTTTACATCCAATCCAGCCATTTCTTCATTCATGGCTTTCTCCTAGTACACATGACCAATAGTTTCCTTGAAACAAATGGGCTCAACTAATTTTATAACATTCACTATATATGAAAAATAGTGAGCAATATAACCATCATATGTCAATCTATTTATAAGATACCATTCTCTCATTGACTTGTGCATTTTTGGAGCACTCTATAATTCCTTTACATTAGCCTTGGTTTCCCTTATACCACATGTACAAATAACATGAATACCAAACTACTCCGTAATTTCATCTAAGCCATTTGACTCACCATCTACATGTGAATAGCCTATAGAAACATATGGCATGCCAAGTGGCTCAACCACTTTTTCTTTTCTCTTTTTTGATAAATTTTTTACACTTATAGAGGTGGTGTTTACACTCAACCTGCCACTGTATGGTCTCTCAGTAGATCTATTGTTGGGACCTAAAATGGGCCCGACATTGGCTCTAAGACTCTAGTCGAGGCTCTACTACTCACCTAAAACCACCCCACACAGCCTTGCAACGGCTAGGACTATCTCTAAGAACTTTGCATTTGTATGATTTTGTAGTCCAATGAATATTCTCCCCCACACTCCTCAGAGGGAGTCCCTAAATATGCTGGTGTTATATACCACATAGGCACACACAAAGGGAAAACCCCTCAACTGATCAGTGTGGCTCCACTACGGCTCTCCTACACCTCGAAAATTGGCCCCAAGATGCGTCATAAACATAGAAAACATTAAAAAAAAACTCAAATATTTTGATTAAATGATACAGGAGATAATAGATAAACCTCACTGAATAACCCCCAAGGAACCAAATATTTAGCCCTATGGATTTGGATACCTCACACTCTCAATGCCGATCATCATTGCTCATATAAACAAGTGCTATGCCTCTGGAATATGATACCATATGGTGCATCAATGCAAGTGTGTATATGACCATCATGCTCAAATAAATTTATTCATTAAAAATCAACAATGTGAAAGTGTGAAGACAATTTTTTTCATGCTTTTCTTCTAATACGGTATTGTTTCATTGCTTAGGGCTAGTACCGAGCTTTCTCGTGCTACTAGACCCTTTTTATTTAAGAAGACCACGAACCCTATGTGATATGCATCATGAAATATTAGAATTCAACGTACTTTATCCACTCAACAATCCTCTACTCCATACAAGTTAAGATTTTGCATGCGTTAATAGGTTTTAAGGCATGGTTTTTATGCATTTTCCTTTTTTGAAAGTGGTAAAAACTTGCTCTAACAAAGAGATAGGATTGAACTGAGGCTAAACCTCATGCTTTAACTCTATCATACATTCATGAACATAAATCTTATCTTTTTCTTATTTTTTGATACAAAAAACCTAAAATTTTTATTTTTTCTTAATTTTCACTATTTATTGATAGAAAATTACTGATAGTTAGAATTCAACGTACTTTATCCACTCAACAATCCTCTACTCCATACCGGTTAAGATTTTGCATGCGTTAACAGGTTTTAAGGCATGGTTTTTATGCATTTTCCTTTTTTGAAAGTGGTAAAAACTTGCTCTAACAAAGAGATATGATTGAACTGAGGCTAAACCTCATGCTTTAACTCTATCATACATTCATGAACATAAATCTTATATTTTTCTTATTTTTTGATACAAAAAACCTAAAATTTTTATTTTTTCCTTAATTTTCACTATTTGTTGATAGAAAATTACTGATAGTTACTGATTTTCTAGTTTAGATTGAGTGATGTTATAGAAATTGATTTTCTTAGTACATTTCAACCCATAAGAACAACAAATGCACACCAAAAACCCAAAAACAACATATTTCCTCTTAAACTGCATAGTCTCAAGTTTTGCGTATTTAGCATAAAATTATTATATGACTAATTTTTTATGATTCCTTCAACATGATTGATCAGTTAGAGAATGGGCAATCAAACACAATCATTGATAACCATTTCAAACAAGATTTGATCATAAAACAACAAAATCTACCTTTGTCCCATTTTACCTATTATATATCCTCTCTCTCAACTTGATTTTCATAAATATGAGTGAGATGATTAGTATGGCATGGCCTATCACTGAAGACTGGGTCTATAATTTGTATTTTGATGGAGCTTCTAGAGGGCCTGCTAAATATGCAAGTGTTGGTGTGGTCATTAAATATCCCCGATGCATGAAGATGGGAGTCTATTTAGGACATTCTTTCACTAGTAATATGGCAGAATACAAGGCCTTGATTATGGGGTTGAATGTAGCTTGATGTGGTGCTATCTGCCTATTATTGGTGAAAGGTGACTCACATTTAGTAATCAATTAACTGAATGGGACTATATTGTTTAGGATCCCATCTTACGAATGTACCATCGTGTATCCCATCCTTAGATATGTTGCATATTTTTGAGATAGTGACTTGTCAACTAGTTCCTTGATAATGGAATTACTTTGCAGATTCCTTGGCCAAGTATGATTTCATTGAAGATGTCTTTTTCAATTGTAGTCAAGGAGAGCTCTTACAATTACCTCCTAACATTAGCCTATGATTGCTTTGGGGTCTTCTTGCTGACACGTCCTATTTCGGTTGTTGATAGTTAGTTTGGGTTATGAGTCAGGTAGCAATTGAGCACCTTCCTACTCTATCATGGATGTATAGGATTGTGTATCATCATATTTGTCGAACACCCCTTGTTATCTATGCAGGGGGATTAGCCAATAACCTACTGCACTTAGTGTAGGGCCTCAGAAGCCCTTAGCCTTGGTTGGTTTTGTGCCGTCATGTCAAGACCAAGGGTTTGTTTCAGCAGTATGCTACTGAATGGTAGTGAAATGTTTTATTCCATAAGGCCAAGAGGGCTAGTTTGTTGGCTATGGAATGTTATATTCCTTTAGGCCAAGAGGGCTATATGTCTATTTGGTGTGGGTACGTTTAATGGTTTTTTGTTTTAGTGATTGCATCAAAAAGGTTTGATGAAGTGTGGTTCCAACTTACCAAGAAATAGCTCATGACGAGCATCATAATAAAACACCAACTGACCTTTCACAAATTTATATTTCTTAGCCATGAAGGACTTTCATTCTCTTTTTCCCTACTTCTTGATGTAGTAAAGCCTGCAACCAAATCTCGTCAAGATGTGCAAGTGAAGTATATCTTTCTTGAACACTTCTTCCTCTTCCAATGAATGATTGAGAGAGAATTGCACAATGAGAAGCTCTATTTCCAATGAAAAAATACACTCTTCCCCATATACCAATTTGAACAGGGTATGGCATGTGGCTCTCTTGAATGTCGTGTTGTAAGCCCACACTACCACATACAATTTCTTATCCCAATCATGCTTACTTTCTGATACTATCTTGGATAAGATTCCCAACATCTATTTATTTGTACTCTCAAGTTGGTCATTGGCGTGAGAATTATACGGGGTGGGGTAGTTTTATTGTGCTCAATCTTCAAAGGTGTAGTCAAGGCTACGATAACTTTATTCAAGAAGTGTGTCCCTCGATCAGACACTATCTCCTTAGGTGGGCCAATGCATAGTTGATGAAGGGTATATTGGTCCCACAAAATCAATGCCCCAGTTTTCAAAGGGTAATGTTAGAGATCGCTTATGATTCTCCCTCGCATTGTGTCTTTGATAGACATCACAATGTTTAACATAACTGAAAGCATCCTGGAAAATTGATGGCCACCAATATCCAATACAAAGATCTTTTTGGACGGTAAGCTAGCCAACAAAATGTCCCCCACACATGCTGAATCATGGCACTCCTCAAGAATAAATGATACCTCATCAGGTACTACACAACAATGGTAAATGCCACCTATACCTCTTCGATACAAAACACTTGCTATAATAAAAAAGTGTAATTCTTGTTGTTTAATCTTTCTCTTTGTTGGCTTTTGATAAAGTAGCCCCAAATCCTCCTGTAGATAAATAATGAATTATAGCTACATACTAGGAAGGGATGGAAGTTGTGTTGATCTTGAATAAGCCTTCAATATCACTTCCTTTAGCTAAAATTTCCTTTGGCTCCCCAAAATCCACAAGACATTCCATAATACCTTGTAGCTTTGGTGGCTTACTCATAATCTCATAATCGAAATCCTTCAAAGTGATTAACCACTTTGCTAAATAGTAGGCGGCTACAACTTCTTCATTGACAGTCTAAGTCCTTCCACCTTTGTAAAGAATACTACCTTTTCATAGAGAATATAATGCCTAAATTTCTTCGTCACAAAGACCATTCCAAGACACAGTTTCTCCATATAAGTATAATTGATTTCAAATATCCCCAATTTCCTACCAGCAAAGGCAATTGGATAATACCATTTCTCTTCCCAATATTGGGCTAAACAACAACTACGACAATGCATTGTGGCTACAAAAAATATATAGAAAACTTCACCTCTTCTGGGTGCTTTTAGGATTGGTACTTTTGCTAGTTCCTTGCTTCACATCCTTGAAAGATACTTGAAGGGCTTCATTACACTCAAATAGACAGTCAAAAGATAAGAGGTTTGTCAATGGCAACTCTCTTGTTGCCAGTGCATTGATAAATCTCTGATAATATTCCATTGATGAAAAAAAATTGTGTATCTCTTTTGGAGTATGTGGCGGGCTCATAGCGACTATGACCATCTTTTCTGGGTGAGTCACAATACCAGCTATAAACTAACCATATGGCCTAATAACAACCCATAGGGCACCCCAAAGACACACTTTTTAGGATTAAGAGCAACACAAAACTATCTACAATGCTCAAAACATTTCCTTAAAATGTTCAGTTGCCTTTCCCTTGTGGTGGCTACCCCCAGATCATCAATAAAGACTTTTAACTCCTATGGAGAGATGTCACCAAAAGTCTTATTAGATGTATGTTTCCAAGAACCTGGCGCATTGCATAGACCAAAGGCCATCACATGATATGCAAAGGTACTAAAGATAATGATGAACATCATTTTTAGCTTGTCGTCCTCCGCAATAGCCATTTGGTTGTATCCAGCAAAGCAATCCATAAATGAATAAATTTTCCTACTTTCTAATTGATCCAAAATCTAATCAATGAATGGTAATAGATAGTAATCCTTAACTATCTGCTTATTAAGGTCTCTAAAATCTACACAAAGTTGAATCTGATTGATCTTCTTCTTTCTTATAACAATTGGTAAACACCATTATGTTTGTTAAATCAGAAATATTAGACAGCTTTCCATAGCTTTGTCAATTCTTTGAATAGCCCATCCCTTAATTTGAAAGGGATATGCGTCACTTTTTGACGCACAGGGCTGCTGCCTTCCTTTAAAGGAATGGTATGAACAACCCGGTTGGGAGGAACGCCTCTCACCTCGTCATTAACTCCAAGAAAAGATGTCATGGAATTCCTGAATCAAGGACACATAGCCTTTCATTTCTTCCAAATTGAGCATGGACCCTAATTTGATTGGCCATGAATCATTCATTGTGCCAAGATCTAACTCAATTACGGCCGCATATCCTATCCTTTCCTGAGTATCTATTGACTCATTCAAAGTTACTTGATAGATATCCTCTATATTGGACCCCTCATTGGATTCATCACTTGACGATGACTCGCTAGCAGATGGAGCATCTAATGCATCCAACTCTGACAAGGATAAAGGAACTCTCTCACTTTGAGGAGATTCAGGGTAGGTGTCTACCACTACATGTCTAGGACCTCTACCAAAGATCAACCAACCAGCGGGTATATCGGCCTAACAGTCATCCATTGCTTGCCTAGAAATAATTGATAGCTAGGTTGCCTTACAAACCTAATGACTCTAAATTCCAGAATGCATTCCACATTCACAACCTTCACATGGACTTTAGTAATGCAACCTTTAGGTTGTCTTAAATTGACATCAGCTATTTGGAGAATTGTGGAGGCATCTTTTTTTATTTCTAATCCCAATCTCTCCATCAAATCCAAACTCATAATGTTGATGGAGAATCCCATGCCCACAATAGTGTGGTCCACTAATATTCTGCCAATGTATGCTACTACCCTTGGACAATGATTTTCAGCATGTTCAAGCCAATCATATCCTAGTGGTGCTATTCCCAAGGACTCAACAATATACCCTATGCAAAGAATCTTCTTAAATTCCTTACGCACTTCTAGGGACAACTTAATCAAGTGCAAGAGGTTTACATCTAGCTTAACTTTGCAAAGAGAACTTGCTAAATCAAATTCATGATAGCTAGCAAGAGCTCTTGCCAGACCATTCTCTCCTTAGGTCTTTGAACTAGCTTTCGTGCTCTTTCTTGGCTTTTTCCTTCTTCTTTAGCAACTCCTTATCCTTCTTGGGGTCGGCTTTACCATCTATGGCTTTGAGAGGTTCGCCTTCCATATCAGGATTAAGGACTTGCATCCCCTTATCATCTTACTTATGGTTTCCCTCAACAGGTTTTATCTTGTCTTTATTAGCTTCTTTACCCTTTTGACCTCTCATAATGACCCGTAAATTAGAAGTTTTAATGCAATTGACACAAATGGCTTCAATAAGACTAACTCCACTACCACTAGGTAGCTCCTCTATCATAGTTTTCCACTTTTGTAGTATTTGTTTCAGTCCCTCATCTTGCTGGAAATTATTCCCTTGCGTTCATGATTAATCGAACCTAGTTGTTTAATTCCTTACTGGAGAGAACTAATCTTACTCCGATAGGTACTAGCTAAGTGGTTAGCCTTTTCACATATATCACATTTAATATTTGGACAATTATTAAGGAAATGTTAGCTGCCACACCACTTCCAGCTGAATTTTGAGGCGACACCCTCCTCAGGGCGTGGACTCCTTGTCAAATTCTATTATTTCTTAAGGAAATTGACATTAGTAGCTATTTGCCTATATTTTTCCATGATCATATCAACATAAACAGGGATGGTCTTAGGTGCTTCCACTGTAATGAGACAGGACATTTCAGGAGAGATTGTCCAAAGCTTGGTAGAAACCATCACCAAGGCCAACTTCGAGGTCAAGGCAGAGCTGCCCAAAGTCGTGGTCATGTAGCTATGGCAAGAGGAAGAACGTCAAATATTACCCTAAAAGAGACTAATAAGGAGGAAGACCCTACTATGGAAGAAGATATTGAAAGAGCAACTGTTCATACTGCATTCCACAGGAAGGGACCAAATCGTCAATATTCGGTAATACAGACACCGGCTAGTCACCAAGGTAAATCATTTAAAGTTTTGATTGACTGTGGAAGTACACACTCATTTATTTCACCCAAGTGTGCTAAGAAGATAGGTATAGATACTGTAAATGCATCAAAGCTACTTGTGGAATTAGCAAATGGAAAGGAAGTACTTTCTACACAGCAAACTGCCAAGGTAGAGTTTAACCTAGGGGAAAACCTTTCAAGTATGAGGTTCAGGGTAATGAACCTAGGAGCCTATGAATGTTTACTAGGAATGGATTGGCTGATTCCCAATGATGCTCATATCCATTGTGGAAAAGGTCAAGTCACATTTCAGGATTTGAACGGTGAAATAGCAACTACACAAGGTGAAACAGGGAAACCTAAAGTTCAATTGGCAAAAGCTTCTCGAATTGTGAAAGGCTTGAAGAAAGGATTACCTGTTTACTTGATCAAGCTTAACAAGGTAAATCAAGATGATCATGCAGAAGAAGATAGCAACCGAGCAAGCCTTCATGGAACATAGAAGTGTCATAGAGTGCTTGACTGAGTTAGAGGCTAAACTCAAATTATTCGCACGTGCTTACGTCCTTGTGGAACGCATGCAACTCATCTTTGATGATAAAGCCGATTAACTATGTTTAAGTGTGACATTCAACAAAGTGCTTTGCCAACCAAATCTCTTAGAGAGAAACTAAAGAGACAATCAAAGTGTCGAAGTCAATTTGAAAAATGTTGGTTTGAAAACAGTACTACAATGGCCAAACTTGGAGCCCAGTCTCACAGGAGCAATTGGCCAAATGGCAATCTTTTTGCTTGACCTTTGAATCCTCCTTTGTTCTGGTTATTGTAGCTCCAGAACTTATTGTTATTAGGCTTTGATTGTACTTCCCGCACAATAGGAGCAGCTCGAATCAAAGCATCCTGGAGGTCTATGGGGCGCATTGATTCTAAACGAGTGTTCAGAGGATAATTTAGCCCATTGCAAAACTTAGACACTTGTTGAACAGTATCCATGGGGGGTGCATATTTAAGAAGAGAAACAAACTTGGAGTAGTATGCTTCCAAGGTCAGTCCCATTTGCTTCAAATTGAAGAACTCGTTCATCTTTTGGGTGCGATAAGCTGGAGGTAAATACCTCCCTCTTACAGCTTCTTTCAGCAAGTCCCAAATAATGGTATTTTCAGGGACACCTTGATCTCGGCACCACTGCTTCCACCAAAGTCGAGCTTCACCAATTAATTTTAGCTTAGCTATCATGGCTTGGTTGGCTGGGATAGTTCCAGCAGCAGTAAAATAATCTTCCATCGATTCGATCCAAATTTCTGCATCAGCTTCCACATTTTCGCATTTCCCATTAAACTCTGGAGGTTTGACTTGCTTCAATAAATTCCTTTTCTCTTGAGCTTCGTTGGGAATTATTGTGGGTGCAAGATTCTGGGAATTTTTTAGAAATTCGTAAGTTAAATTTTACAACTCTATGTAGCGTCAATAATAGAGTTCAGTACTCAAAATATCTCTCGCTTAGTTTACTGAAACAACTCTCAAATCAACTTTCTTCCCATAAAATTAAATTGCAATTTCAGAGGTTTCAAGATAAAAATAATAAAATAGGATTGCATTATTTCTTTGATTGATGAAGTATCAATCAATCTTTTATTACAACGGATATACAAGGTAATCAGATGGAAGGAAATACATTATTCAGATGGCTCGCAGGCTCATCTTATTTTCTCTCAGGAAAGGATTTCCTACTACAATCTAAGTATGACACTCTAATACATCCTTTATGAAGTAACTTGGATTCGGAGAGTAAATATCTAGGAATCTATATTTTTGAGGGAGTTCAGGAAATCCCTCTTTTTTGTAGTTGCGGCGGCTAGAGCGACCTATGACTTTTATTCTGTCAGCCGGAAGGATCTTCGTAACTTCCCCATAGATATATTGGTTTAGTTTGATCTTCTTGCCTCTAGTATACAGGGTTGAGTTTACAGTGGCCTCATGAAATAGATAGATCTTAACAACTTTAAGATCTTCCATCCATTTTACCCTTTTCAGATTATTTTGAAGATAAGCTAGACGGCTTGCATCAATATAGCAATATCCTCCACTAATCATCCACCATCTTTCACGATATAGAGGCGACGGGTTGTACAACTGATCTAGTACTCGCATCATCTGAATTCTCCAGGAAAAACTGGATGAATGCATAGCTAACATAAACATTACTTGAAAGATCAAGAATCGCTTCCAGGATTCATTACTCTGCCATAATTCAAAAAACATACGTTAATAAAGGGAAGAAAACATGTCCTAGGGTATGCTTAGAAAAAAAAAAATATTTTTCTTAAGCTTACGTCGTAATCTATACTAACGTGCGCTCTGATACCAACTGTGAGGTGTCCGCTAGTCCCAATCCACGGCACACCTTTTAGTAGTCCATCAGTAGGTTTTTCCATAAATGATGCCGCCCGGTGCTCCCTTGGAACATCACGGGATTGTCACTTAGGCCCTACCGAGTCTACTTCGCAACGGGAGATTTCTGGCCGAACCCACTAGGATCGACCTGAAGACTTGGGTTCCTAAAATCGGATGGGTCTCCTAGCAGCCAACTAGCGCCAGTAATTTCGAGTTCCACTTTTTAGAGGATTACTCAATCTGAAGCGGACTTGCCATTGCACTTGGTTCAAAGAGAATGGGAGACGGAGGGGAGTGTGGTACGTCAACCCTCCTGCCCATAAGGCAAAATCCCATTCCGGTCCCCTAAAACAATGCAAGTCGGTAACCACCCTACCATTGGACGGACCCGTCGGGGGTTACGCCCACCCGCTTTCCTCTGATGATGGGTCATCTTTAGTTTTTTAATTACCTACAACACATTTATTGGAACATATACAACCAGCTTCCTTAATTAGTCCATTTAGTCACACGTTCCTTCACATAATTTATCTCACTAACACGCATACAATTCGAACAGTAAAGCAAACTTCTTTATTATATTAGAAGTGTATTACAATTTCCATCATTCCGTCCCAGCGGAAGATACACAGAATTCCATAAGGACATTCTGTCCACCAAGATTCCACCCTCATAACTAGTATTTAGGGTTCCAGGATCCGTCCTCGGTCACGAAGGGGCTCGTCAAATTCTTGGAACAATGCAGGATTTACAGCCAGAGCCCCCTCTGGCACCTACAATTCCTACTGCCTGAGACTATCCCTACTGATAGACCTTTCGCCTACGGAGCCGGTCCAAGCCTCTCGTAGCGATAATCATGACCCCCTTGGAGTAGGGTCTCGTCGCTAGCTTGGGGGTAGCCTAGCGCGATCCTTCCTTTTATTCTGTTGGCAATAATTTCAATCAAAAATCTAGATTCTAGCAAACAAAAATAGTCCTTCCAAATATGTATCAAATAGTGCAATGACAATCATCCCAACATGTAAATCACAGTTTCACATAGCCAAGGTAGACCTTATCCTAAGGCAACCTTTCATTCTAATGAGGATTCTTCTCCCCATAAAGAAGTGTTGAGTACACCTCTTAAAACATGTTAAGCAGGGCATGAGTTTTCCATTTGGATTTACTCATCTAACATAAGCAAAATCCCTTAAGGAAATATATTGTGTCAATAAACTCAACGAGATGATCTTTAGGATTCCTAAATAGATAACCAGTTTCTATAACCTTCACTAATCAATTCTTAACCTTGTCGCATTTGATCATAACTATATTGAATACGCATAAAAGACATATGTACAATAACCTTTGGCAATTAATTCTATCATGATTCAATGCCTTAGTATCCCAACTATTCTAGGTAGAAATCATAGTGATTAATCGTTTTATGCTTGAACTAATATGTCTTTCTAGATGAGTTATCAGTTTAATGTGTAAGCGAAGAATATGAAAGCTAATATCCTATGTAATTTATCTTATATTGTAAAATTGATAATCTAGTAATGAACAACCTGGTTTGGCGGCATGACGACATTAGGAACTTCATCTTTACTCGTGCTCGCATTAGCCACACCCGATGTTCCAATTGTGGTGGCAATTCCTGCAACCTCGGGCACTCCCGTATCATTGGCAATACCCGTTGCTTGACCGGTTGCATTGATTTCCATAGTTTTTCCACTTCGTCGCTTTGGAGCCATCGTCCACGAGGAGTTTGAGAGATAGGGAAGGTGGGATAGATTTTAGATGAGAGAGGGTAGAGAATATGGCTTAGTTGAAGATCGAGACAAGGGATTTGAGCTAACTCTCTTCCTCTTTCTCTTTCTCTCTCTTTCTCTCTCTCTCTCTCTCTTTCTCTCTCTCTCTCTCTCTCTTTAGCTTCTCGCAGTCTCTTCCTTCTCTCTTCTTCTCTCTCGCAGCCTCTCGGGGTCTCCTTATGTCCCTTATGCCTCTCCCATGCCTCATATTTATAGTGAATTGGGAAAGTGGGCTTGTGGTTGAGAAGTGGAGCTCTTTGTGGAGGGGGATCTTGGAAAGATCAGTGATCTGATGCTCAGATCATAAATCTGATGGTTCCATTGGCTCCGAAAGGGGGGTAAAACCCCAAGACACTTGGTTAGAAAGCTCTCAGTTCACTCCTTCTTTTCTTTGTTCGAAGTGCTGTCTACTGCCTGTAAACTGCGATCGCGGTGCGCACGATTTCGCCAGTCACTTTTCTTTATTTTTCTTTTTATAAAATCTTCAAACTAACTAACACATCACTTGTTTTTTTCTTTTAAATGACATCTAGTTCTAGAAATCTCCATATCTTTTTTTTTAAATTAAGATAATCTCTAAAATATCTAAAATATTCTAGTCTTGCCCAAAAGTCTAATATTTTTAGACCATCCAAACTATACACATTATCCTAGTGATTAATATAACTCATAAGTTTCGTTCACGTTGTAATTTACGTGAAGGATGGCCACGGTCCTTGCCAAATTCGAAAAAAATATCGAATTTACGACTCTTGATTTTTCTAAATAAAATAATAAAAATTATTAATAATTAATGGTTGTTAGTTTTTACCTTAGTTAGTCTTTAGTTAGTAATCTTACTAACTTATTAATTAACTAACTAACTTTTGAACTAACCAACTAACTTTTATTGTGTGGAAATATTACAAATGGCATCCCTGCTCACTCTGAACTTACATGTGACAGGGTTATAACAGTGATACCCTTTCTACTCTAAAGAGTATCCAATAAAGACACATTTTTCTGCCTTTGGATCAAGCTTCTTCCGTAGCTCATTTGGCACATGAACATATGCAACACAGCCAAATACCTTCAAGTGCGATACATCAGGCTTGTTGCCAGTAAAGCATTCTTCAGGAGCCATCCCATGAACTGCAGCTGTGGGAGTTCTGTTCATAATATAAACAGCAGTATGAACAACCTCAGACAAAAAATGCTTAGGCATATTCTTTTCAGCCATCAAGGCACGTGCAACTTCTGCAATATGCTTGTTTTTCCTTTCTGCAACCCCATTTTGCTGTGGGGTATACTTGCATGTGAACTGTCTCTTTATCCCATGAGACCTCAGAAAATCACTGAACTCATTCGAGAGGTACTCTCCCCTTCCATCTGACCTCAAGCACTTTACTTTCAAGCATGTTTCTCTTTTAACTGCAGCCTTGAAAGTTCTAAAGTGCTCAAACGCTTCACTCTTTTCCTTCATAAAATATACCCACAGCTTTCTAGAACAATCATCAATGAATGTAACAAAGTATGAACTGCCTCCAAGAGATACATTTTGTGTAGGCCCCAAATGTCTGTATGCACAACATCAAGGATATTTCTGCTTACATCTTTGTCATGTGAAAAGGGTTGTCTTGCCTGCTTACCAAACTGATATGCTTCGCATACCTTATGAAATTCTGCAACTCTAAATGTAGACAAACCTGTAACCAACCTTTTGGACTGCATTAATTTCAGCCTTTGTACATTTGCATATCCAATGCATTTGTGTCAAATTTCAATATCTGCAACAATACCTTTTTCTTTATCATACATAGCAGCATTCATAGTAGGAATTGTAGCAGCCAGAGTAAACATACGTCCAACTCTACTTCCCTTTGCAACTAACCTGCACTTGTCATTGAAGTCTTCTACAAAGCAGCCCTTTGCATTAAATCTGAGTTGCAGCCCTTGCTCTACCATCTAACCGACTGACACCAAGTTCTTTGTAATAGATGGCACATGTAATACATCTGAAAGACTCTTTATCTTACCATCATGCAAGGACAAGGGAACTTTTCCAATTTGTGAAATTGGGTGGCATGAATCATCACCCGTCTGCACATAACCTGCATTTTGCAAATCTTGCATCTCTCCAAACTATTCTGCATGGCTGGTCATATGATTGGATGCACCTGAATCAACATACCAAACATCATCATGTGTTCCCTTTCCTGTAATAGCATTCAGCATATGCTTCATAACAAACAAACGTTCATTTTTGTCTTCATTCTGTCGTGAAGACGATGCATATTTTCCTTGCTGCAACTTACCACTGCAAATATCATCTTTCTTAGCATAACATTGGGCTGCAATATGACTTGTTTTGCCATAGTAGTGACACACAATACCAGAGTTGTTAGAACCTCTATTCTGCTATCCACCTCTTCCTCTAAAGCTCCCCCTGCCTCTAAAGTTACCACGACCTCCTGAAACCTGCATATCGCCAAATTGCTGATTCAATATGTTTTTCTGGTTGTCACTACCACGTCTTGTACCACGGCCTCTTGAAGAGAACCTGCCAGGTCCCCTTCCTGAAGTGGAGTAGAAAGCTTGGACCTGTTCACCACTTCTTTCAGATATCTCACCCTGCATGTTGATCTCTTCAGTGATCATAAGGGAGACCAACTCATTGAAATCTAGAAATGGCTTTCTGACATATACGGAAGTTATAAAAGACTTCCAAGCCTTCTCATTGTTAAGTCCACCCAAGGTAGACGACACCAAATTATCATCATCGGGCATTGCATCAATCGCTGCCAAGGCATCTGCAATGCTCCTTACCTTCAGTGCATACTCATTGATAGATATCTTCCCTTTCTTCAATGTATTCAACTCTTACTTGAGTTGAATCTTTCGTGCCTTTGTATTTACGAAAAACATACTTTCAAGTATGGTCCAAGCTGCATATGAATTCTCTGCATTTTTGATATGTCCTAGTATATTATTGTCAATTACTGTAGACAGCCAATACATGACCTTTTTGTCTTTTGCATTCCATTCATTCCGTGCCTTTGTCTCTTCTACAGTTGGAGGATCACTCACCTCCGGCTCTTTTTCTTCACCTGACACAAACTTGTAGAGGCCTTTTCCAATAAGGAAGTTCGTGATACAGAACTTCCATGAAGGGTAGTTGTTCTTGTCAAGCTTCTCAATGATGGGGTTTCCACGGTTCTCTGCCATTATCACAAAACTAATACCAAACAACAAGCAAATCTTATGCAACCCTCGACCTGTAGTGCACAACAATACACCAAACAGCCTTTTTCACTGTCTGCTCAACAATACATGCAATCTGTAACCAATTTGCAGATAAACCTTGTGTTTATTCATTGGTAAATACCTTTGAACTTACAAATTTGAAATCTATAACCTCTGCATCTGTATACGACAGACACTGCTAAAATTGCAGGGTATCTCAAACTGTTGTCTGCAACCTTGCGGCTCTAAAACGGGGCCTGAAATGACATCGAATGGCCAAAATAGCAGAGGAAAAGCCCTAAAGGGTTCATCTGTAGAATACACAGTGCTCTTCGCGCACACCAAATCTCACTGCAATATGAGATTTTTGCTATGTCCTGCTTTTGGTGCCTCCACAGGCACTGTCCAAGAGAAAGAGTGGAAGAATGGGAGAGTTTCTTACCCGTGGCTTGCTTGCTCAAACCTTGCTTCTTCTCCTTCACTTCAGCCTTCGAAATCAGTCTCTCTCAGTGGCGCGGCTCTGATACCATGTCAAGAATCGCGTGGTGGGGGGACTTGCTCAAGATGTTGCGCCGAACACACACAGAATGCACAAGGAGAAGCTCATTCAAGAGACAAGAAGAGAGATGGAGGCTTTTCTTGCTGGTTTCTTCTTCTTCTTCCACACACTTTACAATGTACACAAAGTATAGATAAGATACGACATAAAGGAAAGTAGCCTACTAAGTCAAACAATGCATAATCGACTACACTAGTCGACTGGCGCTATAACTATGCCAACTGTAAATAGGTGTAACAACCTGAATATAATAAGTAATGAGTCAGTGCCCATGTGAGAGTCATAATGACCACCGACGTGCTAAGTGTAGACGTGTGGACCCATCTAACCAGGCGGTCCATTATTAATGTCTGCATGTGTTGAGCTTGTCATCTCAACACTGTTCGATTTTAAAATTTTTCTGTCTGATTCTTAGGAGTCTGATTATCAGGAGGACGTCCAATCATCATATCTGATGTCCATTTTTAGATTGGTCCAATCAACCAATCGGATGGTTTGAGTTCAAGTGGTGGTCCGATTCAGGTGGTTCGAATATGGGTTGGTCCAATTTTCATGTATCCGATTCTGGGAATTGGACGTCCGATTACAGGTGTCCAATTTTGGAGTGTCCTATTTTGGATGGTTTGATTTTTGTGCATCCAATTTTTGTACGTCCAATTCTGGGAGTCCGATTTTGGGAATCGGACGTCCGATTATGGAATGTCCAATTTTCATGCGTCCAATTTCGGTTGGTCCAAACACATGCAAAATAATTTATGCACAATCCATTTCAATAGTCCATTTGAAGTGCAAATAGGAGCATGAAAGCAAGAACATTCATGTTGATGAATTGTTTACGATGAATTGTTTAGGTTGATAACTAGTTTTGGGGAAATCACATGTGTTACAAATTGGCACATCAAGGGATGCAAATTAGAAAAAGAAATTTTTGTTTGACAAAAAATGAGCAATGCATTTGAAGAGCATAACTGCCTTAAAAAATCCAGAACATAGGTCAAGGCACATAAAATTGGCTTGCATTCTCGCATCTATTCCCTAGAACAACATTACATAAATAACTTCATTTCCCTAGAACAACATGCATGGCATAAATAATTTCATTTCCCATTGCTAAAATGCTTTGAGAAACACAAGTTTTGAAATATAAGCAATCACACAATATATTGATAGAGGTTGTAGATGTGGGAATATGAGTAAGTGAAAAGCGGATGTAAGCAACATGCAGATCAAAAGAAAACATACACTCACATGCACATTCTTTTAAAATGTGTTGCTAAAAGACATGCAAGAATGGAAAGACCTAACCTAGCTTCCTTCTTCATTCCTCTTCCTCCCTTCTTGACTCCTCTTCCACCTTTCTTACTCGTTTCTCTTCCCCACATCAAGCTACAACTACAAGGATGACTAGACATGACAGTCTTGATTATAAATGCACCTTGAATGGCACTGCACAGATGACCCAAGACATCAGTGGAGAATCCACATCTAGTTGTGCAATTGGGGACTTAAAGGCATGTATCAGAAGGCTTGAGCTTATAAGGCAAGACCTGGAAGATGAAGACATAGTACAGCTTGCTTATCTTAGGGTCAAACTCACTGCAAAAATAGAGCATAGTGTTGATGCTCTCATTGATGAAGCAACAGATTTTAATATCTTGACCTATGAATCATGGACCCTACTAGGCCAACTAGAGCTCACATCGACTAATGCAACTCTTAGTCCTTACGAGGGACACCCACAAAAGCACTTATAAGGAAGTGCAAAATCCTTATAACTATTGAAACTGAAAGCTTGCCTATCCTATTCCATGTTCCTCCAAATAGTGTTGATTGTGGAAAGGAAACCCTCCTAGGAAGACCCTTCAAAAGAGCAAGGAAGTGTGAGGTTGATTATGTAGCACAAAGGATACACTTGACACTACCAGGTGTGAGGATAATCATAACCTTTAGCAAGGGTGATCTCATTAAACCTCAAGGGAAAGACAATGAATGTTTTGACATACCAAGCAAGCCTAGTAACAAGAGTAAAGACTTGTTGAAAGAGTTGATACAAGCACATGTTGAACAGAGAGAATCAATGTGTGAGGTCATGCTTGAAACAAGAATGTTAGGAGACAATGCCAAGGACAAGCTTTGGACTTACAAATATCATAGAAGACCAGAGCCCAAGCCTTACAGATGAAGGTATCAATGGAGAGCTAGCACAATGCCACAATGAATATCCAAAGCGTTACTACATGCTCAAGGGTATCACGCAAGTAACCGATGGATTTGGGTATCAAAGCCCCCTGCTAAACCACCTCTATTAGTTGAAGGCCGGATCATATCAAAAGCAAAGAAGCGAAGGAGAAAATCTAAACAAAAATCCAAGCATCGAGTCAAAAACATTGGAATGATTGAGCCCCTCACAATTGAAATCAAGAAACCAAACATGACTGCTTAAAAGGTAGATCCTCATCCTAGCATGCTTAACAAGAAAACATTCGATGTAGCTGTTGGGTGTGCACAGACACCACTAGTGCCCAAGGAGCCATTGACTTCCCAAGAGGATGATGAGCACCACAGGTGCAATGTTGCTTATGATGAGGCTAATTTCTCAACAAAGAAAATGGCAGAATCGTTAAACAACAACGAGCAAATCTTCCAGTCAGTGTGCCAAGTCCACCTAAGAGTCTCAAATCTCCTACACCCTCTTTCCCTAAATGAACACAAGAAGAACAATAGAAATTATCAAGTGCAACTGCTCAATCCCAATCTCTATCTCCATCTGAGCTTCCAAATCTCCAAGGTGGTGGACATGACAGCACCCCTAATTCTCAACCTAGGGATATGCCGGTGCAATCCACCGTGGCTAGCTCAACTGATGCTCAATTTTCACAAGTGAATGCTCAAAGGGCAACAAAAGACACGACCACTTCCAATCTACCTAAGGACGTGACACCACAGTCCACCAACAGTAGCCAATCCACTCAACTAGTTGCTACTACTTTCAATTAGGAATCACAACAGTCATAGCCTTTGGCCGCGATGACGTCCCTTGCGGAACGTGTCCTTAGCAATTCACTTGTGAAAGAGGTGTTGCAACCAACATCCTTGACACCTCCAGCACTTCCAAAGCACCTAAAGCCTAGGCTTGAGGAGAAATCTCTCGAAGATTTGGTCAAGGACATGGCACATCTAACCAATGAACCAAAGATGAAGTGCATGATTAAGCTTGATCAAAAGTTGATAACCATCACACGTGCATATGTCCATGTGGAAATTGGAATTCCAACACTAGAGTACACAAAGCTCATAGCCAAACCCCTGACTTGGGACAAGCAACAACATGTTTGTTAGGGGGGAGAGAGAGAGAGAGAGAGAGAGAGAGAGAGAGAGAGAGAGAGAGAGAAGGGTTGAACCAATTGTGAGGAGCCGTATGCTCTCCACTATTTCTTCATTATTCCATAACTCATATATCAAAGTGAATACAACACTCTAAGGTCTAAGGTATGTAAGACCATTCACACATAGCCTTGATCCACTGACTTATTTAATGTCCCACACTTGTTGATACAGGAGGACACAGCTAAGACTCTGTCACTCACACATACGAGCTTGAAGTCTCAACACTCCCCCTCAAGCTCAAGATAGCCTCTGCACACCAAGTAGCTGTCGAAAAACACTGAACTTATCTTTACCCAGTCTTTGGTGTGCAGAGGCTATCTTGAGCTTGAGGGGGAGTGTTGAGACTTCAAGCTCGTGTCGAAAAACACTGAACTTATCTTTACCCAAAGACTTGGTAAAGATAAGACATGATCATCCATCTTCACATGCATGAGATCTACTCTCCCTACAAGAACCATCTCTTTGATAAAATGGTAGTGTACCTCAATGTGTTTAGTCCTGGCATGATACACTGGATTTTTTTCCAGGAGTACACTACTGAGATTATCCATAACAAGGTCATTGGAGCATCCACATGTATGTCCAAATCAGTCATAAGCTTGAGCAGCCATGCAATCTCACATGTTGCCAATGCAGCACCCCTATACTCTGCCTCAGTGCTAGACAATGCAACCATTGGTTGCTTCTTGCTACTCCAGTTGATCATTCCACTTCCAAATCCAAAGGCATAACCACTTGTAGATCTGCAATCATATGAGTTTCAGGACCTTATCCTTCTCATAGAACAACCTATGATCTACAATGGACTTTACATACCGCATAATCCATCTAACAAGATCCAAATGTGGCTTTCTGGGCTTCTGCATGAATTGACTTATGAGCCCAATTGCATAACTCAAGTCCGCCTAAGTGATAGTAGATCAAACTACCAACCATCTGCCTGTACATAGTCACATCATCAATTTCAGCTCCAATGCTAATGTCCAACTTGACATTCTGATCAAGAGGTGTATCCAGTGGTTTACTTTCAGCCATGCCATATTTCTTCAACATTTCCATGGCATAGTAAACCATCTTCAACTTTGATCACCTCAATACCCAAGAAATACTTCAGTTCACCTAAGTCGTTCATGTCAAATTCAAATTTTAGCATCTTCATAATATGTTGTATCCCAAAGTCATCATCACCTGTGATTGTCAAGTCATCAACATAGATGACTAGCACTACCAAGCCTTTTTCTATCTTTTTTGTAAACAAACTGTGATCAGCCCTGCCAACAATAAATCCCAAACTCTGCAAGTAACTACTGATCCTTGCATGCCAAGCTCTTGGATCTTGCTTCAACCCATACAACACTTTTTTAGTTTGCATACATAATGCTGAAAATCAGGTTATACATACCCTTCAAGCTGATCCATATAAACATCCTCTTCCATGTCACGATTGAGGAAAGCATTTTTCACATCCATCTGCTTTCAATTTCTAGCCTTTAGCAGCAGCCAATGTGATCATTGTTCATATGTTGCCATTTTGGCAACAAGGTTGGACGTTTCCTCATGATCTAACCCATATTACTGAGCATATCCTTTAGCAACCAGCTTGCCTTTGTACCTTTCTACACTGCCATCCGATTTGCATTTAATCTTGTAGACCCATTTGCAGCCAATGCTCTTCTTTCCTTCTGGAAATGGCACAACATCCCAAGTACTATTTTCAGCCAAACCATATATCTCCTCATCCATAGCTGTGCACCAATTTTTATCCATCACTACTTCAACAAATGTAGTAGGCTCTTTGACCTCTATCACCTTTGTCATATAAGCAAAATGCTTCACAGAAAAACCACTGTAAGTCAGCCTATCCATAGGGTACCTGACTCTCTACGATCGTCTAAGATGTGGTGCACTACTCGATTCCCCTCTCTCATGAGGCGGGATGTACCTGTTCTGCCTAGTGCCAAGCATATACACTGTCGGAATACCAAGCTCACTGTCGAGACTGTCAACTGAGTCATAGCCTGAAGTCATCCTGCCAGGTGTCAAAACACCAGATGTATCATCAATGACTTTTTCTTTTACTTTGTTGTCCACCACATCTTATCTCCCCCTCACTAACATAGTGGTGTCATTGGATGGTGAGCTAGAGCTCCGCAATCTCCCTGTCCAATGGAGATACCGTTGTACCACTAGGGCATGTCACTATAGTACTCTACTGTGAATTAACTATAGAAACATGTGTAGAAGGCATATCTGATGGCACTGCATTTGGTGATGCATACCAGGAGGCCATCTCATCAAAGATAACATCTCTGTTGACTAGTGTCTCTCGAGTAGAGGAATCATAGCATTTATATGCCTTCTTTTCCTGCGAGTATCCAATAAAGACACACTTATGTGCTTTTGGATCCAACTTCTTCCTCTTCTCATCAGGGATGTGCACATAAGCAAGACAGCCAAATACTTTTATGTGACTGACATCAGGCTTGTAGCCATATAGTTTCTCAAATGGTGTCATCTCATGAATACCTGCAATGGGAGTCCTGTTCAAAATATACATGGCTGTCATAATAGCCTCAGCCCAATAATAGAGCAGCATACTCTTCTCATTTGTCATTGCCCGAGCAGCTTCCATCAATACCGTGTTCTTCTATTTAGCTACCCCATTCTATTGTGGAGTGTAGCTACATGTCAGCTGCCTACGTACACCATTTTCAACCAAAAAACTATCAAACTCATTTGACACATACTCTCCATTGCTGTCAGATCTCAAGCAAGAGATGTAGCAATCAAATTCCTTTTCAACCTGCTTTTTAAACTGTTGAAAAACAACAAACACCTTATCCTTTGTTTTCAATATATATACCCAAGTATAGCGATTGAAGTCATCAATGAATGTCACATAGTACCTAGCGCCTCCCATAGATGCATTATGAGCCGGCCCCCACACATCAGAGTATACTAATTGCAACAGTCGCGTACTATTTCTTACATGCCTAACAAATGGAAACCTCGATTGTTTACCAAACTAACAAGCATCACAGACATGACCAATATCTGTATACTAAAACTTGGGTAAACCTGTCATAAGTTGTTTCTTCTGCATCATTTGCAACCGCTGAAGATTAACATGTCCCACTTTCTTATGCCACATTTCCAAGTCTCTAACTATGCCAGAGCCATGGGCAAACATTGATGATTTCAGCTGTGGCAAAATGGCATCAAGAATAAACATCCCACCATTCCTATGACCACGAGCAATCAATTTGTAGCCATTACCAAACTCCTCAATGAAGCATCCATGCTTGTTAAATTGGACCTACCAATTTTGCTTAGTCATCTAACCCACAAACAATAGATTTTTAGTAATTGATGGGACATGCAGTACATCATGTAAGTTCTTTTTTCTCTCATCATGGATTACCAAAAGTACTTTGCCTTTATATTCTATGCTATGCTGCGTGTCATCCCCTATGCATACATAGCCATTCTTCTCAGGCACCATGTCAATAAACCATTCACCATGAGGCGTCACATGATTCGATGCCCCCGAATCAATGTACCAAACTGCATCCTCATGAGACTTCCCAGCAGACCTGTCTTTCACATCTTCTGCATGACTAGACGATGCATAATGTCCATGTTGTTTGCCTTTTTGATTGCCCTACTTCTTCCAGCTGTCCTTGGCAATATGACCATACTTTCCACAGTAGTGACAATCCTTATTCTTATTAGGATTGTTAGATGGGCACTGCTGCTGCCAGGAACCTCTACCTCTAGGGCTAGATCTCCCCCTATCTCTGAAATTTCCACCTCCTCATGCATTTGAACCCTACTGGTTATTATGACCATAGGATACATTTTGCTTGCCTCCTCTACCAGAACCATAACCTCTACCATGGCTATTACGGCCTCTTGATTCGAATAAAAGACAACATCCTTGTTCTTGGAACTACTAGAGCTTGTAGCCAATCCTAGTTTAACCTCTTCATAAATGAGCAATGCAACCAGCTCATTGAAATCTAGCATTTCAGCCCGCATAGAGATGGAAGTATCAAATGACTTATATTCAGATCCCAAACCATTTAATGTCATTGCAACCATGTCTTCATCCTCAATCTGTGTGCTAATGGATGCTAGCTAATCCGCAATAGTCTTAATCTCTGGGACATAATCCTGTATAGATTTTCCTTTTCTCTCCATGTTGTTGAATTTTTGCTTTAACTATATCTTCCTAGCACTGGTAGTTATGACATAGTACCTAATCAAGATGTTCCATGCATCTGCTGGTGACTTGCAGTTCATGATCTACATTACCATAGCATTCGAGATACATAGAGATAACTAGTGTAGCACCCTATGAGTTCTTTCCAACCAAGCTCGGTGTACTCGTCTCTAATCAGCTGTAGGATTCCTCTCTGGAATTTCAGGTTCAACTTCAATACATGTCACCAAGTCCTAATATCCTTTTCCTATCAGGAAATTCTCCATGCGAAACTTCCATATGGCACAATTATTGCTATCAAGCTTTTCCCCCACTATCTGGGTTATATTGTCAGTTCTATCTGCATTTTCCATGTTGCAAACAATGCCTAACTCCCTGCAAGCCAACAAGTCTAATTGACTAATTACAGACTTTGACTATTTATGACAATTTTTTGCAACAAATTCACTATTAAAAATAGAGTATTTCTTTCCATCAACATCTCAAAAACATCCACAAACATGTGGCATAACCCGTAGGTACATCAGTCAATACATAGACCATGTAGTTGCTTTAAGTCTGTATCATGCAACCTTACTGCCATTGTACATACATACAATCTAAAATTTGTAGGCTATAAATGACTAGCAGTTGATTTGCATTAAAAAAAAAGCTATATGCATGTCATACATGTCCCAAAAGCTCACAAACATTTGCTAGTACATGTAGGGTTCCATACATGATCATTCGGGCACATATTAGTGCATAAACATCAAGTGCAAGTGTCAAATATCTTGCCTGCAAATTGCAGTCAGCAAATGTTCAACAAAGCAAGGTTTATCCAGCTCCAAAATGTCTTCAAATCAATTCATACATTTGCTTCAGTGTGTCGGGGTCACTACCTGACCATTCATACAACCATAGACACTCAATCTTCAAGAAACAATGGCATGGACTGCATTTACTGTTTGTAACCAGCCAAGACACTTTAAATGCATTTGTTTTCATATCTTCAGTTTTCAATGCATTCAATGCTTTCCTAATTCTTCAGAGATTCCCAGACATATCCCAAACCATACATTTGATAGGGACCAATCAATGTCATGTAGTGCTTCAGGCAAAGATCATGTTTGCTGTTCATAGTTTTATGATAGTTTTCAACCTGTAATTTTCAAATCTATAAATGCATTCCAAAATTGAATTTTTAATCCTTTTAATCATGCCCAATTGTATACCGGTATTGCCCAGACATTTATGCAGCATTCTAGATAGTCAAAACCATCATTCCAAGGCATATATGGATCAAACTATGCTCTGTTGTAGTGTTAGAAATTCCAAGATAGATTTTAGCCTGTCAGATACTTCCAAATCTCAGTATTTTTGTCAACTAAATTCAGCCCATAAGCATGACAACCAATGTATGTCTCTCTAAGCATATGCTGTATATTCTTTGTTACCAATAGTTCAAGACTGAATTTCAGATCTGTACATTCATGTCTCAGCTCATAACTAAGCCCTCTCCAGAGTATTTTTATACAACAGTCTTCAAGCACCTTCCAAAATGGGTATACAAGTTGTAGATCACTTGATCAGTGACTACTTTACTGATTTGCAACCATGGGAGCAGTTAGGACAGTAGGCTCAATTCACGTGATGCAGCCTGGGGATGTATTCAGCGAGTCTTCAACCCAATGATGATCAATAATCTCTCTTCAACAAGAAAATGGTAGGTTGCTTCTCTTGAAAATACCATGGCCTTCAAGTTCTTCAAGTCTTCTTCACAGCCTCCTACTCTAGAGAGCCCATTCATGGCTCTGATACCATGCTAGGAGAGAGAGAGAGAGAGAGAGAGAGAGAGAGAGAGAGAGAGAGAGAGAGAGAGAGAGAGAGAGAGAAGGGTTGGACCAACTGTGAGGAGCCGTATGCTCTCCACTATTTCTTCATTATTCCATAACTCATATATCAAAGTGAATACAACACTCTAAGGTCTAAGGTATGTAAGACCATTCACACAGCCTTAATCCATTGACTTATTTAATGTCCCACACTTGTTGATACAGTTGGACATAGCTAACACTATGTTGGTCACATACATAAGCTTGAAGTCTCAACAATGTTTGCTCCTGCTATGTAGCTATTGCTAAAAAAGTCATAAAGGACATCCCAAAGGCCACAACTAGAGAATTGCACTTGATACCCTCACTTTATACTTCTCAATGTGAGACAAACAAGGAAAAGCTTGAAGCAATCAAATGAAAAGGGAAAGGACAAGGCAACTTTGTACAGAAATGGTACTCCAGCCAGAGTTTGGCAACCAAAGTTGGCCACTGACTAATGACACTCGTTGAGAAAAGGAATGCCCTTTGGAAATCAATACATGATCCCATGTATGTTGCCCCGACCTCATTAAAAGTGTTGGCTGGTCCATGAGGTCCATCTTTCTACCATTGTCCAAAAACATCCCTTGTATGATAAATTGCTTCTAGAAAAAGATCTACATGTGGCTAGCAAGCTAGGAGTAGGGAACATGGTACTTGATGTTAGTGCATATGTCTTCTGCCTCACTTAAGATCCTGCAATCCTATATCTTTATGCTTCCCATAAATATAACCCTGACTTCTTCAGCTAGTTTGTCCAAGCTTACATGACAGGAATCCTAAACTGTCTCTTGGTTCTACACTAGAGTCACCCAAACCTCCTGAGCAAGAGAAAAACAACTCTAAACACAACACCCGCACTGATAAGAAGCAATGGAGGCATGTTCCAATGGGTAAGGGCAATACCCTAGAGCAAAGCCCCCCTCCCCCCCCCCCCGACCCAGAGCAACTACAAATGCAATCAGATGAGAGGCTAAACAAAAGAGAATTGGCTAAAGAGCTAGTCTCTCCACAAAGAGAGGCAATTGTACCCTCAGAACCTAGTGAGGCTGTTCAACAGGCCATAGCTATGTCCCATGAGGACACACTAGAGAAAGAGAATGTTGAGGCCCACACCAGCCAAGGACATCAACGGTTGATGTGGTTCAAGGTCTTGAGTCTTTAAAGGATACACCTCAATTTCCCAACAAAAAGATGAGAAAACAATGAAAACAACAGCAATTGCAAGTGGTTTTAGATGGCAAGAAGATTGAGACCAAGAGTGTTGAAGATCTGAGGAAGAAAGCATTGAGTCCACCCATGAATGAACCCATTGCCATCTCTCCTAATAGCGGTGAAACCTCAAACACATCCGTGTGTTCTGATAAGTCAAAGCAACCATTACCATCAATGGTTGCTTGTAACACTCAATCCACCAACAATAGAACTTACATTGACCAATCAAGAGTGGATATAACATTGTCACAACAGTTGACAAAACTATACCAGTCACATCCAAGGAGAACCATGACATAATAGCAACAAAGCCTCAAGAGAAACATGGAAACCGTGAGGACAGGAGAAATCATAGCAGTGACTAATCTTGCTCATCTAGGCCTGAGCCCCCAGCTATACTAAAGCCTAGGCAAACTCGCAGAACCTTGCATGAGATAGCAACCGAGCAATCCCTCATTGAACATAGAAGTGTTACAGAGAGCTTGACTGTGCTGGATATTAAACTCAAATTATTCACGCATGCTTACGTCCTTGCAGACATGGGCACCTTCCCTAGGGAGCATATTGAGGAATATTTGTCATATCCAATCTGGGAAGAGCAAGAATACATTAACAAGCACTATGACAAGTTCCTACATGAATGCATGCAACTCATCTCTGAGGCAAGGAAGCCGACAAACTATGCTTAACTATGACATTCAACAAAGTGCTTTACCAACCAAATCTCTTAGAGATAGAGAAACTAAAGTGACAATCTAAGGGTTGAAGTAAATTTGAAAAATGTTGGTTTAAAAACCGTGCTACAATGGCCGGAACTTGGAGCCTAGATTATGATAGTCTCATAGGAGCAATTGGCCAAATGGCCATCTCAAAGAGACCTAACCTATGTGGCACCAACTTCCTTTGTACGGACTGTCATTCGGGGTATGGAGCTAGCCAAGAGAACTCTTTGATTGATCAAATTCTCATTGAGGAGGAGCTACATGTTGCCAGTAGACTCGGACAAGGTACCATGCTACTTGATGTTGCAAAATATCTATTGTTATTGAGTAGGTTGCCACGAGTACTAGATGCATGTGCCACACTCCAGTACAATCCTGAGTTCTACAATTGGTTTTTATCCTCATGAAGTGATATGGATTTATAAACCTATATATAAATAAACAATGTGTTTTGTGATTGTGTATAGATAATGTTTATTAAAAAAACAAAGCCAACACACAGACAAGCAATGATAATCAATCGCAAGTGATATGCATCTAAGTCAACACTATGGGATTTCAATAAGTGATGTCTTTTTGAGCTATACATGCTCATTATGATTGAAGCATATGACTTATATGTACTCTCACGAGTTGCTAAGTGGATATAGGATGACACAAGTCTCTATACGAAAGCGTTCAATGTCCAAGGCACCACAAGACCACCAACCCCACAAAGAGCCATTACAGAAAAAGTAACAAAAATGCCAAGAACAAAGAGCCATGATGGAAGCCCCACTACTGGAAGAGAAAATCACCCATGCAAAAAAAGCACACATCACATTTGAGCATGGCCCAAAGCATAGCCATTAGCTACTCTCTCTTTCTTGGCCAAACTCTACATTTGGCTCACTGCAGTTGCTACCTCAATCGTACCAATGTCTCACATGTTACAAAGAAGTTTGCCAAATCTCAAGTGTATCTCTCCATCTCAACAATTGTTCCTCTAGCATCGAGGCTAGTAACGCAATCATCCTTATAATATTCATTTTTCACAGCCTTTGGATCTTCACATTTCTCAGTCCAAATGAAAGGCTAATAGCATCAATGTATTGCATTGGTTGTATTCATTTTATTTTATTTTTTAAAGATAAAACAAAAAGAAAATAAAATAAAAGAAAAAAAATCACTCACAATCACAGCACAGCACCTATGGGTCCTCAAATTGGGTACGTCCAATGACCTTGGTCAGCTAGCTCCGTCCTCCCTAGTCCCCTAGCCCTTTACACATCCCCCACAATTATTTAGGGCACATCAAGGGCAGGACATACCTAGGGAGCTCGTATTTCCTATGGTTTGACTTGTCATCCTGAACCATTTGCACAATTCTTTTTCGCACTCCATCTCAGTACCATTGCAATCAACAGTGGTCAGCAAGGCATGGAAGACCATGGAAAGTACACTTTACTATTCAATCACTACAAGTAGCCACTAACTACAAAAAGCTAAGGCATCAATGAGCTCAACTATGCTACGTCATGTTGTCAAAATCACAAATAATGTCTCAAGAAGCCTTTAAGTGTACTTATCCTTAACATCGATTAATTTTTTCCACCCCATTGAACCCTTGTTTCATCCACACACTGCTATGATGAACCTAACCAATAGTCTTCTAACTACATACTATCTACATATGCATGTACACTCACATAATATTTGCACCACAATCTATACACAGTTTGGGTCCTCAAGTGTAGGACAATACTCTCAGCTTGCTTAGAGTTTGACCTATCTCCCAAACTAATCAAACTACGTCTTATGCACGATAAGAATACTAGCACTACCCCCAAGGAGAGACCACATATGAGAGGTTTTCAATTGCAAGTATTGAAGACTCTAATGAAAGTGTCATTAACTCTTCATCAACATTCAACTCTCAATTCTTATCCTTTATCATCATGTAAGCCCACCAAAGAATCATCGCACGCAGAATCCCTAGAACACCAACACCTGTGACAGCCATGAGTGTAACTCCCAAGAAAGAGCAACCCTATCTCCAACTACAACAACCCCATCACCATCAAATCCTATCAACAAAGTACCCCTAACAACCTTCATCCACACCACCACCACAACTCCTCCATGGCAAACCACATCAATCCCTTTCAACCATGTCTTTGTTGCATGCCAAATCATACTACCTATGATGGAGAGTGCCATGGGATTAGCACTTGTCTGGCAAGGGGTAATATTAACCCTCACACAAATAAGGTAAACAATCTAAAAAATCTAAAGCAAAAGACAAGGCCAATGCAAAAGTGAAACGGAAGATGAAGGTGCGCCAAGAAAAATATGGAAACACAAGTAGTGTAGAAAAGTCCTAAATCAAGGAGAAATGTGCACAAGAAAAAGTGAAAGTCAATACTTTCGTAAAAGAGTGCAAGGCACATTGTGGTTTATTTTAAGAGCGCCAGGCTCTCACCCGTGCAAATTGTAAAGGTAGATGGGCAGTAGGAAGGAAGCTAGGAAATTAGGAGGACAATGGAAAAAATAGCCTAGGACACGGCCAGTATGCCGGTAGGCCACAGTCAGTAGGCCACGGTGGGCGGCCATGTAAAAAAGGGGGATAAGGGGATGACCGCCCAAAAGGGATTCAGGATTTTTAATATAAAGTTAAAAAGTGAATGAGAAGCTCATTCTTGTGTGTGGCCAAAAGTAGCTCTCCTCTTCTTCTTCTTCTTCTTCTTCTTCTTCTTCTTCTTCTTCTTCTTCTTTGCTTGAGCTTGTGCTTGAGAGAGGGAGTGTGAGGGAGTGAGTGCGTGAGGGTGAGGGACTGTGATGGAGAAGCTCTCCATATTCTCCTCTCTTCTTTTCTTCTCTTCTCTTCTCTTCTCTTCTCTTCTCTTCTCTTCTCTTCTCTTCTCTTGCTCACGAAAATGGAGCTTGGAGCATAGAGCTTGAGGATCGAGCTCGCTTAAAGCTTACACTTGGATCGTGGAGCTACTGGAGTCCTCAAGAGAGGAGGAAAATCGATTGGACATGGAGGTAAGCTCACTACACTCGTAGAGATAGATAGCACATCAGCTATGTGAGAGGTAGCCATTAGTGCTTGGCCTGAAATGCTTGAAACAATAAGTGGTCCACAGGTCTTGGCAGTTGAGCTTGAGCTCTCACCTCTATAGTTATGTTCTATGTTCTATGATGTTTGTGGTGTGTGTATATGTGGCGATGACGAAGTTGCTCTATTGAAGAAGATTGAAGCTAAAGTTGATCAAAGCTGGTTGGAGATTGAAGTTAAAGATTATCTAGATGGCTATGTGCTACAAATGTAGAAAACTCTTATATCCTTTACTAATTTATTTGGCTCTAGTTTAGCATACTACGGATTGATCTATACTTTAAGGCGTTTTTCTTTTCTCATTTTGTTTTTGTTAAATCTAGATTATTTTAATGAATGGATGGGGTCATGATTGGTTGTTGTTGTGTATCGGATGATTGCTGATGAAGATAAAGTAATGAGCTAGTATTTTGAGTTTTTATTACCTTTTTCTAAGGTTACAAGGACACTCCCTAATTAAGTGTGGGGGCTGAATTGACTTATTTTTCGAGATGATTTTTATTTTTTTGTGAGCTGAATGGTTTATCTTGAGGGTGTATTGGTTAATTTTTATTGATGTGGAAGTTTTTTGTGGGATGGGTTGAGATTATTTAAGAATCTTATGATGGTTTTTGGTTGAAATATGATGTGATGATAGGTTCTATAATGTGTCTATTTGGTTCTCCTAAGGTCTATTTTGATATCTTTTATTTTTGCTTGTGAGGCTAGGATTGTGAATGAGTACTTTTAAGGAATCATTAAGAGTGTGTTGGATAGTTTAAAGTGGCTTTTGTGTGAGCTGTATGGTTTTTATGCCTTTTATTGACCCTCTGTAGTAGTAGTGTTCTGTAGAGAGCTCTATCTCTGTTCTATAAGCTTCAGTTTGCTTTTGTGAATGTTATGATGGATGTATATTTAACTTGGGGAATGTTTTTCAATCTTGGAAGAGGAAGAATACAAACTCAAAATAGCTTGAAAAAGTAGCTAAAGAAGACTTGAAGTGAAGACTACAGTGATAGTGACAATAGGGAGCTCTCGAGGGACACTATAGTAGTTATGGTGACTCTTCATATCAAACATACCTTTTGGGAGGGATATCCACAGCCAAGATAGGATTATTGAGGATTATTCATTGTAATTCTAATATACTATTGAGTGAGGATATGTGTGAAAGAGATCAAGTATGAGAGATAGTCATTTTCCATGCTGAAAAACATTGTATATATATGAGAGATTGAGAGAAGACTATGAAATTCCATTCAAAATGGAGCATTCTTTTGTGATGATCCTTGTGGGTTTCACTGTACACAATAAACACTTCAATTATCGACAAAATAAACTAGGATACACTTGGAGGATCATGACCAAGTGATACACGAGCCCTTGCCATAGGGAGGTGCCTCTCTTGCTCGGTGGTGACCCACATGGCATTTAGTGCATACAAGGGTCAACATCAAGCAAAATGGGGCACTTCGACCTAGGGAGGGCCTCCCTTACTTGGTGATGATCCTCATGGGGTTTATCGCACATGATAAACACTTCAATTATATACAAAATGAACTAGCCTTTTCACAATTATAGACATAGGTATTTTTTTCAAAAAAAACGCAAAGATTTCATAGGGTTTTTATACTCAAAAAAGACCATATCATCAAATAAATGTCAACAAGTATAGAAATATGTATGAGAACCTTTCCTTTTTTCTTCTTGTTGCATTCCCATTTCCATTTACAAAGTGGTGAAGGAGCATCAAAAAATTAAAACACAAAGCCTTGAAGGCCAAGTGCAAGGGTCTCCTTGAGGGTAGGGTCCGAATCTTCAAGAGCAATCTTGGCTACAATGAGTGCAGCTAGGTTGTCCATGAGGACAATGACGTTGTCTTCGAGTTGTCATTGAGATAGGGAGGGGGGAAGGTTGTGGCTGGGGCTGGAAGGATTGACATGTGTTCTTTATATCATGCCAAAGAGCTTCCAATCTTTGTGGTCCCCTCTCCACTACATGCGACCCCCTCTCTATAGTTTGTCTTGATTCAACCCATTGACAAACCTCTTCCATGGTGTCCTCATGATCTCATATGGCATATGCTATCTCTTCCAGATCCCTTACTTCTCTTATTCCTGCTCACACCTCCTTTGCAATCTCTCTCTCGCGAACTTCTCTCTCCACAACACCCCCTTCCCACGATGCTCAGCAATTGCAAAGGCAGAATTTTGAATAGCTCTGACTTTGAATTTCTTGACTTCAAACTAAGAGTAGTTCCCTATATCAGCATCCTACAGCAAAGAAAAAAATTACAAATTACAAGCTTTGACTAGTAAAACAAGCTTGCATCATAAAATCCACTCACATTTGGGAGATCGTATATAACCTTTAGAATAAGAAATGCCTTGAAGCACATCCTCCATCCATAGTTGATGTCTCTAGGGTCCTATTATGGTACTCGCACAATCCTTGTACTTAGATTAAATATTACAAAAAGAATGCCCTCTGTGCAAGCCACAAGTGAAATTAGTTTAGGGTTGACACCTTCAAAACGGAGCCAAATCTCAAAGAAGAGACATAGATACTTACTGTTGGGTACCATGGTAGTCCCTACTAGTAGTATTTGTAAAATAACAAACATTTTGTTGGAATATACAATATCAGACTCTAGTGAGTTATTCAATCATCAAAGTAAATCAATCACCAAAATAAAGATAAAAGAACTAGGTCTACACAGATAAGCAATGCTATTTAATCAAGCACTTTAAATGGTATGAAATGAAGATAGTTTGCACATAATCAGTTAAGATATAATTCCACTACTTCAAATATTTTTCCCTTGAGACTTTTTCATCTTGCAGCGGAGATGATAGTAGTAGGTGAAGACAATACACGGATCTATGGATCTCTAGTGGTAGTGATATTACATAGCTATGAAATGCAAGGGGCACAAAAATAGATTACGAAGGCAACATACCAACGAGATCAATGATTGAGATGCCCAAAAAAAAAAAGCTAAAACTTACCATTGGAGGGCAAGAAGGATGGAATTGGTCAACTCCTCTTCATTAGGGTGACTAAGTACTCCAATCTCCACCACAACCAACTCCACAAACCTACTACTACCCTCTCAAAGGTACAATTGCCTTGGCAAGGGCCACTGCCTCCTCCATCACCATCAAGCACTTGTTGAGGACGAGGTCAAGCTCACTTTTGAGGGAAAGCTTGTCCTCCATTAGAACCAATGGATGTCAAGGAGCTGAGGTGGAGGCAGAGGAACAAAAAGGTGCTAATGAGGAGGGACAACATGAAGCAAGTTGGGGCATTGTACACATTGAGGACAATTATGGGTGCTAGTGCTTGACCTGAAGGGACTTGTCCTTGGGGGGATCATCATCCCAAGGGGCTCAGTCTTAAGGGTCTTGTCCCTAAGGGGCTTTGCATGGAGGGGCTCATCCTTGTTTTGGCATGGAGGGACTCGGGGTGGTAGGGCTGGGGCTCATGGGCATGGAGGGGCCTAGCATGATGGGGCTTTGTTTGGAGTGGCTCAGCCTTGGCCTAGGGCGGCTTGTCCTTGAGGAACTCCTCTTGGAGGGGCTTATCCTAGAGTGCCTTGATGGGTGGGACCTAGAGGGCCTCATCCTCCAAGGGATCGAAGTGGTGGGGCTCGGAGTAGTGGTACAAGATTTGGAGGGGCTCTAAGGATGGGACCTAGAGGGACTTAGAGTCACAGGGCAGGACCTAGAGGGGCTCGAGGGCCATGGGCTCGAAGTGGTAGGGCTCATCCTGGAGTCCCTATAGGGGCTTAGCATTATGGGAATCAGTATCCTGGAACAAGGCCTAGAGGCACTACCGATTGGCGGGTCTCAACCACTATTGCTCTTGCTCTCTGTAAGCACATGTTCCTCTCATGCAAGACAAGGGATCTCGACCTAGATCGTTGATGGTGAAGAGGTAGGATAGGAAGAATTTTCCCCATGCAATAGTCTTAGGTATCAACATGGAGGAATTTCAAAGAATCATATCATCTCGCATAGTGACCATTGATGCAAAGGAATATGTTTACTCGGATGGCTTCACAACCAAAAAAGTCTCTAAGAGATAGCCATGGCACTAGAAAAATTACCTATTAGTGCACACAGGGGCACAGAGGACTCCCGAGTACACTCAAAGAGGTGTCATCTACTACATTCTTCCTTTGCATTCCTTTTCTACGTTCATCTCCTACCAGATGGGAATAACTTGCAAGGGACTTCACAAGCACTTCATACTGGCGAGACAACTTGCTATTACTAATAGAGAGGTTGATGAGGTAGAGGTGATCGTAGCCTTTATGTAGAGGAGGAGGAGGAGGAGGTTGCTCAACAAAGGAAAAGTTTTGACAAAACCCTAGTTATTGTCCATGTTGACCTAAAGGATGTACTGCTGCTAGATTCATATGCCGAGGAAGGAGGCATGCCTATCTTTTGTTTGCTTATGTTTACAATGTCAGATGAGTAGGATTATGTGTTTCTAGCTGACATTATCAATTCACTAAACATCCGCAAGGATTACAATCTCTCTACATTGGCCCAGTTTGGCAAGGCTGACTCAGGGTGGATGATGGATGATGTAGATGTACATCTCCTAGTTGACAAATAGTCTATGTGTATTTGCAAATAGGATTACAATCTCTCTACATAGACTATCACTAGCTCCAAGAACAAGCCACAAATAGATATTGCTCTCTCACAATACATTGGCAAATTGGATCATACAAAGAGGTTGTGTATTGATCTTAATAAATCACTTTGTTGTTATAGATTAAAATTTTTAATAGTAAGTATTCTCCATACAATGCAAGGCTCCTCATTTTTGCACTTAAGATACTGACCAAGTTTTGTGAAGGTTATGCGCTTTTGGCAAATGTAGAGAAAATAATTCTAGTTGAGAAGCGGCATGCATTGTGGATGTTTGGCATTGGATATGGATGCCAATCTTTGAGGGCTGCTTACTATGTATCGTACATCGCTCAAGCAATTGTAGCAAGGGTGACCTCTGGTGATGAGGGTGATGAGCACGAGAAAATTCTAGCAAAGAAGATGAAAATGTCCCCTTCTAGGCAACTTAGCCACGAATCAATACCTACTTATCTGCTCCTTGAGCCCCATCTCTAGCCTTGTCTCTCCTTGGAGGCCAGCCATTGTTTAAAAAAATTATTTTACACAAGTTATTGTATGCTTCTTGTCTCTTTTGTTTCTATCTTTTTAATGCAAGAGCAATGTCTGACTTTTGGATATCCTTTTTCGTTCTTCAAGCCTCGTTCTATGCCAAATTAATCTGCAAAACCACAAGAAAACTTTCAATAAGCTATTTGCCATTTTTCTACAAAACACTATTTGCCTTTTGTGCACCACCACCATGTCTTTGTATGCCTAAAGTATGTGATCCTTGCTTGGTAATGAGACTTCTCCATTCCTTGGATAGACCAAATCAACAAGCTCTCATACTACCTCATAAACCATGGGCCATGGCTACATATAGTATGATGCACATTAGAAAAGAGATGGAATTAGTTAAATACTAAATAGTAAGTTCTAGGAAGGGTCACTACCAAGTTGGAAAAGCACCACCCTCAAAGAAGAAGAGCCCCATATGGCTTGGTACTGACCCCTTCTACAAGTGTCATTGAGGCATCATATTTGCTTTCCCTTTCTTTTGAAAGTTCTTTTTTTAAGTCAAATGAACTTCCTTACCATGTAGTGTGTGAAATTATTCTCTCCCTATACATCCTTCATGGAGGTTTTGAACTTGTCAAGGGTCTTCTTGAAGGCTGAGAGATCCTCAATGGACCAAGTTATTTTATCACAATACAAGAACACTATGTCCAATGCCTCCCAGACTTTGGCCTTCCTATTCCTTGCTCTTCCATCATCACGTGGTCTTTGGATGCATTATGTAGCACTTTCAATTGATTGTGAGAAACGTGGAAATAACCTTTTTTGGGCTTGCCATGGAAGCCCAAAAACCTTCTGCCTTAACCCCACCTATCGAGGGGTTTCCTAGGAACACTGTTTCCATTTTTGGATCTTTTAGGATTTGCCTCAATTATAACATTCCTTTGTGGAGACCAATGTTTGGAAAAACCCTCTCAATAGCCTTGATAGCACCATCCCTAGCCTTCTAGGGTTGCAATTTCCATGCAAATCCAATGTATATATGCACAAATTTCTCAACTATTGTATAGAAGGTATGCAATGTGCACATGTGGATGTTTGTTAAGGGGATATCTAGAATGGCTTGAAAGTTTGAATCTTGGTGTGTCTATTGGGCGCCTTATTCCAACAAGAAAATTTGCACTCCTTGGCCATGGCCATGCAGTAAATACAAGGACTCCTTTTGACACATTATACATACACTTTAGTGTCTTTAAATCTACAACCATGTGCCACTCCACTTTATATTGTCCAAACCCTTTGAAACTTAGTTCCTCCCCTAATTGTTGAGCACTTATCACCTTGGATATAGAAGTCCATTGAAACACCTAGTCCAACACATAAAAATCATTTGTGTAAAATTGAAATGCTCCTAATTACCAAATCTCTTTCTCAGATTGCACGTTGAAGTGCACTAAGCCCTCACCCCCCTTAATGTGTGGCTAAAGAGCCATGTTCATCAAGGTGATAAAAACTCTCTCCATTTTCTTGCCCTTCCCAATCTCAATTTCATCCAACTTGATTTAAAAAAATGGCAACGCCATTTGCTTTTGCATGCTCTAGCATGTAAAACCTGATCATTCCTCTTTGCAGCATCCTTAGGTGAAAGAATATGTTGTCACAGATGTCATAGATTAGCATTCTCTTCTTTCTAGGATAGATGTCTAAGATGTGAAAGGGATCACCAAGGACTTCCAATACTTGCTGTTTGATGCTACATATTGTCTATTGAATTGAAGATGGCTTTGGAGGTAAAGAACCGTTGACCATTTCCTTCTTCAATGTCTCTTTGCATGACTTTGAAGAGATGGGTGTAGTTTTGTCTACTAATCCCCACCCTATTCAGGGTGCTTTTGATGTCCTCTTTGTGTAGGCAAGACCCTTGTAGGAACTTTTTAATGCACTCCTCCTTGGCCTTCTTAAACCTCTTCTCGATCAACATGCTCCTTACATCTTTGGGAGGAATGATATTGATGTAAGCGTTTGATGCTTTCTCCACATTCTTTATTGATTGCTTTGGCTAGATGAAGTATTACCCTATCAGTTACAACAACAATGTCGGAGTGAGAAATAATAAAGTAGTCCAAGGCGAGTGACCAATTGTTACCATATTGTTGCTATTCTTCTCCTACAACCTCTGCTTTCGGGCTTGAGAATCTTGATATTCTTCAGACTTCTCTAACTCTCACACCTCCCGAGCTTTGTTGCTATTCTTCTCCTACAACCTCTACTTCCGGGCTTGAGAGTCTTGATATTCTTCAGACTTCTCTAACTCTCACACCTCCCGAGCTTTGTTTCCTTCCGCCTTGTTACACGTAGCTGGGTTTCAAGTCTCCCTATTTTTTCTTGGCTCTTCTCCAATTTGTTAAAATATTGAGAATGCATGCTATGGAGGATCACTGATGAGAAAATAGACAATCATAATGAGGCATAAGCATTGACAAAGAAGAACAACTAATATTATCCAAGCATAATGCAAGTACAACTGAATGATAATGACTAATGAAATGAGTGTGGGGATGAGTGCCTTTTATAGGCTTACAGTAGGTGGTATTGGTAGGTGGAGAAAGATGGAAAGTGATCATGGTATTCACCAACTATGGTTTTAATAAACCATGCATACATGACCTAGTCTAAGGCTTTATTTGCAATGTGTTTCTTTGCCTTGTTTGTTCCTTACACAGAGGCTATGGTGGATGTGATTGCACATTTCTCAAAACAATTGTTTCATAATTGTAGCTCTTCCCTAGAGTAACCACTAGTTTTGAAACCTCAATATATTTGAACATCCTGCTAGATACTATGTATAAGTTAGAATCCCTTGCTTGCTATCCCCAACAAACCTCAGCAATGAGAAACACGACAAGAATGGAGAGGTGCTTCTCATTGTGGGATCCATAGAGTACAGCCTTCCATTAGACCATTCCTTCCATCTTCTGGTCTCATTGCCTCCGTCACACTTGTGTGTTGATATACACTTATTTTCTCTTGCAAATCGGTTCATACTCTTCTTCCAGATCAATATGAAGTTGGTATAGATGTTTATGGCCAGCCATGTTTACAAGCAGTGATCCACCCTTGCAATGTTGATGTAGCATAGAGTCCCCAAAACAAAGTCTTGAAAATGGAGAGGGAAGATTTTGAGAGAGTCTTCAAAGGGCAATTTCTATTAGACAATGAGACATTGAAGGTGGTGCACGAGACATCTTCAAAGTTTGTCATCAATGAATGATAGACAACAAAAGTACCAAGCTAAAAGAATGGTTTGGTGGTAGAAAACCACATGCATTTGGTGAATTGTGTGTAGAATAAGCCAATTTTAAGTTGCTCAAAGATTTTGCCTTTGGTGAAACTCAACCCACAAACCAACCACTCTACTACAACCCCATTGACTAGAAGAGTTTTTTTTGAAAGAAATATAAGTATTATCTCATTACTGCCACAGCAAAAATTGCCATATCCTGCTCTCTCTCTCTCTCTCTCTCTCTCTCTCTCTCTCTCTCTCTCTCTCTCTCTCTCTCTCTCTCTCTCTCTCTCTCTCTCTCTCTCAAGCAGGTTTTCACTCTGGTCATAACACCATATAGACCATTTGGTTACTTTACATGTGCTTATGGATGAGAGTCGGCTTGAGGAAGAAACCTTGTATTGTTGTTTTGTGGATTTAAGAAGGCTTTTGACACCATACCAAGGGTCTCCAAATGATCTATGCATGGGAACGAAATTAGGGGTCCCAAATGATCTATGAATGGGAATTTACAAGATATATCAACGAGTGATGTGCCACCTTAGAGGTCGTAACGAGCTGTCACAAGTATTTGAGAGTAATATGGGAGTCAAGCAAGGTTGCGTGCTCTCCCCTACATTATTTGGTTTATGCATTGATAAGCTAGAGAAAATACTTCTCACAGCTATGAATGAAGAGGAAGCCAAAAGCTCGCATATTGGTATGTTTTCCATCTTGCTCCTACTTTATGCAGATGATGTGGTCTTCTTTACATATATTGGGGAACGTATGCAACAGTTCATGGGGATTCTTGAACAGTTCTGTCAAGATAGTGGTTTGATAGTGAATGTATCAAAAACAAAGCTAATGGCTATGTGCACCAAGCAATCAAAGACCCCACCAAAAGTACATTATGCGAGACATTCTATAGAGGTAGTATCTACTTTCAAACACTTGGGTGTTGAGATACGTGCAGGCCACATATGGCATACATATGTGGAGCGATGATTAGCGACAGGGGAAAGCAAGTATTATCACTTTGAAATCAACCGCAGCCATACAAATACTAAATGCTGGAAAATACGTTGTATGATTTTTTATGCATACGTTCTACAAATGGTATTATATGGAGTGGAAGTATGGGGAGGGAGCATCTCCTCATCTGCATGGAATGACATTGAGAAGCTGCAAAAAGTTTTTATTCATAGACATTTGGGCATCAAAAGCACCACACAATATATACGTATGCTTTTGGAAACTGGTCATCAACCAATTGAGGTACATACTACGATCCAAGTACTGAGATATACCACCCGAGTATGTCAAATGGATGACAATAGGCTCCCCAAATAGGCATGGAATGCTAGCACACACCTATAGAAAACGTGGAAAAGTAAAGTGCTTTCAACATGATGGGTGTTGGATATGCAAAAATGGTTTAAAAGGTGGGGAATGGATAGATATCTAGATATGGCATCCGAAGATATATGCATGGGCACATTTCAATCAGACCTCTTATGAGCGTATCAAGCAAAACATCAAAGCAAGGGAGCAAATGGTAAACTTGCTTATTACAATATGCATATCTATCCTTCATGTTGGGAATCCTACATGCAAGCAGAGGCACACAAGCATCCATACATAGCCAACCCGCTCTTAGTGGTATTTAGATAGAGTATTGCACAACTTCAAACTTGATCACACACTTTAATGATCGAGACAGGTGCATGGAGTGGACAGGAAAAGAGACGAGATTATGCAAGCTGTGTGGACTAAAGAGTGTAGAATCAGAGGAGCACATGATTATGGCATGCCCAACATATGCACACATACAAGTTGACTTTGATAAACCTTTATAGGGGCCACTTCACCAGTTTCTAACCACTACTCCTATATCAAAGTTAGGGGCTCTCATCACCTGCATGTTATGCTTTCGGGAGAACCACGTTGCATAGGTCATTCTTTCATTATAGCTACCCTTTCCTACCATGGGGGAGGAGAATCATTGTATATCTGGAAAGGTTCCATGGGTCATAATTTGGCCTTCTGTGGTGGATGATAATAAACTACTCTACTCTACTCTCTCTCTCTCTCTCTCTCTCTCTCTCTCTCTCTCTCTCTCTCTCTCTCTCTCTCTCTCTCTCTAGCCACAAAGAATCACAAATCCCATGTTGTGATGACTCCAATCCAATGCACCCCATGGACATTGGTCCAAGTACCAATGCAGTGCTGCAAAAAGCTATGGGCAAAGAAGCAGAGAAAGGGATCATGGCACCATTGTGAGGTCACCCAAAAAAAAATTCAGGGGAGGACATTTTCTCAGCCATGGTATGGTGATGGCATAAGAAAAGTCAAGGTCTCTTGCTGAGCAAAAGGATCTATTCTAGCTATTGCTTGCAAACAACCTCCCAACTCTACAAAGGATGTGAATTAGGGGAGTATACCTTTAGCATACTTGGTTGGTCAAAAATGCTTTGATCTTCTCAAGATATCGCAAACCTCTGTGGCATCTAATATTCGATTTTACTTCACAAGGATTGTACTCATTTTTAATTTTTTCTTTTGGTTCTTTCTACAAACTTAGAGGGGGGTTTGTATATCTTTTTATGCCTTCGAAAAAACCCATATAACACAGAGTCGGAATTAAAATGGAATATAAAAATTTTAGACAAATGAAGCTCACACGGAGACATAGCTATCCATGTGATTAGATTCTCAAACGTCTATGTGATGACCATGCTTCAAGACAGATCAGACACACCTATCCACATTATTAGATTCTCAAACGTCCACGCGATGACTGGGCTTCAAGGCTTGCATATATCACACTTCCACACGATGATTGGGTTTCCTACAATTCTTATTCTTTTAGGTCTGTTCTTCTTGCTTGGTGGCATGTTCTTCCTACTTAGTGAGGACTATTGCATAAGAGGGTTCTAGCTCTTAGCATCTTTTGTATCAGATGAAGGTGCAAAGCTTCGCAATTTTAGGATTCCATTTTTCCTAACTATTATGAGGTTGCCAACATGCAATTTCAGGTGCCACATAGCAGCTAATTAGATAGTTATGCATTGCAGGGAAAAACAAAAGGGATGAGTACCTATTACTCAGCAAATTCTACTTTATAGTATGGAAAATATATAAGGAGTATGGCCTAAACCTTGAGGGGAGGGTCGCTCGGGGGACTTCCTTGATCTCTTCGATGAACAATGGCTCTCAGTGTTCGAGCTGCAACATCAAAAGAATGCCATGATATGCATGAACTACCTACAGCTTGAATTTTTTCAAGACTATAGACTACTCTTCCACAAGGTATATTAGGCCCCCATCATGTGGGGAGATCATGGAAAAGTTTAGCAGGTGCCACACATTTGAGAGGTGTAGTGCTGCAAAAGAATACCCTTTCGTGCATAAGATTACATGGGCAAAGTTTAGGATGTTCATGCTAGAAATGTGCAAAAGCAAGTCTAGAGGGCTAGAAAAGAAGTTTGAGAATTGGAGGAGGGCAAACCGGGTATTTCAAGGTGGCCAGCATGGGTCGCCACGAACAAAAAGACCAACTGCACGTAAGATGCACGCAACATGTTCACTAAAGAGGATAGCATTTTCAAGTTAGAACCTAGTGAACTAGATTACATCTCTAATTTGCAGGGCATTGCTGAGAGGGCTTTAACAAGCTGCATATAAAAGTTGAGCAAGTTACATGAGCTGAGGACCTCTCTCCAATGAAAGAATGAGAGCTTATTGAGTGTTGAGAGCTCCAATGTTGTGGCTAATAGAATTAAAGATGACATTTCCATGCTTGAGCAAAGCTTGAATGAGCTACACCGACAAGGGCCAGGTAATGCCAACAAAGAGATAAATGAAATGGAGGTTGATCTAAATGCATCGAAGTGCATGCTCCATTGACTTGGAATGACTGAGGACTCACAGCTTCTTACCCAAGAAGTGAAAGCTCAACATATACCTTTGCCTTACCTTTTGGCATCATCCTTTTCTTTTGTAGCTATTAACCCCAGCTCGAGATGGAAGCAAAAGAAGTGGAATTCGGATGAAATGGAAGAAGTAGAAAGGAGAACAAGCAAAGGTGCAAGGGTGGCCTCTAAAATCAAGTTAAAAGCAAAATCGCATTTCTAAGTAAAAGGTGCCCCGAAACTTTTGTAAAAGAGAGCTAGGATCCCTCTTGTGCAAATTGTAAAAGGGTAGACAGGTATAGGCTAAAGAAATAGGCCAAGTAGAAGGAAATGGAAAAGAGGACCTTGTCAAGAATCGCATGGTGGGGGGATTTGCTCAAGATGCTGCGCTGAACACACATAGAATGCACAAGGAGAAGCTCACTCAAGAGACAAGAAGAGAGATGGAGGCCAAAACGTTTTCTTGCTGGTTTCTTCCTCTTCTTCCACACACTTTACAATGTACACAAAGTATAGATAAGATACAACATAAAGGAAAGTGGCCTACTAAGTCAAACAATGCGTAACCGACTACACTAGTCGACTGGCGCTATAACTATGCCAGCTGTAAATAGGTATAACAACCTGAATATAATAAGTAATGAGTCAATGGCCATGTGAGAGTCATAATGACCACCGACGTGCTAAGTGTAGATGTGTGGACCCATCTAACCAGGCAGTCCATCATCAATGTCCGCATGTGTTGAGCTTGTCCTCTCAACACTCCCCCTCAAGCTCAACTGCATCTCTGCAACTCTAAGTAAGCTTCGAAACTTTTGAAGCTTCTCTGTATCCAATGCCTTCGTGAAGATGTCATCTATCTGATCCTGTGTGCTGACATACACCAAGTCAATCTCACCTACTAGTATCTTCTCTCTCACAAAGTGGTAGTGTACCTCAATATGTTTTGTCCTGGCATGGAATACAGGGTTCCTAGCCAATTGTATACTGCTCATGTTGTCACAATAAATGACAACTGGACCTTCCACCTGTATATCTAAATCAGCCAATAACTTTTTCAGCCATACTACCTCACATGCTACAATAGCAGCACCTCTATACTCAGCCTCTATACTCGACAAACCAACTATAGATTGCTTTTTGCTACTCCAAGTAACTATTGTACTACCAAGAGAGAACATGTATCTGCTGGTAGATCTTTTATCAGACATACTACCAGCCCAATCTGCATCTGTGTATCCAAACACATGTACATCTGTACCTACCTCATAGAAAAGTCCATAATGTAATGTAGACTTCACATATCTCAATATGCGTCTGATTGCATCCAAATGTGGCTTTCTAGGTACTTGCATAAACTGACTCACAAGACCAACAGCGTAGCTCAAGTCTAGCCTTGTAATGGTCATGTAGATCAAACTCCTCACCATCCTCCTGAACATAGTAGGGTCTTCTATCTCATTCCCAACATCAGCACAACTTTACATTCTGCTCCAAAACGGGATTGAAAGTGGTTTGCATGCTGTCATACCATACTTGGACAACATATCCAAGCCATACTGTCTTTGGGACAGCCATATACCATAATCACATCTGATCACCTCAATGCCAAGGAAGTACCTTAGCCAACCTAAATCCTTCATCTCAAACTTCTTCTTCAAAAAGTCCTTGACTTCAGCAATCCCAGTATCATTATCACCTGTAATAATCAAGTCATCCACATAGATGACTATGATGACCAAACCTGCATCTCCCTTTCTCACATAAAGTGAGTGATCAGCATCAGAAACATAAAATGCAATATTGATAAGATACTCTGTGATCTTTTCAGACCATGCTCTAGGTGCTTGCTTGAGCCCATAGAGCTCCTTCTTCAACCTGCACACATACGTGGGATGCTCTAAGTCTTCATAACCTGTTGGCTGATCCATATACACTTCTTCCTGCAAATCACCATGCAAGAAGGCATTCTTCACATCCATTTGTTGCAACCTTGAACCTTTGGCTGCTGTCAAAGCAATCACACATCTGGCAGTTGCCATCCTAGCAACTGGACTGAAGGTTTCTTCATAATCTATGCCATATGTCTAGGCATAGCCTTTTGCAACTAGCCTAGCTTAGTACCTACTGACAGAACCATTTGCATTGTGCTTAACCTTATAAACCCACTTACATCCAATAGCTTTCTTGCTCTTTGGTACTGATACTAGATCCCAAGTCTTATTGGCAACTAATGCAGCCATCTCCTCATCCATTGCTGCATCCAAATGAGTATGACCAATAGCCTCCTCAAAACATGTCGGCTCAACATCCTCAATAACTTTCACCATATAAGCATAACGGTGAGCTGTTGAGAATCAGAAATCACACTCACTAAACAGCCTCTTTGTATGGAGCTTCAGGGTCAAGGATATGCAGGCTAAGTTATCCCATATGCACAATGGTGCCTACTGCAGTTTCCTACTTTTCTATAAAGCATTGTACTTGCTTCCTTTCTTAATGCAATGATAGTACTCTTTTCTTTTCAGTGAAGTGTCAATGTCATTGTCCACATACACAAGATTGTGTTTATGAGTCCAAGTCTCAATCTTGGAACCTAATTCACTTGTGTAACAAACAGTGTCTTTGTCTTCTCCATCATGAATCCACACTTCTCATTTCATCCTTCATAGCTTCCGGTTTTGCCATGCTCTAGATCCCGCATTTGTCACATGGTATCAGAGCCCAGTTGGGCATGGCATTGCTTCTCTAGCCTCTCTTGATTCCTCTCAACCTCAGTCTAGCTCAATGTCAGCTCATGACTTCATCTCCCAACTCTACTCTCACTGAAGCTTCCATGGCAGCCATAGCCAGCAGCACCCTGTCAGATTGAGCTGCTTATATCTCACTCCACAGGTCAAATCTCTTGGAGCTTCCTTCTGGAAAAGTATTCCCCAACTCACAAAGCTTCCTTGTATCACATCAATCCAGGACATTGGACCATCTAGAGCTCAGCATTGTGAAAATCCTCAACCTCTGCTCTGTGTCTGCCATAGCCAGACAGGACCTACCTTACTTGGAGCTTCAATAACTCCTCAACCAGGCCATTTCAGCCCACGATTTCTTCTAGGGAGTTGTTCCTCTACTCAAGCCAATTCATCCTGGCACAAAAATCGACTGCATTACTGCGCCCTGACTCCAGCATTGCGGAAATTGCGGAAATCTATCAGAATTGCGCCTGCTTACGTTCGAGCTGCCTACGTGCTGCATACAGTCCACGATGTTGACGATTATCATGGGGCTTTGATAGCCCATGAAGTCAGCTTCCTAGACATATAAAAATTTTTGAAAATGATCCACTGTAGCTCCTGCAATCAGCAAAAAACCAGGCTGCCCCCAGAAACCCTAATGCAAAAGCCATAGCCAAAGCTTCAAAATTCTGACATTTTTCACTGTTTCTCTCACTGAAGTTATCAACAGTGATTTTAATCACTGAGCAATACTCTCTGAAGTTCATTAAAGTACTGTCACTCAGAATTGAAGGTATCAGCATCAAATCAAGAAGGGGAAGATTACACTTGGATTTAAAAAAGAGTAAAGGACTTTACAGATTTGATATTCATTGACACTCAGTTAGTGTTTTTTAGCACTTGTGTCTCTCAACCAACTCTTCTGCTGCTCAAATCTAATAAGTCTGAAGTTGATTTGCTACTGTTCCCGTAAGTCTAACATGGGCAAAGACTCTCCAAATGCTCGATTCAAAGGAGTCGGGTTCCACACCTGGCAAACCCGCATCAAGCTCATCTTGATGAAAAAGGGTCTCTGGGCCATCACAAATGGCAAAGAAAAGAAACCTCGAGACACGGATCTTGCAACTACTTGGCAAAAGAATGATGACAGAGCCCAGGCCATTATCAAACTGGAGCTAGACGACAGTTATATCCATCATGTGGATAACTGTGAGACCTCACAGGATACATGGAAAAGACTTGACACCCTGTTCGGTGCACAATCTAAATCATCAAAGTATGGTCTCCTGATTGAGTTCTTCAGGCTTGAAATG